>NW_027225606.1:0-300000 GCF_038994185.2 Dermacentor albipictus
GCTTGTACTACCTTTAATCTATACCTCTTATTAAGCTTGATTACGACTACTACTACCCTCTCATTAACGCTCTAGAATTCTTCAATGTTGCCCTCTGTATGCTTATGGATTAGAAATCCTACCCTGTATCACTTCTTATCTGGGATACCTTTATAGCAGAGGACATGGCCTTTAGTCAGCACTGCATAGGCCTCACCAGTTCTTCTAATCTCACTAGGGCCAATGATATCACAAACAATGTCTGATAGTTCCTCAAAGCGTCCTGCTAAGCTAGCCTCACTCGGCAAAGTACGGTGTTGCCAGGGTCAGTTGCCAGGGTCAGTTTCCATTGGCGGCCTGTTTGGGTCAAAACATTCCTAGCACCCCCTGCTGCGTTACAGGTCTGACCGCCGACTTGGTCAGGTGCTCTGCAGCTGCTGGGGACTGAGGGCTATTGGTTGATCGAATGAATCACTTGGAAGGGAGTGGCCGAATACTGCACCTGGGGAGACTAATTCCTGTTCTGGTGAGGGAGTGTCTTTTGTTGAAGCTTAGTGGGTCTTCCTAATTTGGTTGTACCTGGATTAGTATAGCCCCACTCGCTCTCAGCATCTTTTGTCGGTGTCAGGCACCACTCCAAGCCTGGCGATGTAGTGCACTGGAGGAAGTGAAATTAGAGCTTGCCAACCTCAGATTAATTATATATATATATATATATATATATATATATATATATATATATATATATTCAGGGTGTCTACCAAGTTGACATTTCCAAATTCCCTGAGTTTTCCAGGTTTTCCCTGAGTGCCATTGCAAATTTCCCTGAGTGATGCAGAACCATGTTTTATATCAACACGGGCTGAAACCATATCGCCTGATGCTGTCACTCTCTAGTAAGCACATGAAAAA
The DNA here is from genome assembly GCF_038994185.2 of Dermacentor albipictus. Lineage (NCBI taxonomy): Eukaryota > Metazoa > Arthropoda > Arachnida > Ixodida > Ixodidae > Dermacentor > Dermacentor albipictus. The sequence goes on from NW_027225606.1 coordinate 892, forward strand.
AAAGCTATTTAATCCAATTTCAATACTAAGGAGCAGTGTTTATGTTATTCAAAAAGAGAATAGAAGGCAGGGGTTAGTAAAATGCACAGCAAATAAAGTGTCTTCGAAAGCAATTGCAAATAGGGTCGGACATTATCAAATACGAATAAAAAGGAGATGCATACAAAGGCAAATATTTTCTCATATGAGCTATTTCTATCAACTGATAGCAACCTCAGTGGGATGAGGCCTGAACTCTGTCACAATTGAGATTCTCTCTCAACAGCTCGTAAGTCAACCTCAACAGTCCTGACATACTCTCAGCCCGCGCACGACGCCCGAGTGTTGTGTTGCACTGCTTCAAAGAGTGTATTTTGGTTTGGATGAGGGACACCTGCATCTCGGCATCAGCCAAAACTTTACTTTTTGAGCTCAAGCTCTTTCAATACGGCGGCAACAAGCTTACTTTCTCGTTTATTCCTCAATGCGTAGGTCACTTCTGTTCTTGTCCGCCTTCCACCACTCGTTCACCCCAAGGACCATTTGAAGCATCTTGATCAGTTGCACAGTCCACGACCAATTTTTCGAGCTCCCTAGGGGCCGCGAAAACGTCCGAAAAATCGGCCAGTTGGAAAAAAATAAATGCGTATCATTTACTGCCCTTGGGGGCTCAAACCGCCACAGGCACGTTCGAAAACGCTCTGAAGGCCTGTCGATACACATATAAGGCATACCTGTGCTCGTGCTGTGACAGGAAATGCCGGGTGCCCGCGTGCATAATTCAGATATACATACTGTATTCCGTGGCAATAGCCCCTTCCCACGCTTGTTGTGCTTCACTGCAATACTTTTTTGTAAGCTTTACCGAGTAACATTTCTGTGCAGAGGCGAAGCTGACTTTCACGAACCGGCATTATGCAACGCACCGTGTTTTCCAAGTTTCTAAGCCAATCCGCCTTTTGCGACGCCGAACTGCGCATGCGCAGTGCCCTAGCGGCTGAGGAGCGAAGCGATTTGGCAGGCGCTAGAGCAGACGGCGGACGGCCGGGGCAGGCGCTGCGATTCTCAGCTGCGCTATTCTCGCTGCCGCGCGCACGGCACGCCTTCCTAACATATTGACATCGAAATTTGGCGCGATGCCAATGTCGTGTGTCGCGTACGGCTGCAGTTCACGTGACAGTCCCAGCAGGACAGTGCGGTTTTTCCGATTTCCGTCGGTAAAACGAGATCGACAGCGCCGTGAAGCCTGGATTAGGGCTGTGAAGCGGCAAGATGCGCAAGGGCGTCCATGGCAGCCGTCAGCAGCATCTCGACTCTGCGGGAAGCACTTTGTGACAGGTATGCATCCACATACGTAGTTCTCTGTTTTTGTCGTTACTGACTCATACGAATAATCTCGAGAAAGACGCAAATGTGTTTGAGCTAGCGAAACAAACGATCTCTTGCTCGCGCGAGCCGGCCGAGTGAAACGCGGTGCTTTATTTTTTTTTAAATTCTTTTTTGTCGTCATCTCTGTGCGGCCGCCGCGTTGTGCTTTACTTTGTTTTTTTGCTGTCATCTCTGTGCGGCCGCCGCTAGAACGCCGTCTTTAGCAACTTTACACCGTGCACACTTTTACTACTTCATAAGCGTTCAGCGAGTGCTCGTGATGTCGGCGTAGTTATCTGTTGGAGCCAAGCGCGCCTGCACTGCCGGGCAGATTTGGAAACGGCGTGCACTGTTTAAGTAGCTGATGGTGCTAGTTAGCAATCGCTGCTATTTGTCGTTTCATAATTCTCGTCGACACCGAGTATAGTAATATTTCTTGAAGAAAGCTTATGTTCGTTTAGCGAATAGCGATGTAGTACGATTTGTACTATGGCTCATTTTCCCGTGCTGCGCTTTCTGGAGTCGAGTGGCGCGTCTTATTGTGTAACGGACACATTCCAGGGGCACCTTCACCGTCACCCAGACATCCGGACTTCATACCGACGCTGTTCGTGTATACAGACCAGTTCAGAAAGAAGGACGCGGTCGACCGCCATGTTCGTACCGCGGCGCGTTCCAAGAGGAAAACAGGCGCTCCACCAACAGCAGGTATCGCCGGTTCCGGGCATACTGGCCATTTTCTGGCATTTTTGTAGGTGTACATATACTTTATGTGGGTAAAACACGTATGCAAACTGACATTCTGTTGGCCTCCCCATTGCCTGTGTATGTACGCCAAGCACTATGGCACACTATAAAGGAATATATGCAGTGGTGAAACGTGATATTTGCCCTAAGAACTACACTTCATGCCCTATCCGAGTCATGCGTTTTTGTGTGTACTCATACTATTTTATTACTCACTTTACGTCACAGGTACAGAGGTTTCAGGTCAAGGAGGAACTTGTAAAGGTCTCAGTGATGGGGAACCAGACACGTCCTGTGTTCAGGGTGAGCAGTGGCTTTTGAACTAATGGCAAGCACACTGTCACATTATGCAGCTGGAAATGTTTTCTGAGGCTCACCTTATGTTGCTCATTGCGAGTCTTGCACGTTTGCGACATATGAATTATCCATAATTTGCTTTCAGGTGACCAGGTCATTAGAGTAGTGCACTCCGCACAAAGTGCGAATGCTCAGAGTAAATGTCAGTGTTCAATGAATTGTGTCTAAAGCAATAGCGTCACTTTATTGCATTTGTTGATGCAAATGCAGGTGCAGACTCTTCATTCGACGAGGAAGGAGCAGCTGATGCACTCTTGCTGCTTGCAACATCCCCAATGCTCACTGAGCCACAGGAGGTCCTAGAGCCAACGCCCTTAAGCAGAGAGGAGAACACTGACCACCTATTAACTGAAAATGTGGCATTACAACGGAAAGTCAGGGATCTAGAACTGCAATGCAGAAAGCTAAAACGCTGCACGTTTTCTGTGGATACTATTCACAAATCGTCTTTTAAGTTTTATACAGGACTGCAAAGTAAGGAACAGTTTGAAGCACTCTTTAAGCACATTGAAAAAAATGCAGAACGCATGGTTTATTGGGATGGAGGAAAAACACAAGCAAAGGAAAGACAGCTCTCCAAGCGCGAAGAACTTTTCATGGTGCTGTATAGGCTCAGGACTGGTGTTTGTGCCAAGGAAGTGGCTCGAATCTTTGGAATTTCTCAGTCATGCCTTAGTCGCATCTTTTGTACATGGGTAATTTTTCTCGATAAAGAGCTCTCAGCATTGACAAGGTTTCCCACATTAGCAGAGATCAAAAGGCACATGCCAATGGCATTCAGTGACTTCTCAAACACTAGAGTCATCCTTGATTGCACAGAGGTGAGAATCCAAAGACCTTCAAAACTACAGGCACAGAGGCATACTTTCTCCTCGTACAAGCATTATAACACGTTCAAAGCACTTGTTGGGGTAACACCAGATGGCTACGTTTCATTTGTGCCAGATTTGTGGGGTGGGCATGTTAGTGATAGCGAAGTTGTCGAAAAATCGGGCCTACTGGGTTTATTAGATGCAGGGGACGGTGTGATGGTCGACAAAGGCTTTAGATTGGAGGGCGTTTTTCCACCATCTATTCAAATCCACATGCCACCATTTAAAATGGGGAACCAATTGTCAGCTAGTGACGTGATTGCCACCCGAAAAATAGCTGGCGCTAGGATCCATGTTGAGCGAGTCATAAGACGTATCAAAGAATTTCATTTTTTAGACAAACCACTGCCAATCAACATGCTCGACATTATTGACAGCATTTTTAGGACTTGCGCCTTTTTGTGCAATTTTCTACAGCCAATCATTTCAATCAATAATGAGAACAAGTAGCCAGCTCGCACATCTCTACTTCAAATGAGCCTCCTTTACCATGCTTATGACCAGAAGAGACCAGACTGTGTAACAACAGTGTACTCTCATACTATATCACGTGTACTTACGACGACGCTGTCTACTGTGCTACCTTCTGAGGAAATTTGTATTTTCCATCTCTAAATAAATGATACTGCTTTTTCAGTTATCTTCCATGTACACTGCACATTTATTTTGTTATGTCTATAGACGTAACGGCTATAGTTATCACCAATGCTACACAATTTGCTTAGGCCATGCTATTTCTTTTCATTTTGCCATAGAAAACAAAATACTTCGAAACAGTTTAGCCGAGCTACGAGCCGAGTTTGAAGCTTTTAAGCACACGGCAAACAACAGCACATCACAGCAACCCATACAAATTGCGGACCACACTTCCAAATCACCACCACAAACATCACTGCAACAAAGTACCGCCTCCAGCACTCATTCGTTAACGCTGCAACAGTTAGCACAAAACATGCAACTAATGTTCGCAGAGCTACACAAACACCACACAATTCTTTTAAACATTGAGGCAGTTAGCCGACCAATCCGCTCCATGTGCCAGGTTGGATTTGCGGCCTGTCCAATCGTTGACTCGAGAACTGCTCTGCTGTCCACCGAGAGGGCCTGTATAGCTGCAAAAAACACAGTATTGTTAATTTATAGGTTTAGAATCCGTTTTACAAGTCGTACAGCAAGCATTACATTGTATTAAAGCAATGAGAAGTAGCATGACGTCAACAAAGCATCACTTGTCATGGCAATGTTGAGCTATTTGGTGGGGATTCATCGTGGAAGGAAGTAAGGGGTGCAAACATGGACACAAGAGAACCAGACAACACAAACACTGCAGATAGGAGCTAAGTGTACTAGAAATGAAGCTTAAAATGAGAGAAAGTTCAGCTAGTTGGTAGCGAATCGCACTAAAAGAAAGTAACGCATGCAAACATGGATACAAGAGAACCAAACTAAGTAAATGCCATGTTGTCTAGTTCTCTTGTTGGTGTTTGCACGCCTTACTTTCTTTTATGTTGAATCACTTGTCAGAAACTTAATACCATTAGGTTAGCTTTTATTTACTCCTACAAAGAAACCCCTACAGGCCTACTCAAAGAGGCGAAAGTACTTAGGCTGTGTCAAATGACACAACTGCATATTGCAACGATTAAAATGTAGGTAGATACTAATCTCCTACAAAATTGTACAGCTTACTTTCACAGTGACATAAGAATTTTTCTGCAGCTTGTAACTTGCATGTGCTCATTATGTTTTATTTTTTTTTCGCTAATTATGCTGGTCAACATAGCTAAATCGTAGAGTTGGTTCAGTATTGCAAGTATTTAAACATGCCTAAAAACAAGAAGAGCAAGACAAATGTGCATGCTTTCAATTCCATGCTCTGCTAAAACACAGTCAACATATATATATGACAAATGCCGTGCATGAATCCAGGTGATGGACTCATGCTAAAGGAACATCCATTATACATTCACACAGTGCTTCACAAACATGCCATAGATGAAGCAGATATGTTTGAGGACCCTGTGGGTGCTCACACACATCGAGTTATGCGACAGCCCTGTAAAAGTTAAGAAATGACAAGACACTAAGTCTAAAAGTGACTGCTGCATTATCTGCTGCTCAGTGGGATACTTGTGAAGGTGATGCCCAGAGACATAGGTGGGCATTCTTATATAAATGAGACAGCCTCAGAATGACACGTGCCAAGACAAAAAGTTGCGAAAAAAGTAATAAACAAGGAAGTGGACTTTCTTACCATCAAACCTCTCTTGTATGAGTCTTTGACAGGTCTCACTGTGGATGTCTTCAATGTCTGGGACCAGTGGAGTGTCTGAAGCTTCTGGTGCCACTTCACTGGGACTGTGTTCATCCTGGAATATAGTGCTTTACATTAGACAGCGCAGATAACATGCAAATGTTAGCTTAGTGACTACCTTGAATAGTAGTGCAGCTTGAAATATACGAAGCAGCATAGTAAAGATTTGAGGATTTTGTAAACAGGTCTTTGACAGCATCATATTGCGCCAGTGGTGAGAAGCGCAACAAAATAGGTTCAGATTGTGGTCTCATACCTGGCATGCCTTATTGTGCATGGTTGTTAAACAAGCAAACTCAGTATTGTACTTCTGAATCATTTTTCACATTTTATTTATTCGTACTCTAAATGCCTTCTTTCAGGGTGAGCAAAGAACAGTTTTGAAAGTAAGCAAACTACAAGCTTACTAGCATTAGAAAATTAAAAAAAAAACATTCAGATGCAGTGACATGAACTCGTGCTAACATGTGCTGTAAATCAAGAGCAAATGTAAATATGAAAGTGCAATAATGTGCATGTTGCAGAAGGGGATAGAAAAAACTCAAGCCATACGTAGAGGTAAACAGTAATCAATGCACATCAGATATGCCAACGCAAGATTTAAAATTCTTTAAAATTAGGTTCAGCAGCTCTGTGTAGAGAAGTTATTCCATTCAGCTATAAAGCATGGTATGAAAAATCAAGGGACACTTAATACACGTAACTAAGGAAACTATGTACAGATAATTTAATAAGACTTGCCCAGCATGCTATACTCACATGCTTTGCTGCATAAGTTGCAGGTGATTGGACAGTCTCGCATGATAATTATGTGAATAACATGTGGCTATAAGAATTTATGAAGCAGGCACTGGGGAGTTCATCACCGACTTGATACCTACAGTATTACAGGAGGCGTCAAAGGTCTTGTCATTTGTAAAGGCACACAGCATTTGAAAGCCCTTAAATGTATCACACTTTGGAATTCACAGTCCCTTACTGCTGTCATGGACAAGACAAGCTATAGAATGGAAGTTGAACAGATGTTTGTGTCAGTTTAACAGTGTATATGTGCATGAATGCTCTCGCATTATTTCAGTCATCACGATATAGGTTCTGCCAGAATTTTTAAAATAACTTTGGCTTTAAAGAGGTTTAGTTGCCTCAATTAACCAAGACTTACATCACAGGTTTGCTGCATCATCTCATTGCTAAGCTTGCAGATTGTTTAGCGAGATAAAAAAGAAAGTCACCGTATATAAACACTACTGACATTAGTGTTATACTGATGCAAACTGTACTTCGCATAAAAGCACAGTAAAAGGGGCTCTCAAACTGTTCCTGTCTGTCGTCACATGCTGATGGAACACTGCTAACTCTTATTTTAACAGATCACAAGCATGCAGAGTTAAGTGTAGCACTTACAAGTGATTCTCCTGAGTTTTCTTTGCTCATATAATGGAGAAGCAGGCAGTTTGCTGCCACCTTTTCGAGATCGGCAGCAAGCAGAGATGGGTCACTCGGTGAGAGCCCTGGCAGTGGATCAAACCGCCGCCTTTTCGCACCTTCATGTTTCCTTGTGTGAAAAGTGATGTCTTGCAGAGGCAGAGGTGGCTCATGCTTTTTGACTGAAAAAAAAAGTTTTGTTTGTACAAGTACAATAACGAAATTTTAAGTGCTTCCTGTGATGTTTAGCCAACGACCACATCCATTGTAAGAAAATTAAATGTTGCAGTTTGGGATTATTTTTTCTCTATGCAGGTCTTGTAGTTAAGAATTTATGAAGCGACACCAATATGTGTTCTTAATTAAAACCAGTAGCCTATATTTGTCCACATACCAATACTCATGTACGCTGTAAACAATGTAGCTGTGTGAATGAGTTGATATTCAACAGCTGCTACCACGAATGCAAACTTTACAACACGTTAAATGGTCAACACGGTGCCACAAAGAACCGTTTGCAGAAAGGGGCCGGAAGTGTGATCACAGATTTTTTAGGCACTTTTGCCGCCTCCTATGTTAACTAATGCTTGCTAAGTAGTAGCATTCTTACCTTGGGCAGGAACAATCCAAGCACATGGAACTTCCGTGCACGTTGCCGCATCCTTTTGCGCCAAGTGAATGGCATGAAGGATTAACCCAACAAAATGTTGGCATGTGCCGCTCAGGCTGCAAGAATAAAATGGAAGAGGAGATGAGTTTTCATGCTCAACAGGTATTCATCAAGGAAAAGATGGGATCAAGTGTTTATGAATTCGAAAGAACGGGTTTAAGTTCACGTCACTCAACGTGAAATACATGCGCCAATCTCAGACATGAGCCGCACACCACCACTCGCGCGTTGGCCTTGTAACACCATGTGCACACATTAACAGCATCATTGAACGATGCGATGCGGCTTGTCAGACAGCTATGCCGGCACGAAGTTAGGTACAACTAGCGGTTTTACAGTAAACAGCCAAACTTGAAAGTCATTCTCGTTATATGCCTCTAAATAGTGTACTGTGTGATACCGGCAATCCAAGGCTGTGTACGGTCGCAGACAAGTGCAAATTGGTATGCTGCACGACCGTGTCGATCGGTATACATGCAAATGCGCAAAAACAAGAACTCCCCGCTTTCTTCATTTACAGTATGTGTATTTTTTCAACATTTAAGCAACCGTACCTTTATATAAGCAAACAGCTAGCCCAAAACGGCAGGGCCGGTATAGTTATGAATTCCAAAATTTAACCCATCAGACTTAAATGTCCAGCACGCGGTTCATGCAGGTCGCGCTCCAGATGTAGAATAGAAAGCTTGCTCACCCTGCGGGGCAGAGGCAATGACCAGCCAGGATGGAGCCCGACGCCTTGGAAATCGCGGCGTGCACGATGTAATAGCCGCCTTTCATTGACGGTAGGCAGATACTACGCAAAAGTCCGCACGTGGATTCTGCTGACACGTCGTTGTACATGACGTTGCGCACGTATCCTTCTTCTTGGAACATCGTTCCTTTCATTTGCTGTCGCGCGAAGCGCGCTCCGCTCGACACCATGTGTTTTTCGAGCTGCGCTTCCGTGGGTATTTTGACGTTACCGAAGCGCTTTTTCCAGCCGTTCGTCACGCTGAAGAAACCTCCAGGTACAAAGCAGTCACCAGCGGGCTCCATGGCTAGCGGACGGCGACAAACTGTGCGCACACGTTGTTGCGGTTTTCACTCACACGCTGCTTGCTTGCACACGTGTCTCGCGTGCGGCGGCTGTCTGTCGCGGCGAGAGCGACGCCTGCCAAATCGTTTCTCGTGGCCACCGCACAGTGGCGCCACAATGCATCGCAAAAGGCGGATTCCAGTGCCTCACTAACTATCGTAAACTGCTCTTCTCTTCCGAGACTGTTAAACAATACTTTAGTTTTCTCCAGATTAATTTTTAGACCCACCCTTCTGCTTTGCCTCTCCAGGTCAGTGAGCATGCATTGCAGTTGGTCCCCTGAGTTACTAAGCAAGGCAATATCATCAGCGAATCGCAAGTTACTAAGGTATTCTCCATTAACTATTATCCCCAATTCTTTCCAATATAGGTCTCTGAATACCTCCTGTAAACACGCTGTGAATAGCATTGGAGAGACCATATCTCCCTGCCTGACGCCTTTCTTTATTGGGATTTTGTTGCTTTCTTTATCGAAAACTACGTTGGCTGTGGAGCCGCTACAGACATCTTTCAGTATTTTTACATACAGTTCGTCTACACCCTGATTCCGTAATGCCTCCATGACTGCTGAGGTTTCGACTGAATCAAACGCTTTCTCGTAATCAATGAGAGCTATATATAAGGGTTGGTTATATTCCGCACATTTCTCTATCACCTGATTGATAGTGTGAATATGATCTATTGTTGAGTAGCCTTTACGGAATCCTGCCTGGTCCTTTGCTTGACAGAAGTCTAAGGTGTTCCCGATTCTATTTGCGATTACCTTAGTAAATTGTTTGTAGGCAACGGACAGTAAGCTGATCAGTCTATTATTTTTCAAGTCTTTGACGTCCCCTTTCTTATGGATTAGGATTATGTTAGCGTTCTTCCAAGATTCCGGTATGCTCGAAGTCATGCGTCAAGCCCAACGGGTGCCTGGCAGTTTCTCCAGAATCACTGAATTTCTTCAGAACCACAGCAACGGGGACACCAAGGCTCAAACCCAACCTTATTGGAGGGCCTGGGCTGCGCCGAGGCCTCCTCGTGCCGGGGGCGGATAAGATCGGCTGTACGGTGTAGAAGAAAGCCGGCGTATTCCTCTTGTTAACCTACAACATACCTATTTGACCGGACCTAACCTGATCAACCCTAACTTAACTAGTGTCGCTGTTCTCGAAAAAGACATATATATAAGCAGCTGCTTCCATGTAATAAACTCGGTTTGTAGTCAGCACACGTCCACTGTTTTGGTTGTCCCTGTCGTAAGCGGTGCTGTTGAAGATTGAGCCTGTTTCTATCTATATAAATAACTCTGTTTCATTTTAACGGGTTTGGACGTCCTGAAGCAGCAGAGTGCGTTATGATGGACTCTAATATTAAATTTGGACGTTCGGGGTTCTCTGATTTAGACCTAAGGCATGGTATTCCGGCGTTTTCTCAATCCGCGCGGCGCCTTTGCAATGCGGCAGCCGCTGCCAGAACTAAAACCCGCGACGTCGCGACCAGCAGCACAATGCTATAGCCAATGATCCCCTGTGGCGGGTATCTATCTATCTATCTATCTATCTATCTATCTATCTATCTATCTATCTATCTATCTATGTATCTATCTATCTATCTATCTATCTATCTATCTATCTATCTATCTATCTATCTATCTATCTATCTATCTATCTATCTATCTATCTATCTATCTATCTATCTATCTATCTATCTATGTATCTATCTATCTATCTATCTATCTATCTATCTATCTATCTATCTATCTATCTATCTATCTATCTATCTATCTATCTATCTATCTATCTATCTATCTATCTATCTATCTATCTATCTATCTATCTATCTATCTATCTATCTATCTATCTATCTATCTATCTATCTATCTATCTATCTATCTATCTATCTAAACTAATCTAATCTAAATTTATTGGGAGTAACCTCGTCACCACCAGTGCAAACGTTTGCTGTTCCTGGTGCGCCTGCTCGATGCGATCTTAGTGTGTCTAGAATAGAAAATCGCTTTCCCCGTGGGATGAGCTCGATTTTACTCGTTAGATTATTTGCGCGTGCGTGCGTGTACTTCGACACATGTACACGTGTACTTAGATTTAGGTGCACGTTAACACGTGTTTAGGTGCACGATTTAGGTGCACGATTTACGTGCACGTTAACACGTGTACCACGTGCTTACTAACTAAGTACACACGTGTACTTAGATTTAGGTGCACGTCAAAGAACCCCAGGTGGTCGAAACTTCCGGAGTCCTCCACTACGGCGTGCCTCATAGTTATAAAGTGCTTTGGGCGCATAAAACCCCATAATTTAATTTTTAATGCTTGCAGCACCGTTTCGCACCAATGCTGTGTTAGCTAACCCCGACGCAAACCATTATTTAGTAAGCATAACGGCAACCGCGATTCTAACTCTATATCACTATGTTGAGAAAGCATAAAGTTCACCGTAAAAGGGGGGGGGGGGGGGGCAGAAAGCAAGCGCATGTTTTTAGGTTTACGTCACACCTTATAAACCGTTACATTTTTGAACTAATAGATAATGACCACGCCAGAATAGTAAAAAAGGATCAAAAAGCGAGCGCGTATGTTGAGGTTCACGTCACATTTTATAAACCATTGTCTAGAACACGATGCGGTTTGCATTCCTGAACTGATAAATGATGGCGACGCCAGAACGGCCCCTAACGCCTTGAAAGCTCGGAGAAGGCGGTTTATGGTTTCCCTCTACTAAGTGAAAACAAAAAGACGTATGTGCAAAAATCGCAATACTATCCAGTGTCTAGAAAAAAATATAGCACTGAGGTTTGCCGCATGCGTTAGGGTTAACTTTTCCGGCACCGAACGTCAATTCAGTCTTAAAGAATCCCCGAGCGTTTTGAATTACACGCGCCGCAGTTTCGCAGTGAAGCGTTAGCCAGAAATAATGGCATGGTGTGGCCCCTTTATAAGTGAAACCTTATCTTCCCTTATTATTACAGCAGGCATCCTCTGGTCGTCTAGTTTTCTTTATTAGCTGGAGTTAGTTACAGGTGGAAGCTACAGCGAAGCGAGGCGATAACAGCTGTCTATAGAATAATGCTGCGCGCATTCATGACATACTTGTGAGAGTGGAACCTCAGAGCCTCTTGGAAACCAAACCAAAGAAAAAAACTTACGGCCTTTGTTTTTCCTGAACTTATCAGCGGTGCGCCGGAAGTGCTCATTAATTTTCTGCAAGCTAAGCGCGTCTGTTGCGTGGCAATGAACATGTTAAAACAAAAGTTTCACTTCAATTTCCTCGACAGGAACTGCGTTATAGCTCCATGGTTAGTGACAGATATGACATGATATGATATGACATGATAGTGCGACGCGGCGTAAATTATGACACGAGCTTGTCGGGTCTTGTTCCCCTGGTGCCACATTAGTGACAGTGAATTCCTCACGAAGATAACGTAATCATCTAGATTACTTTATGCCGACATTATTGTTATTATCAGTAGTATTATTATTGCTTAAAAAACGAGTAATCGAGTTAGGATACCCCCTACACGACGCACACCTCCCTGGTGGCCACCGTTTCGTAAATTCCCCGAGCATTTATTGGACAGACTTTTTGCATTTTGCTTGCTTCTTCCACTCAGCACGGTTTCAAAGCACACATACGAAGTGAAGTGTGCCATAAGGTATGCTAGAAGTTAATTAAAATCGGAAAGACGAGGTAATTCGGCAATGTCATCGCTTTATTCATGGATGCATGCATCTTTAAAATGACTTGAAATTGTAACTGTACGAATAAATTATAATGTGAGCAAATGTACTTTTCAACCAAAAGAGTCAGATGATTCGTCCTGTAATGCAAAACTTGAACCTTGTCACCAAAGCAGTTAATCAAAGGTTCTAGAAGTGGACGAACTTCACGCCGCAGGTGTCTTCGGCCTAGTGAATTGGAGCCGGTTCCATCTAGCGCCATTTATAGACTAGCGCCATTTATATATCGCACAGCAAACAACTCCTATACAGACATTTAATTACGCAGATTTCTTTCTCTTTTTTTTGCGCTCAAAAGTCCTACCACCAGTTCGCAAGACCTAGGGACCCCTTGAATAGCCCATAGAGCACGCAACGCAAGGGTAAGTTAGTCCTTGTCGGGCAGCAGTTATGCGCAAGCACCTGCCATTTTCCATGCAGCGTCCGATGTACAAGGTGAAGACGTCGGTACCGAGCACCTAAGAAAGCGGGCAACTGCTTAAATGAACGAAACCGTGCACGCAGAGTGTTCCGGTGCCTACTACATAAGTCACTGAACCTTGTAATTGCGTCATAATCATGTGCGCGATCTGGAAGGGCCCGGATACGCCATAGCCACACAAGAATGCAGATCCCATGCACTGTGGGAGTAGATGTAAGCGAAGCTTTGTCGGCTGCTTGCGTTCGTTGACGTTATTTGACGGTGATATTGACGGCATACGACAGTCGTGACGTGATGGGAAATTTTACCTTGCCTGCTCCGCTTGTGTTTGTTGTTCTTTCTCTGCTCGACGCTTTATGGGAAACCTTCGTTTCTCGGCACCAAGTTCACGCTTCGGCGCCATTCTGGGTTGCAGCGTTACAGCTCACACAACCGCCTCCTCTCTCTCTCTCTCTCGCTCGCTCGCTATTCCCTCATTAGCATTATCCCCACCTCCTCCCTCTATTGTCGTTGCGCTTGCGGGTGAGCATGGAGACAAGCGCGGCAGCTCCTGCGCTGCACTTGTGGAGGGAGTAACGTCTAATTACCGCGTCCATAGGGCATTGGGCACATGCGACGCGGAGTAAATTATGGCACGAGCTTCTCGGGTCTTCTTCCCCTGGTGCCACATTCCTGCCACGTACTAACGCGATGGCGGTAAAGGGAAGCTGAAACGGTTTTCAATTTCCATGAATGGCTGGGATTGTGAAGAACAGACCTAATAATTGACGGTTCCGAAATTTTTTCTACGTTTTGTTAATATAAGGGGTGGAAATCGCTTTCTAAATCACCTCGCGAACACGCCCCCATCGCTTCCCAGAGCGCCGGGTGCGGTGGTTGCCAGAGGAGAGAACCGGCGAGAGTGACGTCACTCGCGGGGACCGAGCTGCCGGACCGGCGTGCTGGCATGTGCTGGCATGCCTCTTTCCCTCCTGCGCTTTACTGAATGACGCTACGATAGATTTGCCGCCCCCGCCGCCACTCACGTTTGTTTTCTTTTGAGGTTTTCGTAAACTGTTCTTTCCTTCTCTGCTGCGTGAGTGCCTACAGCCAAGGGCGCCCAACATGCCCTGGTTCTGTGCAGCATTCGGCTGCGCGAACACAGGCGGGCGAGACGATGTGGTGTTTCACAGGTTCCCGAAGGACAAGAAGCTTGCAGCGCACTGCGGTGAGGAAAGATAAGTTCGTGCCGACGAAATCAACTGTGCTGTGTTCGGACCATTTCCGCGATAGCCGGATAGCCTTTCGACAAATGCGGAAACACGTTGTTGCTAGCGTTGCTATACTGCGTTTCATACATCAGGTGCAACGCCGTGGAGGCTTTCATCAAAAGTAGGAATTCTCCACAAGAAAAGTTGGAAGATACCTATAAGGAAAGGGGTCAGACAAGGAGACACAATATCTCCAATGCTGTTCACTGCGTGCTTGGAAGATGTATCCAAGCAGTTAAAATGGGAAGGCTTAGGAGTGAGGTGCAACGGCGAATATTTTAGCAACCTTCGGTTTGCAGATGACATTGTCCTGTTCAGCGACACCAGGGACGAGTTATAATAAATGATTGAGGCCCTTAACAGAGAGAGTGCAAGGGTTGTGTTGAAGAAGACAAACATAATGATCAATAGCCGGGCAAGGGAACAAGAGTTCAGAATCGCCAGTCAGCCTCTAGAGTTTGCGAAGGAGTACGTTCACCTAGGTCAATTACCCACAGGGGACCCTGATCATGCGAATGAACTTTACAGAATAAAATTGGGTTGGAACGCATACGGCAGCCATGCTCAGATCCTTACGCGAAGCTTACCATTATCACTAAAAAGAAAGGTGTACAATCAATGCATTCTACCGGTGCTAACATATCGATCCCAAACTTGGAGACGGACAAAGAAGCTCGAAAACAAGGACCGCACAAAGAGCGATGGAACGACGAATGATAGGCGTAACGTTGACAGAAAGGAAGAGAACTGTGTAGATCAGAGAGAAAATGGGGTTAGCCGATATTGTAACTGGCATTAAGAGAAGGAAGTGGAGCTGACCAGGTCATGTAATGCGTAGGTTAGGTAACCGGTAGATCACTAATCTCACAGAATGGGTGCCAAGAGAAGGGAAGCGCAGTCGATGGAGGCGGAAGACAATGTGGGGTAATGAAATTACGAAATTCGCACGCGCAAGTTGGAATCGGTTGGCGCAGGACAGGGGTAATTGGAGATCGCAGAGAAAGGGCTTCGTCCTGACGATGATGATTAACACTAAAAAGAGTATTCAGGTTTGTTTCTCTAAGAAACGGAAGCCGCTTATGAATAAGAAAGCTACCAGTGGTGATGTGGTAGCCAAAGTCAATGCTCACACATGTTTATGTCTGCTATTTTCAGCTGACTGCTCATAGACTGCACCTATAAAGGAAGCAGTTCCAAAAGCAGGCAAGTTCCTAAACTTTCTCCAGTGAAACTTCAGACGTCGAGAGTCTGAATTAAAGCATAGTGCACACACCACATAGCAATAATTTCAGACCCTAAGATGAACGGCCACTTAGCGCAAATTGGAAATAAAAAGGCGAGGTGACAAGATCGCCGGCTAACTTCCGACTATTTATTCTGCTTACAAGGACAACCACTCTATAGAAGTATGCTGCACAGTGTATACTTTTATACAGGGTGATCATATTTAAGTCAATTCTAGTCCTTGAACTAGTATTATTGAGAGAGGCAGACATTACTCGCAAGAAGAATATGAACAGTTATTCAGCTTATTAACGAACATTCACAAATTAGCTAGTGAATTGGTTAATTTACCACACGTACCGAAATTTACGAATTGTCACCGGTGAGTTTGCAAAGCGTATCCACTTGGAACGAATTTCCAGAATGATGTCAGTTTGAAGATAAGCGCCACCAAACTCGCCGTCAGAATGCACTGTCGTGCGACTTACTCTTTTTTTTTCGCAAACGCTCTGTTATGCATAACAGCACAAAAGTAACGGTAACGCCCATGTATTTCGTCTTACATTTTCGGCAATGACATCTTGAAACTGGTGCCTTCCTGGACATTCAAGCCGATACGAAGTTTTGGACCAAGTAACTCGAAACAGGCTTCCAACTTTCTTGCCAACCGAAAGCAGAGCCTATATTTGGGAAACGTAAACTTCACTCTTCGCCAGAAAATTACGCATTGCTGCCGTCAGTATTACGCCTAAGTTGCACACAGCGTGAAAACAAAAGGAAACTAACGGCACCCTATGCCTGCTGTGGTCCTTTCGTTTGCAAGCACGCCCGCCCGCGTCCTCTTGGAAATATTACACTGCGCAGAACAAAGGCGTGCTCATTACACTGCTTCGTGTTCAGTGAGTCTCTGATTGCCTACTCCACGCGTCTAATTTGCCTGGCCTTCGCGGCACATCTCAAACAGTTGTGTTCACTGAGTAGAGAAAGGAACGATTCTCGCTAGTTATCGGCCTCTTTTAAATCAACTAACTTTGCTCGATTAAGACCAATAAACCTGCTCGCCGAGCCGCTCACGCACAAGAGGCGTGAGAAGTAGTGTTTTCATCGTTGCCAAATAAGCAGTGAAATTATGAAAATCAAAGTCAAGGGGCGCTTAGTTATCCCCACGTGGATGAATGTGAAATCACTGCGACCCGCGCGCGATGCTTAGACATTATGCCACAGCGCAAGGTCGTGAATTCGACTCTCACCAAAGGTCGAGCGTGTGACTCGCAACAAATGTCGTGGGTTCGAGTGCCCTAATTAACCTTACCTTAATTCGCTAGAAGAATGCTAGGCATAACTTTAGGAGACAGAAAGAGAATGGTTTGGATCAGAGAGCAAACGCGTATAGAGAACATTCTAATTGATACGAAGAGAAAAAAAATAGCGCTCGGCAGGTCATGTAATGCGTAGAGTAGATAACCGTTGGACCATTAGGGTGACAGAATGGGTACCAAGAGAAGAGAAACCCAGTAGAGGAGCACAGAAGACTAGGTGGTGCGACGAAATCAGGAAATTTCCGGGTGCTTGTTGGGATCGGCTGGCGCAAGACAGGGGTGATTGGAGATCGCGGGGAGAGGCCTTCGTCCTGCAGTGGACATAAAATAGACTGATGATAATAATGATGAATTCACTGTAACTTCACATCATCATCATCAGCCTGGTTACGCCCACTGCAGGGCAAAGGCCTCTCCCATACTTCTCCAACTACCCCGGTCATGTACTAATTGTGGCCATGTCGTCCCTGCAAACTTCCTAATCTCATCCGCCCACCTAACTTTCTGCCGCCCCCTGCTACGCTTCTTTTCCTTTGGACTCCAGTCCGTAACCCTTAATGACCATCGGTTATCTTCCCTCCTCATTACATGTCCTGCCCATGCCCATTTATTTTTCTTGATTTCAACTAAGATGTCATTAACTCGCGTTTGTTCCCTCACCCAATCAGCTCTTATCCCTCAACGTTACACCCATCATTCTTCTTTCCATAGCTCGTTGTGTCGTCCTCAATTTAAGTAGAACCCTTTTCCTAAGCCTTCAGGTTTCTACCCCGTAGGTGAGTACTGGTAAGACACAGCTATTATACACTTTTCACTTGAGGGATAATGGCAACCTGCTGTTCATGATTTGAGAATGCCTGCCAAACGCACCCCAGCCCATTCTTATTCTTCTGATTATTTCAGTCTCATGATCCGGATCCGCGGTCCCTACCTGCCCTAAGAAGATGTATTCCCTTACCACTTCCAGTGCCTAGCTACCTATCGTAAACTGCTGTTCTCTTCCGATACAGGTAAACAGTACTCTAAACACTGCAACTTAATTCGCCTTCATTAACATCAAAGGTCGTGGCTTCGACTCCACCCAAAGGTTGAGGGTTTGTAGCATTTTTGTTCCATCGTGTGGTCGCGCGCCAACGCCGGATATTCCACCTCATGAGCCATTTAATGCTCTCGCATTAAAACTGGTTCTTGTTTGTTCAGTTTCATTAAGTGGGAAACGGGATAGATAGTGTGCTGTATGTGTTGTGTCTGGAACCAGCACGAAGCTGCTGTTTCTAGACTGTCTTATCATCACGTGACTGCACTCGTGATCGCGAGTTGCGCATGGCATTTGCGTGCCGTGCTGGTAAGTGCCGGTAAAATTTTTCTCATGCAACAGTCAATTATTAGCAAGAAGTACCCAAGTGCCAAAATTGGTAATGGCTTACCCGGAATTTCCTTTCCTGTTTTACTCGCTTCTAGGCGTCTCGCTTAATTAGTATTTATAAACGATACAGCTTTAAATTATACCTGTGCCATAGGTAAATAAACAATTGGAAGTTGGAAATGCAAAAGTGCCTGCGCTTTCCCAAGCTGGAATCAGATTTTAAGGTGGTTCTTTGTCTGTAGGAGAGGATCTTTGATGCATCCGCATATTTCTCTAATACGCTCTTCGATATGTATTTAAATGTGGCGACAAATGAAGGTGCATATACCATTCTATATATGTATTTGCATGTAAATTGAAGCCTGCAGAAACTTGAGCTAGTTCGCAGTTTGGGAGTGATTCACCGTGAAAAAGAGAAAGGGGGCAGGCCTGCATACACAGGCAAAAACGCGGTTTTTGTCTTAATCAGAGATTAACGGAGCATAAAAGGTGGTTAACTTGAGGGTCGCCGTCTACTTTTTCATTGCACAATCGCACTGGTAAATAGGCGCCAGAATTTGATGAATGCGATGTATTGGACAGGCACAAGAACGAAGAAAGGGTCGAGGCCGGCATATTAACAAGAGTGGAAGTCCGCGCGTGAGCCAACCTTCGGTCGATTTGCAAAAATAGAAAAAAATGAAATGCCTAAACAGTTATCTCAAGCATATGGTCGCACGTGTGATTGATTACCAGATGGCGCTAGGATGCATGCCTGAGCATGCGCAGTAAAGTTTTGCGTCTACTTTCTCTTCCCCAGAAGTGCGCACTTCGGCTGACTGCGGGCGTTTGTGTCGTCTGGTTCTCTTCCTTTGTCCTCGTGTCTGCAAGCCTTGCCGTTTCTTTTTTTACGATTTGCATGCAAATAACGCGACCACGACTATAATGCGAAGGGGTGGGGCGGATTTCGGCAAGCAAGATAAGAAACAAACATATTTTACGATTATAACGCGAAGAGTTGCCAGATAGTAACAGGGAACGACGTATGAAAGCGCGTGCTCGCAGGACTTCGTTCATCGTTGCATTGTTGCAGCCAAACTGCCGTCGCAAAATAAATTAAAAATGCGAATGCTCACGTCGTTGCGACCGTCGGCGAGAACGCAGCATTATTCAGCGACACCTGCATGTGCTGGGAGATTTCGCCATATGAAAATAGAGGCAGTGACTGCACGTATAATCACTGTATTCTGAAACTCGCCCGCCATGGTTCCGTAGTGTCTGTGGCCTTGCGCGCCGCTGTACGTTGTCAGAGATGCATAGTTCAGAACCCGCAGACGTCGCTGGAGTCTGCTGACGCAGTTTTTTTCGCTTCGTTCGTGCCGTGGTCTGCGAGTCATTTCTGCCGTTCTCGTGAAGGGAGAAAACGAAACTATAGAAATGCGCATCTACAGTAACTCTACATTTTGGTCACCTGCAGGGTAATATACAGGTTTCAGGTACACTTATGTCTGGCACATGGAAAACCGGGAGCAAACTTTGCTTACTCCCCGTTTTAATACACACAGCGTAGCGGGCGTGTGTGTGTGTGTGTGTGTGTGTGCGTGTGTGTGTGTGTGTGTGTGTGTGTGTGTGTGCGTGTGCGTGTGCGTGTGCGTGCGCGCGCGCGCGCACGCACGCACCAAAGCATGAAACAAACGCACGCCTTCCTCGGCTCCTGATCATATTTAGTTGTGGGCGTTGGTTTTAAAAGCGCTGTTCGTATGAAGAAAGTTAACGAAATCAGACGTTCCTAGTGTTCATGTGCGAATGCAAACGCTTTAGCCAGCGAAGGATTCACTTCAGTCCGCCTCGCTTGTGAGCGCGTTCCGCCAAATTCGTCAACTTTAGTCCTACTACCAGTGATTGTCAGAGAAATTGACGAAGTTAACATGGAATGGGGGGGGGGGGGGGGGGGGGGGGCAGGCTGAGTTGACTTTCGACCTACTCTCAGTGATTAAGCTCGCAAGCAGCTTTTCAGTTGCGGTGTCAATGAAACGAATCCAAGGCGGTTCATATATTTGCGCGGAGGAGTAATCTGTGAACAAAACAACCCCTCCCCGAACGTTTACCGTAAATCCGAGCAAACCGAATCGAATGCTTAGTTGAACGGAAGCCGATGTTACATTCTCTGTTTGAACATGACCTGGGAATCGTCCTTGCAATAAATAACGCGCAAAAGTGCGACTTCTGGGTAGCCAGAATATTCCTAGAAAAACTGGCATGTACTATACCGCTCCCCTTGTGAAATTTTAAATACATCTACACGTGGCTCATATATATTGGAGGCAGTAGCAACATGTAGCGTTCATTATTTTAATATGTCCGGTAAAATCAAAAACATGCGTATTTCTATCAAAGGGACAGACAACCCCTCAGCACATGAATCGAGATAACCCCGCGGATAAAATGATTCGCTATCGTAGTGGCTAAGACGAGCCATGTCTTTCTCATTAAACGTGAATTTCTATTTTGAATTCGTCACTCAAAGTCACGAAAAAATTACCTTTGGCGCCCCATGCGGCAAAAAGAGGAAACTGCGTAGGAGGTCTACCACGTGGCCTTCTACTAGCGTTACGTGGTTCCTGGTCTGTTTATTAGCATTGAAATGCAGTATACCCTTTTATTATTATAAGTTTTTTTGATACACAGTGTGTACATAAGCCTTCGTTTGTAGTGAGCATACAAGTGGCGCTGCCTTCGCCTTCGTTTTCGGCGAGTTGGCTTGGCTCATCAATCGACAAAACAACGATGCCGGGGGCCAGCCGGCCATGACGTAGGCGTGTACTTGGGGGGAAAACGCGGTACAAATATAAGAAATGTCTTTTAAAAATTTTAACTATGGGGTTTTACGTGCCAATACCACTTTCTGATTATGAGGCACGCCGTAGTGGAGGACTCCGGAAATTTCGACCACCTGGGGTTCTTTAACGTGCACCTAAATCTAAGTACACGGGTGTTTTCGCATTTCGCCCCCATCGAAGTGTGGCCGCCGTGGCCGGGATTCGATCCCGCAACCTGGTGCTCAGCAGCCTAACACCATAGCCACTGAGCAACCACGGCGGGTAAGAAATGTCTTTACAACAACGCAAACCTATTGAACCAGCTTATAATTTTCAAAAGTCACTGAAAAGGTCGAAACGTAGGTGGTTAACCGTATACACTGTCTCCTGTGAAGGCAGAAGAATGGGCGGCTTTCACAATTTGCGAGGCTGGCTATCGAAATCGCTCGCTCTTCAGAGCGTTGCTGGAGGAACGACTCTTACTTTTTTTAGAGGCTGTTCAGATCGCAAAGTTATGCTCACTGAATATCTACGTGCTTTTGGAAGTAACCATCTCAGATGTGAACACTACCGAAGGTGACCTTTGCGTTGCGGCATAAAACACTAAGTCTCTAAAATTCGGTTGTCAGGCCCTTTAGGCAAAGCTACGATTGCGAAATGAATCTTTTTTTTTTTTTCATTCGTTAGCGTTGCGTGTGGTGCACTGCCTTTCGCAAAGACGCAGGAGAAAGCTCCTTATTCAAATCATTACTTCCGCGGCGAATTTGTCGCGGGGGTTTCCACACCACCGAAACATGAATCGTGAAAAAAGACTCTCGCGTAGCGTGAATGCGCTGTTCTCGTACAAAATTATACATTACGGTGAGAGCTGAACTTTGCATATGTATAAGGAAGGCCGTGCCGTTTATCGCCACGGGTTCATGAAGTATGCAGGGTTCGCATTCTTCGCGAGTATGGTAATTCGGCCGTCGGCAGCTAGGAACCATTTCCAAGCGAAAGGAGATTTTTAAAAAGGCACCAAAAAACAGCACATGCCGTGGTTGTCTCCCATACTTTAAGAAAATGTCTTGCTCGTTTAGCCTACCACAGCGAAACCGCTCAGGCGTATAAATCATGTGGGAGCGAGGGGGACTCCTTGGAAAACTACGTTGGAGAATCACCGTTGGCACGGCCAGAAAAATGAGACCATTGATTTGGCAAGACTTTCCGTGCTTGCACTCTAAGAAACAAATTTCCTTGAGACAACGTTCCCGAGGCCTGCTTTTCGGGAGATTAATTTACGAACAACAAATGCCGCATTATGCTGAAGTACTCGGTCATTTGTGAATTGTCTTCCTGGCTCAGTTATCTATTCGCGCACGTTCGCTCCCGTATTGTACTCTTGCTCATCCGAACATTTCGCACTCGTTTGGGCGCCAACAGATGTCGTTAGTTCGCGCGATAGTAAATCGGGACACGAAGCAAAGGGAGCTGAGAAAACGTTCTGAGAGCTGTGTCACTATACATGTTCAGAGCATATCGCACGTTGGCTCGTGGATGCCGTGGTTACGTTAGCACCGTACCTAACAATTCCAGCAACAGATGAACTATGAAGACGAGCTTTAGTAATTACACTTTATACCAGTGTAACGTGTGTCATTCGTACCCATCTCACGGAAATCTCGTACACCAAAAAAAAAGCCTCAATAGTTTCTACATAGCGCCCCAACATTCGCTACCTTAGTATAAGTGTAGTGTGTAAAGAAAGAGTTAGTAACAATACTTACTAAACAAGGCCATCACTGTCACTAATGGATCTCAGCTACCGATCCCAAATACAGTTAGCACCGCCGTACTCAAAGTTTCCATTCTATAGCCCATATATCGGATATATCGTACCAACTCTGGAAAACCACAGACCTGGTTTGATATATGCACCAGGAGCGGGAACATTTGCGCCAGGTAGTGACAACTACAACAATCGGTAGCCGAGGCTCCCTTAGTAACAGTGACTACCTTGTTTAAATGGCGTCGTTACCAACTGTATCGTTATCAAGTGCAGTTATACTAAGTATATACTGTGGCGAGGAAAGCATATGTCGCCTTGAAGAAGACAAGTCCACTTGTCGAAACGTTGGCTCCTGCATTCACCTTGTTCACGTTTTGCTGATCGTCTTGAATTGCCATCTCCCGCATTCCCCATCTTTTCTCCAAGTTAGCAAGTGGTGTGACACTAGGTTAATGTGTCGCTGCCAATTTCAATACGTTTCTCTTACTTTGGCACTGTCTCGCTGCACAATGTAGTCGAAGCAGGTGGAACCCGTCGCGGTAGCTTAAGGGCTAAGGCATAGCTCTGCAGCGTTCGAGGTCACGGGATCGATCCCCGCCGCGCATACCGCATTTGGATGAGGGCGAACCCTTGTGGTTCGTGCAAGTGAACTTCGAGAAAAAAAAAACAAGGACAGAAGAGGGCACAGCGCCAGCGCTGACTTCAACAAATTAGTTATTTCAGACAGGGCGCGAGGGCACAGGGTGTCCCACGTAACTTGTGCCAAAAGTGTAAAGGTGTGCGATTGGCACGTAGCTAGACAGAACCAAGGTAACGGTAGTAGCCGTCGCTTAGAGGAAACCAGGCATTTTTGTTGTATTTCGTCTAGTTGCATTACTAGTTAATCATAATTAAGTTCTAAATATTATATCAGAGCGAAATCGTCAATCCCGAAATTGTGGCCATCATGAAATATTCCCGATCCATCTTTGTGTTGCTCAATAGGTGCTGCATAAAAGGTTTTTTTTTTTTTCAAGCCTGAAAGAAACCCGGGTAAAGCACGGGAAAAGTGCCGTGCGAATAACCGCGCGGGCGCATATTGTGTTTCACGGGCTTCCTTGCGGGCTTCAAAAGAACTTTTGCGTAGCACATATTGAGCAACACGGAAATGGATCGGGAAATCACTGCCCCCAAGCGAGCATTCTCAGTGATATCGCCGATCTCTCCCGCATGCCTACCATCTGCTCTCAACCACCTCCTGACGGGTTGTGTAACACATTGGCGTCAGAAGCAGCATTACAGCAGCAATAGCTGTAATGGAAAAATCTAAAGAAGAGGCAAATAGAGCTTCGCTTTAAAACTGCGCAGAGTTTACGACTAGTCGTTCATTGTGAAGGCCTCAGGACATTCCGGGATATGTATCGGCCTAAGAAGTTGGCATCGTCTGAGTACGGTGTCCGACCTCAGGCTAACGTCAAAGATACACTTAACACACTATAGAGCCTTGCGTACGAAACTTCCATAGCCAGCTATGGCTCCCTTTCCCTTGACGCCTTATCAAGACAGGCCTAGGGTCATCATTTATAATTATTCTTTCTGTGTCTCGCTTTCAGTCTGTGCAACGTATGTAAATTTATAGCGTCTGCTGTTAGTATTGTTCATGTCATTTTTGGGATAAATTTACTGTCTTTCTCGAATAAGGCGTGCGTTCTTATAGTACATTGTATTGGACCGGTGATTAGCCACATTAGGCCGTTGGTTCCAATATTTCTATATGCAATCTTCGACAGGGAATAAAATGTTTTCGTATTTATTTTTTTATTTACTTATTTATTTATTTATTTATTTATTTCAGTTGCTTGTTTTATTTATTTATTTATTTACTGACTTATCGGTTGATTGAGCAGTCGACATTACGCATGTCTGGTTTGCTACCCTCCACCGGAAAATGTGTATACGGGATGGGACGAGAGAAAGAAATAAGCTGAACGTGTGAGCACAGCCACCGAGATACGTCAACTGGAACTGCAGCAGCGCACGCCGTTCTGTTGTTTTGTCGCCTTTCTTTGACATACTGATATCGCAAGTTTTTTTTTCGTTTTATAATGTATTACATAATACTGAAAGATATGACCGAGGTTGTTGGAGAAGTATGGGAGAGGCCTTTGCCTTGCAGTGGGCGTAACCAGGTTGATGATGATGATGATGATGAAGGAATGACTTTTCACACACTTTGCGCAAGCACATTCTTCAAAAGGCATCGCCACCCGTGCATTGAAACAATGCAAGGATCTGTGAAAAGACATTTTCCACCCTAGTCCCACGAATCAAGAGATTTAGACCGAGACTATGCAGCCGCATAGAACAAGAAGCACGTGATGGTGTGTGACGCAACAGAGGCGGGTACTCGGCGTACATACAATCGGCAGCGACTAGATCTACACGATACAAAAAATGCGAAAGGAACTTTGAATGCAACAGACATGCACAAAACCAGAATCTGCTACGACAGAATTGCACGCTGCGACATTCGATAAAAATACCGACGGCCGTATTGAGTTTCACATATCCTTGTCTCATTGAAAGCCAGCAAATTAAGATGTTGTGACGCAATAGTGCAGTCACTTCCAGCGTTTTCTTCATTGCTTCACTTTTCCGCATCGCAGAAACGAGCAGTTACACTCCGTCGTTCTTTTTGCACAATTGTCCTTGAGGCAAATGCTGTGTAGAGTAGAGAGCAGTTCGAACGTCTCGCTACCAGACGGGCAAAGCTTTTCGAATGTCTTAGTGGGCAAATCATTTGCATTCGCAACTCCCTTTGACCGCATATCTCAGAGTACACACCTGCGCACACTCACATACGCGTATGCAGGAGAGCTGCGATGAAGGGCTATAGTTTGAAACATCGTCACTAGACGCGCTGCTTAGTATCACACAGAGAAGGCAGGTCAGTAACGAGGTGTCGCAAACGGCTCAAGAAAGTTGTTGCACACCACCACAACGTGGCGGCTCAGTTGCTCTGGCTGTTTTTTTTTTTTCGCTCCTGAATGTATAGTTGCGGGCTTGATCACCGACCACGGTTGCAAGAGTTCGACGGAGGTGGAGTGCAAAAAAGAATAATTCTCGTGTGCTTCGGTTTAGGTGCACGTTAAGGTATGCCTCAGGCGTTCAATATTAATCCGGCGAGCTCTATTATGGCGTCTCGTGTAGCCCGAATGTTAATATCCGTTATTGTTGCGGTAGCAATTTTATGGCCACTCCAGGCGAATTACTGAGCCCGTTACTGGACCCATTAGGCCGCGTGCAGATGGCTCAGCAGGAGGAAGAACATCCTTAAGAATATTCTAATAAGATCGATTATCTTCTTCCTTACGCGCCTACGCGACACTTTCGTTTTATTCTTTGTCATTTTAGTGTTGGTCTTCGTCTCTAACACGTTTATCTGCGTTGCAATATCAGTCCATATGCGACATGCTTTAAGAAAAAGTAAACATATCGTGAGTTTGCTCATCGTCTTCTAAGTGTCACCTTGCTGTTATACTGTCCTCTGTTATAATGCAAGACAAATTATATATATATATATATATATATATATATATATATATATATATATATATATATATATATATATATATATATATATATATATATATATATATATATATATATATATATATATATATATATATATATATATGTACACTCAGATAATGTGGTAAGTGCATTTAAGATGAATATTTACTTCGAGCGCTTTTATCTAACTGCACGAGAACAGACAAATCGTTTCGCTCGGCAATTACTAGAGGAAGTCACATTATATTTGTGGCATTTAAAAAAATAACATGCATCCACTCGCTATAGGGAGCAGATCTCCAATTCAAGTAATAGATCCTTTTTAATGTTTGAATTTCTAGAAACTTGCGCATCAAGTTTGAAACTACGTAACTCAGCAATAAAAACGACATCGCAACTCTGTAAACTGCATCTGTCGAGACATCTAAAGCAGGCAAGATTAATTTGAGATTTCTAGGTGATACTTTTGCGAAACCTCCGTAAGTGTGTCACAATTATGCGTAAACTGCAAACTTTTCATGACATTCGTTCACTTTCGATGCCATTAGAGATTCAGCGATCTCTGTCTTTGGTGCGTAGTTAAGCATTTGTAAACGTCGTGCTTCATTTTTTTTAATCCATCAGAAGGGGTATGTCCAACTGCCACCCGAAAGGTGCAATGTCCCTAAATGTCGCTTGATACGTGTCGTACTTTTCTATGCATAGCAGACTGCTACGTAACGAGTTACATATAAATAATTACCTCTAATCGATAACACTTTTCCTGATAGTGTAACATAACGTTTACTTTGTGCAGTCGGTAGCGCTCCCCGCAATTAAATTATTTTTTTCCGGTAGCCAATTACATGCAACCAGTTACTTTATAGACGCGACAAGCTGCGACAGATGACGCAGCTATGTGAACCCGAATTCGGCTACAGAAACTACAGTAGAGAGCGAGAGATCGTGCCGTATGCAGCAGTCTCGCGAATACGCATGTTCACAATAGCAAGCTCAGCTTTTGTGTCCTGATTAAAGCAGCGCTGGTATGTCTCAACGGAGAGAGTTTGCATGTACGGTACTCCGGCAAACGCAGGCAGATCTGGCGGAATAGCGGATTAGTGGGGGCGCAAACGCCAGTGGCCTGCACGGTGGAGTCGCTTGCCTGGCGCAGAGCTAAGCAGGACAAGCACGGAGCTATTCTTAGAGCTACCCAGTGCATTCTACGTCGCTATTGGCGTATATTTCCCAGAGTGGCGCAAACGTTCACGATTGTGCTTCTGTACCTCTCCCCTCCCTTTCTCCCTTTCCTCCTCCCACTCCGCCTTCCCTCCCGGACCGCTGGAGAGGCCTGCGTCCACTTTGTCCTTTTCACTTGAGTTTCCCGTTCTCCTTGAGTGCCACTCTCCACCCCTTCGAGTACTAAACAAAAAAGCATTATCAAGGAGGACCTTGTTTGCCGAGTGTTCTGCAAGAGTGTAGCGTTACGGGCGCGAACGAACAGGTTCTCGTAGATTTATTTATTTGTTTGTTTATTTTCGCAATAGCAAAAGCCCTAGTGCTATAAGCAGGAGGGAAACAATTCAAACATACATGCAATGTACGCAAAGTGTGCGCATTTGAGAAAAAAAAAACAAATAAAAGCAAAAAAGCATTGGGCAATTCTTAATGCATGAGAAGAAGAGCTTTATTGAATTGGGAAAAGGGGATAGGGGGTTAGGAGCTCGATGGGTGGGCCCCTAGTCCGGGGCTCCACTGGCTTCGGCCGTCAGCCGAACGTGACCCAGAAGAGCCTTCTGCACCTCCGCGTCTGAGCTGGCGAGTTGTGCCTCCCATTGCTCCAGTGTGTTATTTAGGTTATACCTAGCTAAGTAGGCATTTAAACTTGGCGGTCTACTCTGGCATCCCCATGAGATGTGGTACAAGTACGGTGGGGAGCCGCTACACCACGTACAGGAACACCCATACATCCTCGGGAAAATTTTGCTTAGTCTTAATAAATATGGGTAGACCACCGTTCG
Source organism: Dermacentor albipictus (assembly GCF_038994185.2). Taxonomy (NCBI): domain Eukaryota; kingdom Metazoa; phylum Arthropoda; class Arachnida; order Ixodida; family Ixodidae; genus Dermacentor; species Dermacentor albipictus. The sequence continues at coordinate 29,146 of NW_027225606.1, forward strand.
AACCCTGCGGATATCTACTGCGTAGAACACGTTGGGGGGCTAGTCGGTTCACAGCTTTCAAACGATGAAGCGCCAACAGGAAGAGCACGCCAATGAAGAAACACGCAATAATGGGACAAGGCGCTACCTGCAAGCATTTATAGAGCGCCTTGTCCTGTTTTGTTTGTTTCTTCATCGTTCTGCTGTTTCTGTTGGCGCTTCATCTTTTGAAACCTGCTGCGTCTTGCCCCTGTGAAGATGTGTGTGTGTGTGGGGGGGGGACACCGTATCGTTGCCGCATGCCGTGCTGGTGGGCAAGTATATATTGCGTGGTGCCATGCGTGACGCTGACATGGCGTCGCCGTTTGGGCTGGGCGCGAATTCACGGGCGACACAGCAACGTCGCAGCGTCGTCTCGCGTCAAGCCAGCGCGTGGCTCGAAATGTGCGTACGCGGGAAACGTGTTTCTCGGAGCCCCTTGATCTGACGAAACTCCGGCAGGGTCCCATGTCATGGCGCGTGGGCGCTTTGCTTTCATGCCGTGTTTCCAAGTTTTTCTTTTCTTTTCATTGCTGCTAATTTATTGCGTCATTGAGCTTGTGTTGCGGGAAGGTGTGCGGTCTCCGCACTGGAGATGAGATGGGCTGTCTACCGTGCGGCCTGCGCTAAACGCTACAACACGTTCGTAAAGGCACGGCAAATTAATCGAAAAGCGCACATGACTGTGACGCATAGACGGATGGGCATGCGATGTTCCTGTGGTAACGCATGGCCCTGCCTTGCCGCATGCAACGCAAATTTAGTGGTGAAGCGGGCCAAAATATATAACCAGACTCGTTGCATTCCTTCCCTATGTGTTCCTTCTTCATGCCATGCTCTTTAATTTTGTCGTCGTCGTCGTCGTCGTCGTCGTCGTCGTCGTCGTCGTCTTTGTTGTTGTTGTTGTCGTTGTTGTTGTTGTTGTTGTTGTTGTTGTTGTTGTTGTTGTTGTTGTTGTTGTTGTTGTTGTTGTTGTTGTTGTTGTTGTTGTTGTTGTTGTTGTTGTGTATTAGATCATGTATCAACATCCCATGAAAACAAAATCCTAAAAGACTGCTGACTCGCCGAAGTGCACTTTCTTTCGGTAACATGAACCAAATAGTTTAGGACGGGCAAAGGTGTCGAGTTTTGCACAATATTTTACTAAAGGAAACTCAAGCGCTGGCGTCTGCTGCGAGAACTACAAGTATGGCGGCTCATGTCAACGTGTAAATAACGGTTAATACATCGGTTTGCCTAAACTTCCCCTCGACGGCATCAAACGGCTTTGTGACATTGCAAACTAAATTTTTAAGATGGCATTCCGTTAGAAATGCAACAATATGCAGTCATTATGCGTATTCACGCAGTCTCGTAGCCCACCATGGTGCCCATATTATACCCATACCACTGTCAAGAACAGATGCAGCCACAAGTCTTCGCTCCCTCGCCTACGAGCTTACGCAGAATATGTGGAACAGCAGTGAATTCACGAACGCACGTCTCCACAGATTGGATCCGCGTCTGCAACTCCGTTTTCCACCAGGGTTACCACGCGCGGAAGCAACACTTTTGTGCCGCCCATGGCTCGGCGTGGCATTCACGAACTCCTATTGCTTCCACATTGGAATGGCCGACAGCGCTACTTGCGACACCTGCGGCTGCGAGGAGACGATCGAGCACCTCCTCTGTCACTGTCCCCGTTACAATGTGTCAAGAAAAGTGCTCGTGACCGCGCTCGAAAAACAGGACAATCGCCCCTTCACAGAAGAAAAAGCTCTCGGACACTGGTCCAGACGAGTTTCGGCACTCAAGTTCTTAAGGGCTCTGCCGAAGTTTTTACGCGCTTGTGGATTGTGCGACCCCCTTGGAATGTAGTAGCGCGTGGCATCGCATCGGGCCTACCATCAGGGTTAGAGCAAACGATTAAAATGACGATGCAAAACGCCACTCGCATGATGACGACCTCTTCCACGCGGAATGACTTCGACATAGAATTAGAGCACCTTCGAGCGCTTCGTCGCCGGGCGGAACGTCGATATCGGCGTACAAAATCAATTCATGACCTTAGGGCAGCCAGGAGGATGCAAAAGAAGATTCAGCGTCGTATGGATAGATTAGCGTCGGAACGTTGGGCAACGTTTTGCCAGAAACTCGACCCCCGCAAGCCACTGTCTCACATATGGAAAACGGTGCAAGGTCTGCGTTGCCTTCCGGAACGGCGTTTCCCATTCAAGGCGCTAGCGCTTTTCCAAGGGCGGCAAGACATCGATGTCGCAGAAGACTTTTGTGCGCGGATCGCAGACCAAGCTACTCGTCCAGATCCTCCAGCCCGAGCTGACGTCCCCAATTCACGTGATGGCCGCATGGACCTTCCTTTTACAATGGAGGAGCTCGAAGCGGCTCTAGCTCTCTGCAGGCGCTCATCATCTCCGGGTCCGGATGGTATATCATACCGGGCCTTGTGCTATCTCGGAGAGTCCGCACGGATAGAGTTGTTGAGCCTTTACAACTCCTCATGGTAGGAGGGAAACGTTCCTGACGAATGGAAAGTAAGCCGCCTGGTGCCACTCTTAAAGCAGGGCAAATCCCCATTAGAACTCACCTCTTACCGCCCAATAGCGCTGGCCAGCTGTGTAGGAAAGATAATGGAACGGATGATCCTTGGCCGCCTGGAATGGTACCTTGAATACTACAAGATTTATCCGATTTCCATGGCTGGTTTCCGACGTGACCGCTCTTCTATCGACAATGTCGTGGATCTCGTTTCCTATGTCCAGCACGAAAAGTCCCGTAAGCGTTTATCTGCAGCTTTATTCCTAGATGTGAAAGGGGCATACGATAACGTATTACATGAGGCCATTCTCGACGCCCTTGCGACGGTTGGCCTAGGTGGTCGAGTTTTTTTGTGGATTGCAAGCTACCTATCTGCAAGATCATTCTTTGTGTTAACTGACGATGGCCCAACTACGCGACGCTATACCAGCAGGGGCGTTCCTCAAGGCGGTGCTCTCAGCCCGACGCTATTCAACCTCGCTCTTGTTGGACTTGCTGAGTACTTGCCAACTACCATCAAAATTTCAATATACGCTGACGACATCTGTGTCTGGACTTCGGCAGTCACACGTCCTCAGATACGTGCGCGACTTCAAAGAGCGGCCACTTTGACAGCGAACTACTTGTGTAAACAGGGTCTCAGCATATCACCAGAAAAATGCGCACTAGTAGCATTTACTCGCAAACCGATGACGCCTTATATCATCTCAATCAATGGGCGGACTATTTCCTATGTCCGAACCCACAGATTCCTTGGCGTAATAATTGACCGAGACCTCTGTTGGAGCCCGCACGTGGCCTACATGAAACGGCGCCTGACAGCGACTTCCCAGTTGTTTCAATACTTGGCAGGAAAGACGTGGGGGATGTCAGTAGACGCAATGCTTAAACTCTACAGAGCTCTCTTTCTCGGTTTTCTAAGATATAGTCTACCTGTGCTGACCAACACCTGCAAGACAAATATTCGTGTTCTGCAGGCAGCACAAGCTCAAGCACTCAGAGTCTGCCTTGGTTTGCCCAGATGCACCTCAACAGAGGCAACTATTGCGATTGCTCGGGACCATCCAATGCGAACTCACATTACGGTGGAAGCCCTGAGAACGCACATCAGACATTTTGCACGTGCCACCTATCACCACCTTGCAGCACTACCTTCGGACAGGCACCAATCATCATTCGCTAAAACTATCATCAAATACAACGACAAACTGCCATCGGGCTTCACCGCTGCATCTAAACCATCGATACCCCCTTGGTGTCTTATCAGCCCTACAGTCCATCTCAGTGTACCAGGAATCGGAAAAAAGTCTGAACTGTCGTCGCCTGTGCTCAAACAACTGTCTCTGCTTCTTCTGCACGAGAGGTACGCGGACAGGGAACACATTTATACCGATGGTTCCACAAACATCCAGTGTTCGTCCGGTGCTGTGGTTGTCCCAGCAAAAGCTATTACCATCAGCTTTAGGACTGACCACCCAACAACATCGACATCTGCTGAACTAGCTGCTCTTCGCGCTGCACTTCGTGTCGTCAATCGGGAGCCACCTCGGCAATGGTCAATCTTCAGCGATTCAAAGGCAGCCCTACAATCTGTACTATCAGCTCTGCATCGCGGGCCATTCGAGCAGCTCGTATTCGATATTAGATGCCTACTCCATACATCACAGGAGAAAGGACACCATGTGACGTTTCAGTGGCTGCCAAGTCACTGCGGCGTCACTGGAAATGAAGACGCCGATAATGCCGCTCGGGCAGCTCTTGAAGACGCACAAGAAGAGGCCATACCGCTTTCACGATCCGACGCAGCTAGCAGACTTCGAGTGCTTGCACATGAGATCACGCTATCTCTATGGTGCACACCAAACAGCCAGACCACCCAGAGCAACCGTCAATACCACCTGCCCTCTTTGATGCATCTCTATATGCCATCTGGACTGCGTCGAAGAGAGGCGACCCTGCTTTATCGCTTATGGCTGGGGGTGGCTTTCACCAAATCTTACTCCTTCCGCATTGGAATGGCCGACAACGATCTCTGTAATGCCTGTCTTTGCGAGGAGACGCTGGAACATGTTCTGTGCGACTGTCCTGACTATAACGTTCAGCGACAGTCCCTGGCATCTGTTCTAGCGCGCCTTGACAGTAGACCATTGTCGCTCGACACGATTTTCACATGCCGCCGACAGAAGATATCGCAGGTGAAGGCGACAAAGGGACTACTTCGGTTTTTGAAAGAGACGGGATTGGACAAGCGGCTGTGAGAGTAACGTCGCGTACCATGCCAGAATGATGGACTCCAACGGACGATGTGTGTGTGCTGTGATATGTGCTCTCTCTCCCTCTCCCCCTTCCCCATCTTTAATCTCCCCCATCCCTCTCCCATGTGTAGGGTAGCAAACCGGTTAAGCCATACTGATTAACCTCCCTACCTTTCCTTCTCCACTTTTTCCTTCCTTCCTTCCGTGGCATCGCATTATTGTGTGAATTTCTCTGAGTTTTTTTCTCCTTTTATTCCCTTTAATCCTTTCCCCAGCACAGGAAAGCCAGCCGTACTTATACACTCGCTACCTCCTTCTCTTTCCTTCTCTTTTGTGTCTCTCTCTCTATCATCGCCGTCAGCGTTTAGTAAAGTAGGCGGACCTCAAAGTTTAGAAAATTAAAGGCAGATGAAGCGCAGAAAGCAAAACCACAAGAATGTCTGAAAGCCACAAGCACAAAACTCAAACATCATTATTTATTTATTTATTTATTTATTTATTTATTTATTTATTTATTTATTTATTTATTTATTTACCAATTTCCTTTTTAATTATTTATGTATCCTAAAGGCCTATTCTGCCATTACATAATGGGAAGGGAGTTACAATAACAACCGCTTAAATCAAGTACACCATAAAGATATGGTGAGGTATTTATCAGGAAAAATGCCTATGCGAGAAAGTGCTGAACACATGATAATGACACATTAAGGAAAGAATATTGAACTCGTGAACAAAAACATCATAATCCATTACAGATACAGCTTTCTTTGGCCTATTCCACTGACACATTTGCAAAAGAAGCGGTGAATACCGATACTAGTTGTTATGTCCAAAAAAGAAAAGTGGGGTGGTGCAATATCTCGGAATCTAAACGCTCAAAAACACGAGCTGCATTGATGTGAGATCGATGGAAAAGAAATTTACTAGGATAAGGCGTATGAAATTATGACAACACCGTTTTTGAAGGGAACGAAACCAAACCTATCCATGGATATATGTGTGACGCTATACTTGTACGACCATTTCTTCGTGATAAACGCTGCGTTATCCTGTGTTGCTTCTAGTTGAGGGATCATACACGTATGATACGGATTAAAAAAAAATCGAGCCTTATTCAGCGTTATAACGGACAAGCCTAGAGTAGGCTAATAGTTCAGTATAAAAGTTGGCCACATAAAGGGTTCGTTTAATGATGCCATGTGTCCTAGATGCCTTCCTAATTATGGCATTGGTACGCTCGTTCCACTAATCTTCACTCCCATGGCCGATGATATATCGCAGCGACAAAGTTCTTTTAGTACTTTTAGCAGAAAACTCTGTCGGCGTCGTGTCTCGGGATGTTCAGTGGCGATAGCGATCGGCTAACCATTTTTCGAAAGAGGTACGCCTACAATGAACGGTGATAACTTGCATCGGATATCTACTACATAAGGTCCTCTTGCGATAACGTTTTCAATTTGGTTTTTTTTTTCGGAGTCTACGAGACCAATTAAAATTATTCAGTGCATACCGCTTGGTGTAACCATAAACCTGCTTCATTAATTCAACGCGTTTCTTAACGCCCTTTCGTAATTTTTCGTAGAAAGCAATAACGCTTTTCCAGAACCTCAATTAGACGATTGCGAAGTTTCTCCTTGACAACCAGTCGGGAGCAGTCTTATCTCAAACTGCGGGAGGAAGCAGCGGTTCGACAGCAGATTCATTAGTCGCATAATTTGTGTACAGTGGAATAGTACTGCATACTTTCAATATTGCTGGCTATTTATCCTAAAAATGTGCATATGCTTAATTGGCGGACAGTGCTCGAGACTGTTTGGCGCATCAACAGTTTGTACAGGTAATGTACATCCCTTTATTGTAGTGAATCCTCTTGCATCTCAAAGAAACACACACATGCCACCCTTTCGGCCATTCAAAAGATATGGCGGCCGCATTTCGATGGGGGCGAAATGCGAAAACACCCGTGTGCTTAGATTTAGGTGCACGTTAAAGAACCCCAGGTGGTCAAAATTTTCGGAGTCCTCCACTACGGCGTGCCTCATAATCAGAAAGTGGTTTTGGCACGTAAAACTCCAAATATTATTATTATTATATGTACAGAATACAACTTTACAGTAAGAAAAGGTTGCTTCATAATCACGCGTAGAGGAAGAAGTATGGTCTACTCGCACGTATAATGTAAGGCAGCTCAGCGTACTTACAAGCAGATTTAAACTATAGGAGCGTCGTGAGTCTCAAATCTATTTTCTTCACGAAATTAAATCAACCAAAATAATGGTCTCTTGTCCAGCTCTTCACCATACAAAAGCTTCGCATGCATTCCCTGGTGTAGCATTATATCGCGAATCGTTGCAATCTGCCTTGTAGTTTAAAAAGATTGTTGCACTTCTTATTTGTTTGTTCTAGTGGGTAAGCAGTTGCTTTGAATATTGAGGCCGTTTGTAATAATTCCCGAATGTATTAGCGCATGATACCCAACTAAAAAAATATGATTTCACGCGAAGATCAGGAGTGTTGTTTCGTTGAGCATTGAGAAAGCAAACACAGCCCCATGGCACTCTGTGGAGGTTTGTCACGTTTTTGGTAGCCTAACGGGGTTGTCAGATGTTCGTGAAGCTGCACTTTGAATGCTATTTGTGTCCTCAAAGTCGCTGATACAAAGAAAAGAAAGCTCAAAAGGTGCATAAATCGGTATTGGCGCTGCCTATATATAGCTGCATGCGTGCCCAAAATTCTCTCTTCTCAGCTGCAAATTGTTTCCGCTGAGTTTCACAGACAGCGCGAAATGAACAAACACGTAAGAAAGACACGCTCACAGAGAATCAGTTCACCACTCTTCGTTACTTTTTTTTTCTTTTTTTATCCGAAGGTTTACTGAACTTTCATCCGACGCAAGTCACCGCCGTTAAAAATTGAGTTTGGGCGGTCGATTCTATTCTTTGTAGGACAATAACACTGCTCGCCCGAACTTCAAACGAGGAATGGGCTTGAACGTTGGGCGAGCTATCATTATTGCAAGAATCTCAGCTTTCACTGCGACCCGATCATGTGTCGTGCTTTGCTCCGAGCGGCAACTTACGACAGAGTGCACCGATTCTAAAAGCCGAAGCACAGCTCGGGAGACGGGACGTGGCTGGTGGGGCAGTTAGGTTTCACTTCACATCGAGTTCGCTGGTTAGGTCCACTTATAACTGAAATTTCTTGCCGTCCAGTCTCCCGATGTTTGCTGTAAGGATAAAACGAAGTGAGACGTAACCTTACTATTGATCATGTCAAACCCTTTGTGAAGACGTACAAGGAAAAAAAGTTGTAGTATAGCTTACACTTGCTCGGGTACATTTGTTTATTTATCGCAGTTATAAAAGTGCAGTGACTTGTATGGACCGCGCTCTGCGGGTTATAAATTGCGAAAGCTTATGACTTCAGCGTGCCTCTTGTATTTTCGGGGCTGCTGTCTCTGTCGACCGAAGTGAAGGAGAACGATATGGATGGTATTCTAACTGTAGAATGTTATTATGATTATTATTATTATTATTATTATTATTATTATTATTATTATTATTATTATTATTATTATTATTATTATTATTATTATTATTATTATTATTATTATTATTATTATTATTATTATACCGGCGAGTGCGTTGCCGCAGCTAATACGCTGTATTCCAACAGGTAGCGTGTCATTTGGCTGATATCTCTCGACTTTGAATTTGCCGCTGGCTGCACACTGTGTACGCCTTACCTTGTGTGCCTTGTACGCCTTACCTGCATGACAATGACGGAGTGTATTACTCGCCATAAGGCACTGGCCAATGGTGGCAGATTCATAACCAGCGCGAGTTGTAAATTTTCTCATCATTTGGGTCAGAGCTGTTCTGGAATTGCCTCAAACACTTTTAACACAATGGGTAGAGCAAAAAGAGGCGTGGGGGTATGCAAGACATGCATAACCGCAAAAAAAAACGCCCAGACGGTTCCAACTCTCAGTCTGATGTTGCCGAGGTCGATGAGAGTACGGACGTGGAATCGGCCTTGCTTTCGAAACTACAAGATATCAAAAAAAATCTACGATACTTACCGGAGATTTATACCAAGGTTGGTTCGTTGCTCCTTTTGAGTACAGAAGTGTCCACATTAACCACAACAGTCCAAGAATTGGAGAGCTCGGCGAATAATAAGTCACAACAGTACGATTCTGTTCTCGGAGCAATAAACTCAGCCAAGGAACAAGCGTCTTCTCGAGATGCAGAAATATCTACCGACAAAGCAGATGTCCAGACGCAAGCCGTACATCTAGAACGGATACAAGAAGAACTAAATGGCAGTGGATAATACAGCCACAACATGAACATGAAAATCCATGATCTCAAGGAAGAAAAGGACGAGAACCTCAAGGAAGTCTTATGTAATATCGCCGGAAAGCTACAAGTCCAAAGTTTTTCCCTGTCAGAAGTTGAATCAATCCATCAGTTGCCGGGCAGATATGGCGCTGTTCCTAGGATTCTTGTGAGCTTCACTTCCGTTGCATCCAGAGAAAAGTTACTTGAAGCCCGCAGGAAGCTTCCAAATTTTTGCGAACCTGGAAAATGCCAAAAGATATTTTTCGACGGCAACTTCACAAGATTGAATCGAGAATTACTCTGGCATGCAAGGACTAGGGCAAAACAGAATGAGTACAGGTTTGCTTGGATTAAGCGTGGCAAGATTTATGTGAAGAAGACCGAATACGCGACCCTCCCTCGAATAACCAGACCGGCAGACTTGGATCAAGTTATGTAACTACTATGGCCAACACCTGCAGCCAGATCCCAAACTTTAAGTATTTTAAGGACACATTCGGTAACACCTCGGAGAATGAATTTACTGTCGCAAACACCAATATCAGAATCCTTCGAAAATACTGGGAAGAATTTAGGCTAGTTGCTACATCGGCAATAGGATTTGTTGGCGTATTCGTCCTGGCAGAAATCAATGTTTCAGAGGCTTGCATGCATGCGTTTTAAGTGCCAGGCTATCAATGCCACTCTGTGACGCGGCCTCACCAACGAGGGCGCGGGATCGCTATCTTTATTAGAGATACGTTTGACGTTGCATTCATTGACCTGAACTTCGTTCATGCGGAATGCGTAGCGCTGACGGTATCTTGCGATACTCGATGTATAAAGTTGCTAGCTCTGTATCGGCCATCTTTCAACAGTGTTACCCGTTTTCTTCTGGAACGCGAAGAAATGTTGATCTCATGGAATTCAGTGGAAGAATTATGTTTAGTGGGAAACATAAATATAAATACCCTGTGTTCCACCGTAGGCTCTGTATCCGATTACTTGTCCCTCTTGTCCTCGTACGGCATTGCTAATACTATAACCGCTCCCTCCAGGGAAGAAATAGTTGATGACCATGTAGCAATGTCATGTTTAGACCATCTCGCTTCAGGCGCTCCTAACTACTGATTTGCTTCTTTTGTTATTTTGCAACGTTTCGCGGATCACAATCTCGTCGCTTGTCGTTCCTCTCCATCTTCTCCAATGCCAACTGCTCGTCGAACCACCTCACCCAATACATCAATGTACATCACTATAACTGACCAGAGGGTCTTAGACAACCTCATTAGCAGTTTCATTTGAATGGCTATAACTGATTCAAGTTCACCACAGAAGGTGTATAGTATATTTTGCGGCAAAATAAAAGAGTTTCAAAACATTTCTAAACGCGTCGTAATACATAAACGTAGAAAACATTATAATTGGTTGACCACGGACATAATGCGTGCCATTTTTTAAAGAGACATGCTCTGGAAACGGTGTAAACATGCCTCAAAAAAATAAAAACATACGTCTCGAGTACAAAGCCGAAAGAAATAGGGTGGTTGCTTTGACAGGATACACGAAGCACCAGTACTTTTCTGAAAAATTTGGTGATGCAGTTGAAAGTAAGTTCGAGCCAGTGGATTACATTACAGTTTCGCGTTAGGGTGTATCGTAATCATCGGTGCTTTTTCTCTGGCCACAGAGACACAGACAGCCGGTATACTGTGCAGTTTATCTGGTGAATCCCATAGTGTATTCTTAATTTGTCGGCAAGTGTACTTTCTTTCCTTACTCAATACAGAGCTAGGGCCTTCGGCAGACTCTCGCGAAGCACAAGCTTTCTTCCCAGGTGTTCGAATTCTGTCTCGAAAGTCAGAGCACGTCAGCGTAACGTTACTCGTCCTGGTAATCATCTTTCACCGCTTGTATTAGTATTTCACCAAGACGAATGGATTTCCTGGGTTCTGCGTAGTTTCATTCTTCGCAGGTGTTGTTCGAATTCCGTCTCGAAACCCGGAGCACGTCAGCGTAACGTTACGCCTGCTGTTAATAATCTTTCATCGCTTGTTTATGTATTTTACCAAGACTAATGGCTTTCCTGGGTTCCGCGCAGTTTTGTTCTGTGCGCAGCTTCCGAAGCCTCAACGCACATAACTGTGCCTGCGCGGACAGATATTCAAAAGAAATAAAGAGCTACGACGTGCTTAGTTTCATTCAGCGTAGCAGAGGTAACACACTAAGTTGCCTTTATGTTTTGTTCTTTGTTTCGGCTGTTCTCGTGGCGTCAAATTCATAACTCGTGCGAAAAAACCCGTGGTTATTTTTTGACAGTGCTTGTAGCCATAGATATATAAGTGGGTGACGTTCGAAGGTTAATTCCTAAATGTCAACCTGTGCACGGGTCATACCATCGCTTTTGCGCCTGTCTGCACAGAAGTTTTCCTCAAAGAGAAACTTACAGCCGCGACGAATACGGTAGTTAGGTCTGGCAATGGCCCTAAACGGTGATCGAAGTGGTTTTCAACTGATATTTCAGCAAGATATTGGTGTGGATTAGTTTATGGGTCATTCTGAATATGCTTACAGCCTAAACACTTCTTGCCACATCGTCATTTGGCCCATGTATTGCCATTTCGGTGGCCTAATTTTTTTTATTGAAATGAATATTAGGAGAGATTGGCGCCTTTATGGTGGCACCGGTTACTCCTTGTCACTTGGCAAAGGAAACAAGTTTGCGCAAAAAGGGGAGAATAGCGACACGAAACATGACACTCAGTACAACACTGCATGAATAAAAAATACACAGTCCAACAGTACATGAGTCGCAAAGGTCTGTGCATTAGTGCAGTCCACGTACGCATATATAAAGTCAGATATTTTGAACAGCCAAGACATACAACACATCTAATGCACTGCAAGTACAGAACAGAATTATACATATTGCGTAAAAGTTGCGATCACCACATAAACCAATTATGGACCACGAACAATGTTTCTGTTACTCAGTTAGCGTATTCGGATCATCTGATAACTAATATTTTCCCAAAATATTGGTGTCTTCTAAAAACTTTTTCAGAGCAAGAAGCGCTCTTTTTTGAAGGCCCGCAGTTGGCCATGGGCCAAGCATCGTTCTTAGGGTGAATGGTCTTCTGTCTAACAACAACAAATTTGCTTGCAGTACCCTTCTTTGTGGATCATATTTCATGCACTCGAGAAGATGATTCACAGCTTCGTCTGGATGGCCACAAGAACACTGCGGATTAGAGACAGGTTTATTCTGTACAAGAAGTGTTTGGTAAATGCAGTACCAAGACGCAGGCGGTCTAGCAATGTTTCGAATTTTCTGTTGTCTCTTAGATTTTCCGGCATTGATAAGTTTATACATGGGTCTATAAAGTATAACTCCGAGTTTTTTGTTTGCTGATCAAACCAGGTAGTTTTGCTGAGGCGACAAGAAATCTGTCTCAGGAGCAGACGGACTTCGCTACGCAATAGAGGAAGTTTGGTTGTCTCCGCGTTATTGTGCGCCCGATTCGCAGCTGCGTCCGCTGCAGTATTACCAGGAATATTGCAGTGCCCAGGTATCCACTGGAATGCAATTACGTGGTTCATTGCGCTTGCTTTTGTAAGTTCTTTGAGTGTCTCATATAATATCAAAGTGACAGTGACAAGAACTTTTTTTAGAGTGTCCTGAGGAACTCGATTGGGGGGACCGAAGGCTCCCCGATCAAGTTGGTGGCTCCGCCCACGACGGGACAGGGAGGTGGTGACACTCCGCGACGTCGCGGGCCCTCTGGACGGCTTGTAGTTGGTTTGTGAAATCCGAGCTCTTCAGCAAGGCGTCCCACTTGGACTTGTTATGGAAGTCGGAGCCCGCGTTGTACGGGCACAGCCAGAGCATGTGGTCGAAGGAGCAGCACGCGTGACCGCATTTGGAGCACGATTGCGGGAAGTTCGGGTCTATCCATCTCAGCGCTCTAGGGGTGAGGTAGGATCTCGTCTGTAAAAGTCTGAAAGTAACAGCCTGAGCCCTGTTCAGTTTCGGGCTGGGGGGAGGGAATTTTCTCCTGCTTTGTCTGTAATGTGATGTAATTTCATGAAAGGTCGTAAGATTATCTTTGAAGGGGCAGTCCTGCGAGAGAGCCGGACCGTTATCTCGGGCGCGGTTCGTGAATTCACGCGCAAGGCAGTTGGCCCGCTCGTTAGGGTTGCAACCCGCTTGGTTAGTTGCATCGTTCATGTGCGCCGGGAACCACGCTAATGTATGACCTCCAATGTGTTCTCGCGTAGTAATACGAAAGGATCTGTTGACGATGTCGGCTGCGTGTTTACAAACTAGAGCGGACAAGAAAGCCCTAACCGCCGTGCGCGAGTCAGAGAAAATGGTCGCCGGGCCTTTTGCGGCTTGAAGAGCCAAGGCTATCGCGGTTTCCTCCGCCTCATTCGCGTGTTTAGCGTAAATTGATGCGGCGCTGATAAGTGTTCCGCGCGCGTCAACGACCGTGATTGCAAACCTGTCTCCGCTGCCATATTTGGCGGCGTCGACGAAGAATGCGTCTGCCCCGTAAGGATCGATTCGTCGAAGGATGGTTCTAGCCTGCGCTCTTCTGCGACCTTCGTTATATATTGGGTGGATGTTCCTCGGCACGGGCTCAACCTTTATACCTTAACGGGCTAATTTAGACAGGGGGTGTCTGTCGAGTGGTGCCTGTATAGGGAGTTGACCAGCTTCATCGAGAATTTCGATTCCCGGCTTAGTTGACGAAAGCCTGGAGATCTGTGCAATAAACCTAGGCTACCCCACACACAGCAAAGGCCACGAACAAGCAATCCATCTGGCCCCCAACTTGCGAGAGCACATCAAGGTAGCCCCTATCCCCAGAAGCATGCACCCGGAACATCATGCCGATCGTCGCCAAGCTCGCGCAAAAGCTCTACAGACAAGATATGGCAGTCTCCCCACCACACTATACACAGATGCCGCGCAGTACCCCCAAAAAGCAGCCATGACGGCCAGCGTTGTCGACTATAACCTACAAGAGGTGGTGTCGCTGACTGTCCGCACTGCCAGCACCCTCGTAGCGGAGGAGACAGCCATCGCCTTGGCCATCACCTCTAGTCTGACCAACGAGTACATCACAATTATTACCGACTCCCAGGCAGCTTGCCGCAGCTACGCGAGAGGTCGAATATCTTCTATCGCCCACCGACTCCTCAAACAGGCCTCCGCATTCCCGGACGTTGAAATAGTGTGGACTCCAGGACACGAGTCCCTCCGTGGAAATCAGCGTGCGCACGCTGTAGCCCGAGCTCATGCCACCCGGGCGCCACAAGAGAGGGATACGGACGCATCCATGGAGCCCGTACCTTTACAATACAACGCCATACTGCAACACCACAGATTGAACAGACGACAATACCCACCTCCACACAAGACCCTCTCACGTGAAGACGCCGTAACATGGAGACAACTACAAACCAATACATACCCACATTTAAGCAGACTACACGCAATCCACCCTACACTATACTCATACAAATGTCCTTTTTGTAATGATTACGCCTCCCTATATCACACCACATGGGCGTGCCCCAACGTGAAGGCGGCCCCGCAAATACCCAACCCCACACCCGAGCAGTGGGAGGCCGTGCTGACTAGTTCGGACCCTCGTAACCAGCAGCAACTGGTGCGGCGGGCCCGGGAGACAGCAAGAGCCGCAGGAGCCCTGGACTAAGGGCGCCTCCCGCACAAGCAGAAAGACATCTGCTTGTCCTTTCTTTTATTTTTTAAAATAAATGTTTCTCCTCCTCCTCCTGTGCTTCAATTGATTCGTCTGTGGTATTGTGAATTCCGAGTTGAAGTATTTTTACTGTGCTAGCGGATTGTGGGATACCGAGTATTCTTTTGATGCCGGACCTGATGAGCGTGTCGAGTTTGTTCTTTTCAATTTTGCTCCATTTGAGGTACGGTGCCGTGTAAGTAATGTGACTGATGAAGAAAGCTTGGAGCTTGGAAGACCCTGAGTAGGTTGTCCTCCTTGAGTCCCCCGTTTTCTTTGCGATTCTAGTTACGAGTCTTAATATGTTTTTCGCCTGCGCACCCAGCTTGTTTAGAGCTTCTGCATTACAGCCTTTGGCGTTGATTAGAGGTCCTAAAATTTTGATGGAGTTCACGCTCGGAATGGGGTGCCCTTCTCGTGTTGTAATTTTGACTGGTAGCGTTTCCAGAGGCTCGAGGTTCCTAACGCCCTGCCTCGACTGTCTGTAGAGGAGGAGTTCGGATTTGGTCGGTGACAGCTTGAGACCCGTGCTTGTAAGAAATTCTTCCGTTACATCTATGGCCGCCTGGAGAGATTGCTCTAAATCGGCCAGAGATCCCCCCGGGGACCTGATTGTAATATCGTCTGCATAGATTGCGTGGCCTATTTTTGGGAGTGCGGCCAGCCTTTCGGACAGTTTATGCATAGCGATATTAAATAGCAGCGGGGATAGGACCGAGCCCTGAGGGGTTCCGCAGTTGCCCAGTTCGTAAGGACCGCCCGAGATCGGCCCAGTCGAAGGAACGCTTTCCTTTCCGATAGGAACGAGAGAGTGAAATTAAAGAATTTCCGCCCTAGGTTGAGATTGGAAATATCAAAGTGTTCAAAGAATTTTTCTTATTGCTCTGTAGTAAAGTGAGAGCGGCTTGCGAATCGCTAAAGATAACCCATTTTTGCAAATGTTTTTCTGATGTTATGAAACGCAAAGCACACAGAATTGCAAACAGTTCTGCCACGGTGGAAGATGTTTCTCGGGACAATTTGAATGTTTTCTCTAGCGCTAAATGTGGTATGACGAATGCTGAAGTCGAGGAATTTTTTATGACACGAACCATCTGCATAACGTGGATATACTGGGGATATAAGGAGTAAATTTCGAAGAGTGCCAGTTGTTGTGCGGCTACTATGAACATGTCTCTCTTAGATATAATCCCGTCAACCGATAATTCTATTTTAGGACATGTTAACATCCAGGGAGGGTAACAAACATCCACTTTGCGTAATTCAAATCTTAGTAATAATACTTTATGTTCTCGAACAACATGGTGAATGTTGCTTTCGTTTCTTTCGGTAAGCGCGAGGTTTAATGGATGATTCTCGTGTTGGGTTAAGATGCGATAAGTATGTCGGCATGTTTCGACCGTTCGTATAACTGGAAATGGTGGGTGACGAGCTTCAGCAATTACTAAAGAATTCGAGGTAGCCTGCGGAGCCCCAAGACACACTCGCAGCCCTCTTGCCAGTAAACGTTGAAGACGTTCCTCAGAAGTTTGCGATAAACTATGGAGAATAGGTGTCGAGTAAGCAATTCTTTGTTTTATGAGTGCGTTATGAACCTGTAGTACTGAAGAGACTGATCCCCCCCACGTTGTGCCAGCGAGTCGCCGAAGTACGTTTATTACTGCATTGGTCTGCTTTTGAATTGCTCGGATGTGTGAAGCCCATGTTAGCTGGCGGTCAAGAACAACTCCAAGAAATTCAAAATTTGCCCATTGAGCGTGAGTTGGAAATTATTCAGCTGTCGTCTAGTGAAAGGAAGTACGGCTGTCTTTGCGTATGAAAGTCTCATACCTCTTTCTTTTCAAAAGGTGTCGATACTATCAAGACCCTCTTGCAGCGTTGTTTGAATGTCTTGTATATGAGATCCAGAGGCCCATATGCAGATGTCATCTGCGTACAGCGAATACTGTAGACCAGACGGGAGTTTTAGTGGCAAGGCTGCCATGACACAGTTGAATAAAAACGGACTGAGAACACTGCCCTGCGAACGCCCTGCGCTATGCTGTGATAATTGCTCTCTCCTTCGATTGTTTCCATGAATATTTTTCTGTCTTTCAAGAAATTTGACACCCATCGCAGTGCTCGACCGTGTAGGCCAAGCTCTAACATAGCAGCAAGGATGTGTATGTGACTTACAGTGTCGAATGCTCTTTGAATGTCTAAAAATACTCCTACTGTCACATTTCCGCAATTACGTTCATGTTCGACGCATGTGGCAATGTCTAATACTGAATCCATTGTACACCGATTTTGTCGAAAACCGGTCATGTAATTGGAAAACACATTTGTGTGTTCACACCACCACTGCAGTCGACGGTCTATCATCTACTCCATTAGTTTAGAAAAGCAGCTTGTAAGACTGACGGGTCGGTAGGAGTCAAGACAAAGGGTAGTCTTTCCAGGTTTTAGAACTGTAATTACCCGGGCTAATTTCCATGAATCTGGACGAGTCTCTCTGATCCAGGTATCATTAAATATCTCCGAAAGAGCCATTCTTCCTGCTGGACCTAGATTCTTTAACATCATATACGTGACACCATCTGGACCTGCTGTCTTTGTAGGGCATGACGAAAGAGCACATTTCAATTCGTTTAGACTAAACTCACAGTCAAGTTGAGGATGTTGTGATATAAAGCATGCACGAACTTTCTGTTCTGCTAGTGTTGTCGAATTTTTAAACTGTAGGCAAGTAAATTGAATTCCTGGTCTGGTTATAAGTTGACAGAATTCGTCAGCAACAAATGTTTCCGGAGTGTTTCGAGCTACGGCAAGGGCTCGGAAGGGATGGCTCTGGGTAACTGGACCACTAAAAGATCGGACAACTGAGCATATTCTGGGAACTGGAGTAAACGGAGACAACGACGCGCAGTATTCTCGCCACCTTCTCGTGCCTAATTTTTGTAAGCGTCTGCGCGAAGTTGATCGAGCTTTCGGTGCCATCTTGTAGAAATCCAGCTTTCCACTGCGGCGGTAAGACCGTTCTGCGCGTCTCATAATTGCTCTTAGATATTCATATTCCCCGTCGACTGCAGCGTATTCATTTGGAACAATTACTTTCTTTGTTCAGATCTCGTAAGACTCACACAATATATTTGCAAAACTTTGAAAGCTCGGATTTTCGCCCAATGAGTTACTTGAATGGTGACGAAAACTTTGCCAATTAGTATATTTTGAGTAGCGCCGGTTCCTCTCACTCCGTATGTGGTGATGTTTTACCAGGATCGGAAAATGATCACTACCGTGCGTTTCTATGTCTGTTGACCATTCAACGCCATCAAGAAGGTCTTGTGAGCAGAGCGTAACCTCTATACAGCTTGAGTAACGAAACTCCGGCAAGAAGGTTGGAGAGCTGTCA
Source organism: Dermacentor albipictus (assembly GCF_038994185.2). Lineage (NCBI taxonomy): Eukaryota > Metazoa > Arthropoda > Arachnida > Ixodida > Ixodidae > Dermacentor > Dermacentor albipictus. The sequence goes on from NW_027225606.1 coordinate 47,441, forward strand.
TTTAACACGATCAGATTACTTTTTTCTGTGGCAGACTCTATGATGCTTCCACGGGAATCGTTATATTCACTACCCCGATGACGTTATGTGCGTTGAAGTCCCCACAAACCAGCACATGTGAGTTTGCGATACCAAACACATTCGCCAAGCTGTCAACTGATATTTTGCTAGCACATTGTAGATAAAGGCTGATCACTGTGACGCTTGTATTTCTAAAAGATATCTTGCATGCTACGAACTCCGGTATATCTAAAAAGCTCGACTGTAATAAGTGCGACGGAAGGTCCTTTCTCACGCATAACATCGCTCTGCTACTTCCAGCAATGCGCGATGATTTATATATAACATAGTTTGAAAGATGAAAGTCATCTCTTACGCCTACCTCCTGTATACATAAAACAGGAAAGCTATGTTGAGCTAATAGTTTGCGAAAGTCAGCTGACTTATTTCGAAGGCTATTAGCATTCCACTGAAATACGAAAACATTGTTGTAACGATTATTCATCGTAAGCCTGCCGTGGAACTGTTGGTGGTTGTGGAAGCACTAACAATTCCGTAGAAAGCAGTGCTTTTACCTCTGGTAGGTTGTTTGCTTGTGGAATGGCATTTAGAATTGCACGCCTAAATTGCCTAAATTATTTATCTTTGGTCCTTGCGCCATTCATGCCTACAACTGCGCCGACTTCAAAATTTGTGCTGCGGCCACACACTCTGCTGTCGTTCCGCCGAATGTCCTGGTCTACCCAAATAGTATTTGGCACCCAAAAGCGTAGTCATGTGCAGGATGCCTTCTGCGCATGTGTGATAAGATTTCATGTGTTTATTTCGGTAGCCACGTGGTACTACGCCCCTGTTTTTATGATATGAAATCAGAGGACACGTTGGCGGTTTTATTAGTGCATGCTAATCCTATTCGCACGGCAAGCAACACTAAAAGCATAAAAACGCTAAAAAGCACGCGAGACAGTGAAATATCAGAAACATTTTAGAAGTTTCGCTCACAAGTATAGGAAGACAGAGAAGGCAGTTTTGTAGACAAGTGAAAGTGCAAAAATGAGTCTGAACACACGGCCGTAAATTGAGTTTCTCAGATGGCTGACGTATCCACACATATCATGCATAAAAAGACACATTAAGAACACTTAACAAAATCAGACGATAGCTACACATATGCGTGTAATAATAACATATAAGGTTAACAAGGCTCCCGTCAGGGGAGCCGAAACGTCTTTTCTTGTATTCTTTCAGTGGTCGGTGTCCTCCTTTTTGCCCTTCTTCATGATGCCTCCCGACCAGACGGGCTTCCGTCAAAACCTCGACTTCAATAATAATATACGTGCAACCACAAACCTTTGGTATCAGCCTAATACTTTATTTTTTAGAGATATAAGAGGCACAAGTGTTCTGTTTTGTAGACCCATCGCTCACTATGGGCCATGCATATCAAAGCGAAACATTCGTTTCCTATTTTCCCGCGTTTGGCATGGCTGCCTGACTGCTCAGCGCTGGATGCTGTTTGGTCAGTCGCTATCTAGGCCGATGTATTTTTGTTTGACAAGCATGCGCAACTTCGTTCTGCATAACAAAAAAGATGACTTCCTACATAAAACGTGAACATTATAACGTCAGTCGACACACAGCCATCTCCAAAGCACACCGATGTTATTAATAGAATGGCAAATTACGGTCGAGGTACCATCGTAGTCGTTCCATTGTCGGCATTGCAGCCTCGTGATAATACACTCGTCATACGGATGTCGCCACGCCATCCACCCCGACCCAGTGGGCCAAGTAGTCTAATAGCTGGGGCCAGTAGGTATGGGCTCGTGGTCGTGGTGCCATCGCTGTCATTGTATCGCCGTCATTCCACCTTTGTCATCCGACACTCGTCATACCATCCTAACCGCGCCATTGCTGTCGTACAGTCGTCATTCGTTCGTTGTCTCACCGAAACGGTGTTGCCGTCGTGTTTGTTCAATCGTCGTCATTCCAACATCGTGATTTGACTCTCGTCACACTGTCACCTTCACGCCTTCTACTCCGACCCAGCGGTAAAAAATAGTTTGTGTCACTAGGTATTTGTTCAGGTCCGTGATGGCGTCGCTGTCATTGCATCCTCATCACTTCTGCTTCGTCACCCGACTCTCGTCACGCCACCCTCATCACGCCACCATCGTCCCGCAGTCGTGGTCATGTCTTTGTCGTCACACCACACTCGTCATTCCATCGACGTCAACCTTTCTTCGTCATTTTATTGTAATTATACTGTTGTCATACAATCCTGATTATGGCGCCCTTGTCAGGCCGTCATTGTTAATCGCTATTATGACTCCGTCATCAGCCGTCTTCTTGATACCGTCGTTATCGTGACATCATCGTCTCTGAAGCTACGTCATCCAACTCGCGTCATGCCGTCGTGGTCAAGCCATCGTCGTCCTACAGATTTCGACATACAGTGGTCTTCACGCCATTGTCATCGCACACTGGTCGTCACCACATTGTCCGCGTACCATTATCTTGCCATCGTCTTTACTGCGTCGCCGTCACACAGTCGTCGTCCTGCATTCGTGGTCACACCACTGTATTCAGGCCATCTTCATGTCGCTGTCTATTCACACATCGTCAGTACATCAGTATCACCGTTCCAATGCCGTCATGCCGTGGTGGTAAGACTACCTTCGTGGATCCATTGACGTCATTCCTCATTCGTCCTTTTATCGTAATCATGCTGTCGCCATTCAATCGTGACTGTGCCGTCATTTTTATGCCATCCTCGCCACTGCGTCGTCGTCACACAGAAGCTATCATGCGTCCGTTGACCTACCGTCGTTGCCACGCCGTCTTGGTCAAGCGATCGTCGTCCTTCTCGCTTCATCATATAGATGTCGTCATACAGTCGTCTTCATCACGTTGTCGTCGTTTTACCATCGTCATAATTTAAGAATCGACACGTCATTGCCAGCACGCTGTCGTCGGTATACGCCTGTGTCGTGCCATCGATATCATTCCTTCTTCCTTATTCCGCTGTCACTGCGTCAGCTAGAATAGCAGCTTGGCCTTGTTGGTTTTCCATCCTGGTGTTAACAGCGCAAAACGCAGACCGGGCACGAGACGAGAAGACGACACACCAAAAGCACTGCCTTTCAACAAACAACCTCGTTGTTGGAAGCAGCGCTTGTGGTGTCGCCTTCTCGTCTCGTGTCGCGTCTACGTTTTGCGCTGTTAACACCAGCACTGCGTTAGCGTCATACAGTCTCCGTCATGCCTCCACGCTCGCGGGCGAACTTGGCAAGCGAGTGATACAGCGAAGTGGGACGATATACTGGTGTGTAGCATATAGCCGAATCAACGAGTCTCAGAACTGCCTCTACCCGGGTTAAATGGACGGGATTTCAAGTTTACGTTCCGTCGCCGCACCGCTCGAATGCTCTCCGTAATACCGTCTACAGCCATCATGATATGATTTCTACCGTAATTTTCTTTGTCTTGTTTCATTTTGCACTGTCTCCTCTTATTCGATCATTTGCTCTTCAGGCGCGGCAACTTTTTTTATTTAGTACAATGCTAAAATATGTACCGTTATGAGTCTGCCTTACAAGCAATCCTCGAGGCTTTCGCCTGCCCAACCTGCAATATTAAAGGAGAGGCGAGACGCCTTGTGTAATGGTGAAATATTTATTTTGCCGTATAAAAAAAATGCGAAAAACTAAGTGCACGTGTAGATGCGGCCATTTTTGTTCGTCGTGCGTGCCCATGATACATAATGTCTCGCGCAGTGAAAGGGTCCCTATACACCTCTTCTGCCCAGCGTACAGCAGGCTGGCTGGCTTTATCCCCAAGGTAGTCACTTCGTGTGTACGCCATTCGCGCCGTCGGCCTGCCTACATGTTTAAAGCAATGGATCCGCCGGAAAAAAAAGGCAACTTACAAGCATTTTTCGTTCTGTTGTATAAAAATTATAGAAAAGTGCGGGAAGAGGTGCAACGTGCAGAATTGGTGAACGGGCGGCTTTGCGAACGTGGGCAATTTTCGAATGTCACAGGAAAACACCGATGCATTTATCATCATTAAGGCACGTGCTTTAAAAAGGTAGCCATATATATATATATATATATATATATATATATATATATATATATATATATATATATATATATATATATATATATATATATATATATATATATATATATATATATATATATATATATATATATATATATAGCTAGCTTTCAAACTTAAAGAACTTCAGGGATGGGACGAGGTGAACAGAACAAGTGTTTAATTTTAACAATTTCAGTGCAATTGACGGCAGTGTATTATGGACCCAAGCGTTAGTTCGCTCCTCGAAGAGGCAGGATGTGTATTGCGGTGAGCTCCTGACAATACTATGAAATGTTTGAAAAGCGGTCACAAACCATGAGTCCCGGGATCCAAAGGGATGCGACGTAACACTAACTTATTTTTGTCGCATTTACCGCTAAATTGCCACTGAAGCTTCTTAAACAGCTATTTTTCCCCCAGCTCTCTTTTACTCCAGTATTCCAGGGCAGCAGCCGTTGTCAAACCAATGTCGTGACATTTTCGCCGTGTCTCGACAGAATTTTAATACAGAGTTGATTTGATCTGATCTAGTTGGTTGTCTGCTCATTATGCTTGTGCAATGACTATTTGTCTCAAGGTATTTCGCCTTACCAGGCTGCCTGGCTAGCGAAAGGTAGCCTCTAAGAAACATTAGGCCTGCGAACGGCGCCTTAAAGAAAAAGGCTTATTCCTAGCCACTCATATCTCGAACACATTGGCGAGTTGCCACTGTAGTAGTGCGAAGGACTCCTCCAAGATATATATACAGAAGCGAGGGCCATCCATCACGGTGATGGATGCCTCCTGTGGGACAAAGCATTTATGCATGTTTGCGTAATCATTCCTAAAGCCATGGGCGGTGAATGTGGAGCGGTTCGTATAGGCATACTCGCCAGGCTTGGCCTAATAGCATCTTTACTGCGTTATGCTCGTTTTTGACCGCGTTGTCATCGCTAATAACTACGCACGCTTTCTCACATAAGCCAGTTCCTCCTGACGTAAGTTCCTATATGCGGGGAACGATATCTCGGTTTACCCTGCTCTATTGTTTTTTCTCTCTCTAGCTGAAAGCAAAAGTACAATCCTGGAAGCTCTTCGTTCGTAAGAAGCACTTATCATTGGCCGGCTGCCTCCGCAAATGGTTTGGTTGCTCTCCCAGAGGAACGGTGTCAGTCGTAACGAACCGTTATGGCAAGAATAAGCTGCCATCAGGCCTACAGGTGACCTGAACCACGCCTCGGGCTTGGTGAAGAAACGCAGCCCGTGAATATAGCGTATACGCTGCTGTGAACATCCCAACGAAATTTTGCAGTCGTTCGAGGCACGTGGATCGCACAAGCGGAACGCAAACTCACCTTTTTCTCAAACACTCTCTTTTCAACAGAAGCGTTGTCCTCACTCTTTTCCGTCTGACTGCATTCGTTCATATAGCAGATATCCATACGCTGCTGCTTTTGGCCATTAACTGGCATCAATCTAGAAGCGTGTTTGGATCAGAGCCCTTCTTTCCATTATTCTTGTGTGTACTTACTGACGCAGTAAGCACGCTGAAGTAAGAGAAAAATCTGTGTTTGGAATTTCGATCGGAATAGCGTACTTCCGGATGTGGGACTATTGTCCCATCCCCGACTGTCGAGTCCTCACGCTCGCCTTCGCCCACTCGCGTAGGAAAGAAAATGTCTGTATACCATTTCTTGTAGCCAATCGCTATGAACCAGTAATAAACTGAAACTGAACTAAAGCTGAACTGAAACTGAACTGAAACTTCAGCCACCCTGTTTATTAGTGCCGTATCCGACGGTTCTCGCTATACTTAAAGAGGAGAACCGCGACTTCAGACGGGACGTATGCCATCCGGGACGACATAAGACGGCCCATATGTCATCACCGCTAGAATCCATTGATTGCACACCTTTATTTTGCAACGTTTAACACCCGAACCCTCTCGAGTGAAGCTAGCTTAGCAGGACTCTTTGAGGAACGGTCAGGCATTGTTTGGGATATCATTGGCCTCAGTGCGGTTAGAAGAACTGGCGAGGATTATAGAGCGCTGACTAATGGCCGCGTACTCTGCTCAGACGCGTACCCGGGTTATCTTTTAGAGGGTAGGGGCAGGTGGAGGTGGGCAAATCAAGGTAACTTCTTTATGAAAATGAGGGGGGTACCTCTACTAGTACAAATGCGAATAATGCCCAGCATTCGCCATAAAGACGCGTAAACCCGCAAAAGATAAATGAAATAAGGTGTATCTCACTAGTACGCCTGCGAGATACACCTCTCCTTTGCTTAAGAAACAAGGAACCACATCAGATGTACTCGCGCAGGGAAGATGCGCAGGAAAGAACACTGCCAATAACAAGTAAACAAGCGAAAGTGTAAAATAAAGATTTCTAGTATCGTTTCTTGAATTATGTTTGGAAGAATTAAACTGAGATATGTATTTGTGGAACAATCACAGTTCTTTTGGATCTCTCATATACTTCTCTGCCAAGTTAAGTGACAAACCGACTCGTATTGTTATTTGGGAAGTTACGCAATGATGCGTTTCCGCTCATTCCGTACGACAGCGTATAGAACGCAGGACGCTGCGGTTCTAGACGTAGGGCTGGAAAAACTTCGGATGGCTGGAAAAACTTCCACATAAGCACAGCAGAGAAGTGGCTACGTCAGGTGGCTTGACTGATAACTGTAGAAGCGTAATTCAAAACACATGGAATCATTCTCAACTTCCGGCGACATTTTCTCTACATTCTTTTTAAACAAAACAATGTTGATCCACAAATATTTTCACGAACAACGTTTAAATTTGGTAATTTTCGCATTTCATTTCTGTTTGGCTGTTGCCTCTGCTTTCTCCCTTAGTAGATCACTTAATTTCTCAACTCACTGCGACTCTTGTTTCCAGTTGCCAATTTTGCACGAAAAGTTCTGTACAATTAGGGGAAAAGCAGACGAGGTAACGGATGACATTCATATTGCTTATGGGTTTAACGGTTATTGCAAGGTTTGATCATGTGCGCTGTTTCGCGTGATTTTGTTTTCCACCTTATCTATCCCATATCACGTGTATACGGTTCCGAGGATCTGCCAGCGTCGCGGCGAGCCATCACTCGAGGAAATAATGAAGCAAAAGGAAAAGTTAAACGTAACTGGCGTTTTCTCCGCCCGCAGCTCGCTCCACGAGCATACAGACCAGCTGCCTATGGACCGAATTCCTTTGCTGGTCTATGGATCAGTCTAAACAAGGAAGGTTGAACTAACTGCTAAAATTGAACTAACTGACAAAGTTTATCCGATATTTGTTTACTAACTACCGCAGCTCTGCATTCGTAACTCTGTTATGCAGCAATTATTTCTACTCATCTTTGCGGTATTCTCGTGTACAACTTACTTACTGTGATGCCCGCCTTATTCAATGCTTCTCATGGGGCCTGTAAGTTATCTTGAAATAAATAACGAAGAAACAGCGATGTGCGTTACCGTTGAATAGATGGCGACAACTGAACGCACCTCGAATTAATTGCGCGGCCACCGAAAGGATGAGAAAACTGGCCCCCACACTCCAGGAGACGGCGGTCCCTACCGCCTTCCAAAAGTAGTGAAAAAGGCAGCAAAAAGATGACCGCCGAATAGCTATCAAGTCTCAAGATTGATTTGGCGGCGCTTTAATAATGTGTGTGGGGAGTGGTACTTTTATCTGGGGACGCGGAGGGGTATGCCGAATAATTTCCGGGGGAGGCAGGCCACCCCCCCCTGGATACGTGCCTGGTTGTAGCGCATTTGGCAGATATTGTCAAATCCTGACTAGAAGCGTATATATATATATATATATATATATATATATATATATATATATATATATATATATATATATATATATACATATATATATATATATATATATATATATAAAGATATATATATATATATATATATATATATATATATATATATATATATATATATATATATATATATATATATATATATATATATTGTAGTATGTTAATTTCTGTTTGTGGCTATAGTAATTCGTTGTTTGGACATCGAAGGGTTGCGAAATCACCTACAGACTGGTGATCAGCTCTAACTTTGTTTCACAAGTTGATGGCTACAGTATGTGAAAGCCACGGTGTATAAACTCCGAGCAACACAGAAGTATACTCGGAAACAGAACCCGCGATACTTTTGAAGCTCATTTTTTATTGGGCATGCGAGCATTCGCCGAGGCCACCGTCTCGAAACCGGTCTTGCGGATCCTAGGGGACAAGGAAATCAAGCACCACACGATCGTCTGGTTCCCCACTCACATGGGACAGATCATATGCGCCCCGTCCAACCTACACGAATCGGCCCGCAGAGCTGCGCGAGGAGTCCTCGAACGCGTAGCTATGGAGTGGTGCGGCGCTGAGGTTCTCTACAATAGGGATCCCCCTGCCTCGTTCAACGAACTCACGAAGTACTTTTATCTGGGGAGGCGGAAGTATCCGCCGCCGCACAGTAAATTGAACAGGACTCAGGCATTCATTGACACTCAGACTCTTGCAAGTCGGGGCATACCCTAGCCCCGTCCTCTTACACCGGATCTATCCCGAAATTCAAACGTCAAACACTTGCACGCTTTGCTCAGACTTTGCCAACGTAGATCACATGCTCTGGCAGTGCCCCGCGTAACGGGGCGACGAAGACGTTACGTTGTCCAAGTGGGAGGTTGCCCTACGCAGTCCCGATTTTGAATCCCAACTACGGGCAGTCTAACGGATCCGTGACGCCGCGAAGAGGCTGGGTCTTTCTGTCCCGACGTAGGAGCAGTGCGCTACGTGCTAGTGCACATCCCGGTGGACCTTATTAAAGTTTTTCCACCCATCCATCCATGCGGGCGTGTGAGCTTAGATGTGTGAGTAAGAACAAGCGTCGCAGACATATTCTTTAAAAATTGTTGCGTATCGGGTTGGTTGCATTCCCAGTCAAATGGACTACGGCAAGCGTTGCAGCAAAGCAAAGTGTGAAAATGCTGCCGAAGAACATTGTGCTATTCTATTTCCTCCTCCCCCAGTTTCTGCGTGCATTAGAGCAAGTTTTGATAGACCACTTTTTAGCTCGCTAAAAAGAAATCAAACGAGGCGCACAGGTAAAATAAACCCGATTGAATAATAGAAAGGCTTAATGTTGTTATATGTATAAAAAATGGTGGCATAGCATTATTCAAGCAAGAAAGAGATCGCCAGCCCGAGGCACTTATGAAAAAGAACAGAAGTTCTTTCGTTTTCCATCATGTTTCCCAGTCGTGAAGAAATAAGACTCAGCTGGAATGAACACACCGCTGCAGGCTTCCGCACCCGTAGCTATGCTTGATAGGCTCGAAGCGGAAACGGGCTTAGAGAAAATCTGCTCTTTCTGTTTCTTAAGTTTGTTTCATTGTATTCATCACGTTAATGAATTTGAGTTTTCTGTTACAGTGCTTTCACTTTCACTCGGGCAACACGAGGAGTTACCGGGGATATACAGCGAACTGCATCTCATTTTGGGCTCTCAGCTGTCAACTGTTTTGCTAACTCATATCGTTAAGCTAATCCCTGTGGCTGTTCTATCTGGTAAGAACTTCTCAATTGAATCTCATACTGCATTATATTACAGCAGAAAAGTTTTCCGCATGCCACACGAAACGAACGGCTGACATTTAAAAAGAAAACAAATGATGTTTTTTATGCTACTTAAACATGTACAGACGGGAACTCGAGAGTTCCCGTCTGTCCATGCAGTATCCAAGCATGCATCCAATAAGGTGCAGCATAATAAGCTGATGTGCTAGCTCAGAGCCTGTGTGTGCAGAAAGGTGTCTGCTAAAGCTACAAGAAAAAAAAAGACATTAGTGATGCAAATTCTCGCAAAAGGAATTCATTTATCAAACACCCGACGTGAAGATAATCAAGCACCTGGGGTCCCACAACCAGAAAAAAATATGAAAAGAGAAGTCTGAAGCCACCTTTGGGTAAAGGCAAACCATGCCGCTTAACTCTTGGATAGGCATCTAATTTCAGTAACCAGATAGTTGGCCTCGGGCCGAAGTTCCTTACCTTCTTTCTTTTTTTATCATCTTCATCACTTCATTAGATATTTCGTGTTTTATTTTTTTCACGCTTTTCATGATGATCCACCCTGAGTGCATCGATTCACACTTCGTAATACATTTACAATACGTCAATTCTTGCTTAAAGTGTGCTACTCGTGCTCTTTGTATGAGTGGGATGGGCGTCGTTGACGCAAGGAATATGTATCTGTGGTACAAATGATAGGCATTCGGTCCTGCAGTGGAGCTAATGTGACTGATGTTCGATATAATGAGTGTTCTTGTGACCTACCAAGTGCCACACTATTGGCCTTTATATATTCACAGTGAACTGCAGAACATTACGGCAGGCGCTGCGGCCGTAAGTGCGAACACGTGCGGCATAGATTATGAATTATTACTTGACGTCCTTGTTAACTGTCATTGCTGCTTTAATGCGAAGCATATTACTAGAGCTCAACCCAGCTCCTCAGGCGCGGCGGTGTCGCCTTCAGTACCACGTGACACCGTGACGTCACGACAGAGGAGAAACGGGGCTCCAACTCGCGCCGTCGCTCACGGCGTCGCCTTCAAGGCTGACCACGTGACACCGTGACGTCACGACAGAGGAGAAACGGGGCTCCAACTCGCGCCGTCGCTCGCGGCATCGCGGTGGTATATAAGCAGCTGCGCTTGACTCTGCTAGACACTCACGAGGTGAGATGCCTCCTGGAGACAGAGCTGCTCGTTGTAATGAGAAGCGAAGGTTGCGGCGTGCTACAGAGACTGATGAAGAGCGGGAAGAACGTCTGGCCAAGCAACGTGCTCAGTATGCGGCTCGGCGACAAGTTACTTACCAAGTTTAGCCACCAATATGCTTCGCATCTGACTAGGCTTAACCAAGCTAAGCCTCAGCCAATTTTTATTATCCAGTTCTGAAAACGACAAGAATATAACTTGTGGCAGAAACCATAGGAAGATGATTGTGAAAGTCGCGTGAAAGCTTCCCGGCAGGCCTGTCGAGATATAGTGTTGAGGACAGCCAATGGTTAGAGAGAGAGAGAGAGAAACAAAGAGGAGGAAAGACAGGGAGGTTAGCCAGTGTAAGTACTGGCTGGCTACCCTGTGCTGGGGAAAGGGGTAAAGGGAGTAAAAGGAGAAAGAAGAAGAAGAGGAGAAAAAAAAATTAAGGAAATTCACGCAGTACCGCGATACTACACGATACAACACTCAAAGGCGATCGCACAATTCGCAAGTCTTTAGATACTTCAGCAAAGCCTTTAAGGCCTTGAGTGCCGAAGCCTGTCTGGACCAGTGTCCTAGAGCCTTCTCCTCTGTAAAGGGGCGATTGTCCAGTTTTTCGAGCGCGGTCACGAGCACTGTTCTTGGCACTTTGTAGCTGGGACAGTCACAAAGGAGGTGCTGAATCGTCTCCTCGCAGTCGCAGGTTCCGCAAGTAGGGCTGTCGGCCATTCCAATACGGAATGAATAGGAGTTCGTGAAAGCGACGCCGAGCCACAGGCGGCACAGAAGTGTTGCTTCCGCTCGTGGTAACCCTGGTGGTAGCCGGAGTTGCAGACATGGATCCAGTCTGTGGAGACGTTCGTTCGTGAACTCACTGGTGTTCCACAGATTCTGCGTAAGCTCGCGGGCGAGAGAGCGAAGACTTGTGGCTGCGTCTGTTCGTGACAGTGGTAGTGGTACAACGCGGGCACCGTCGTGGGCCGATCGGGCGGCGTCATCCGCATGATGATTGCCCGCAATTCCGCAATGACCCGGTATCCACTGGTAGATGACGTTGTGCCCTTTGTTGATTGCTTGATGGTGGAGTAGTCGGATGTCTGCCACTAGTTGCATATTTGGTCCGTGGTTGAAAGGGGACATCAGACACTGGAGAGCTGCCTTCGAGTCACATAAGAGGGACCATGACTGTGACGATTTGTGACTAATAAACTCTAAAGCAGCACGGATAGCTGCGAGTTCTGCAGCCGTCGATGATGTTACGTGAGACGTCTTGAACTTGAGGGTGACAGACTCTGCGGGAATAACCACTGCTCCAGCTGAGCTATTAGAGCAGACAGAACCATCCGTGTAAACGTGGATGCGTTCTTTGTGTTTGTCATGAAGGAATGAAAGCACGGTTTGTTTGAGGGCAAAAGATGACATCTCCGTTTTCTTTTTGATACCGGGAATATGAAGAAGAGCCTGGAGTGGATGAAGGCACCACAGCGGTAGAGATGGTCGTGCTGCAGGCGTGAAGTTTGATGGTAAAGTTCCGTGGTTGGCGGCAATAATCCTGCTAAACGCTGAACGAGGTCGAGTGGCAGGAAGGGAGGCGAGATGATGCGATGGAAGTCGCGCGAAGTGTCTGATATGCATCCTTAAAGCGTCGACTTGAAGATACGTATCGATGGGGTGGTCGTGCGCGATGGCTATTGTTGCTGCCGTGGATGCACATCTGGGAAGTCCAAGGCAAATTCGCAGAGCTTGAGCTTGTACAGACTGGAGGGCACGGAGGTTGGTCTTACTGGTCCCACCCAGTACAGGTAAGCTATAGCGCAGGAAACCGAGGAACAGTGCATTATAGAGTTGGAGCATCGCACTCACAGACGCACCCCACGACTTTCCTGCAAGAAATCTGAGCACGTGAGTCATCATGAGTAATTTCCTTTTTAGGTACGAGACATGAGGACTCCAGGAGAGGTCTCGATCTATTATCACCCCTAGAAAGCGGTGCGTCTTCTCGTAGGCAATCGGATGTCCATTAATTTTGACAACGTACGGTTTCATTGCTTTGCGCGTGAAAGCGACCATAGAGCACTTCTCGGAGCACACCTCCAGGCCTCGCGCTCGAAGATAGCCTGATGTTAGTGTGGCCGCTTTTTGAAGTCTGGCGCGCACCTGGGGACGCGTCGCTCCTGATGACCAAATGCATATATCGTCTGCATAGATCGACACATGGACGGACTGCGGAAGGATGTGAACCAGGTCGATGAGCACGAGGTTAAATAGAGTGGGGCTCAAGACTCCACCTTGTGGTACGCCACGGCAGGTGTTGTGTTGTGATGACGCACCATCCTCTGTTTGCACAAAGAAAGACCTGTCCTTCAAGAAGCTGAGTATCCACCGAAAAACAAGGCCGCCTAGGCCGACATTGCCCAGAGCGTCTAGGATGGCTCGATGGGTTACGTTATCATAAGCGCCTTTAACATCCAGGAACATTGCCGCTGACAGCCTCCTTAGGCTTTTTTCGTGCTGAACAGACGTGACAAGGTCGATGACGTTGTCTATAGAAGAGCGTCCGCGTCGAAAGCCTGCCATAGCGTCAGGGTATAACCGGTAGTGTTCTAGATACCACTCTAGCCGCGTCAGCACCATCCTCTCCATCACCTTTCCGAGACAACTGGCCAGAGCAATGGGACGATAAGACGCCACGTCTAGGGGTGATTTACCTGGTTTGAGCAGAGGCACAAGGCGGCTGGACTTCCATGCAGCAGGAACCAGTCCTTCACGCCATGAATTATTGTACACGCCTAGAAGAGCATGCCGGGCTGTTTGACCGAGGTGTCCGAGAGCTGCGTATGTCACCCCGTCAGGCCCAGGCGATGAGGAACGTCTGCACGCTGCCAACGCCGCCTGCAATTCCTCGATGGTAAACGGATTGTCCATACGTGAATCCCGCGAGATTGGAACATCACCGGGATCACGTGTAACGAACGATGGCGGTAGACCAGCAACCTTGACACAGAAGTCCTCCGCTACGTCGATCTCTCGGCGACCTTGGTAGAGAGCCAGACATTTGAAGGGGTGGCGTTGTTGCGGTGACGTTCGAAGACCACGCACCGTTCTCCAGATATGTGACAGGGGTTTATGCGGATCAAGGGAATCGCAGAAGGTTTTCCATCTGAGAGACTGCAGGGAGTTGATCCGACGCTGGATCTTCTTCTGTATTCGTCTCGCCTCCCTTAGGTCGTAGATGGACTTGGTGCGCCTGTACCTTCGTTCCGCGCGACGGCGGATTGCTCGAAGCCGCTCCAATTCTGCTTCGAAATGAGAAAACATAGGAATAGGCCTAGAAGCTCTGGTGGCTTCTTGAGCAGCGGCGTTAATTAGCTTTTCGATGTTGCCAGGTAGACAGTCCTGAATCTCTTGGCAATTCTTCTCCATGAGCAGCGTGTATTGAGGCCAGTCAATGTGACGAAGAACTGTGGTCGACTGTGTCTTGCGTATGCCGTCAATTTTAACATATGTTGGGACGTGGTCACTACCATGCGTTTCGTTGTCCGTGAACCATTTCACACTGGCGCTGAGGCATCTTGAAACAAAAGTCAAGTCCAGGCAGCTGCTGTATGTCAATCCCCGCAGAAAAGTAGGACTGCCATCATTTAGGCAGCAGAGCTCATGGTCCGACGCGAAGGATAGTAGGCGTCTTCCTCGGCAATCCATCTTTAAGCTTCCCCATAGCGGATGATGCGCATTGAAGTCGCCGGTAATAATCCATGGTCCAGCTGTCGCTGTTAAAATTGCACTTAGTCTCGCGTTGTCAAATCGACTCGAAGGTGAAATGTAGGCACCTACGAGCGTGAGTGCGACGTTCTTGCATTTTATCGTCAAACATACGTACTGCTTGTCGTCATCAGGTGCGACTGGGTGTGAAACATATGTCAAATCGCATCTGATATAAACGATGACTTTGCTGCGTTCGCTACAGGTAGCAGACATGAAAGCTTCATATCCTGATAGGCGGATGGCGTTGTCGATGTTTGGTTCACAAATGACGATTATTGGAAATTTGTACTTAAAGACAAACGGACGAAAGTCCGAGATGCGGGATTTAATGCCTCTGACATTCCATTGGAAGAGAGACGCTTCCTTGACCTCCTTAATGAACGAGTGTAGAGGAGCAGCCATGGTGCTTCTCAAGACCGGACAGTACTGGATTCAGGGCGTCCAGTATTTGAAGTGCGCCTCGAGCCGCCGGAGTGTGTATGGCGGTCAGTAGTACTCGTAGCGTGTTCATAAGGGCCCTTATCATGGTGACAACTTGTTTGTCGTCGTCTAGGGTGCTACCTGAAGGTGAAGCCAATGCCTGAAGAAGGTGCGAATGGTTAGGAGTAATGATTAATGTTATTAGGCGTGTCGGTGCTGGCACATTGCACTGCCTACGTGATCTGTCCGCGTTACAAACCAAAACAGAATTTTCGCAAAAGCAGGAATTGTGAAGTTGCATTGGGATCTGTCGAGAAATTCCTTACCTACGATTACACTGTGTCTGGGATGGGCCCAGTTCCTCACGGCCTTGTCTGTACACCTGATCCTAAAAAATTCCCGCGAAAACTTCTCTGGTAGTTGTCTAAGTATATGGAAGCATTGCACCACTTGCTCATCTCCACGCAGCCTATTGTAATTATCAATAATATGGAACTTCATTCGACCAGTATAAATGACAGCGCTGCGGCGACACGAACTGCTGTGGACGGCGGCGCAAGGTGAATTGGTGACGCAAGCAAACTACTGCAGGTGGCGGCTCCAGGTGCGCTCATGAGGTTCCGATCATTATCAGCCGTTGTCGCTCTAGAAGGATTGACATTTCGGCTAGTTGGTGCTGGTTGAACATCTTGAAGGAGCAGCGGAAGACGACGTAGACTGGCTATGGGTTGTAGTACATAAGTTTGTGTATGCCTCCGAATAAAGTTACTTGTGAGTTCAGTGCTGTCCTGTGCGTTCCTGCCTTCTGTCTTCGTCTTCTTGCGCTGTCCCTTCAAGACATTGTCACCTTTTAGCGCCTTATCCATCCCCGCCGAACCATTACCAACCGTGATCAACCGTACAACGGCGGTGGCTTCAATAGCTTCGTATGTGCTGTGTCCTCGCCATTTCCTTCGCGTTGAAGCGAGAGGCAGCACAAAGAATTCGCTTGCTACTTCGGGCTCTATCTTGAAAGCGATCGTCTTACGTAACAGACGGGCAGACGAACGGACGGGTTCGCTTTAAAAGGACAATTTTAAAAAAAAATTTTAAACTGAGTTAGGTTTGTAGAATATTTGTCAAGAAGTATATCATCGTTTTTGTTTGCTAATATATGACTTTCTTGTATTAGTAATTGCCGGCGAAGGTCCCTTTGATCATCCTCATTTTCAAGCGCCGTCGCCGAAATGGACGCGATTACGTAATCCTCGCGTAACGTCCCACTAAAGTTCGTTCTTTCTCCTTGAAGTTCACCAAGTCCCTCGAAGGTGACAATCGGCGTTCACGAAACAGAAGGCAAGTTGAGGGTAGCAAACTTGGAGATATAGTGCAGCGAATACATTTACATAGTCAAATGCACAGTTTGTAGAACACTGGTGATAAACGCAGAAGTAAACAGCGCCTTAATCTCCTGCTTTTCCTTTGTTAGAACCTAGGACAGCTGTCCCTACATACGGCCAACTGAGTGTTAATGTTCGACCACCAAGTGTTTACGGCACATATTAGCGTTGCATCATCCGAAGCCTTACTGATCTATCAGTTTGATGATTGCTCCCTAGGCTAAAAGGAATGGCTTCCGTACAGCCTTTAAATATATTTCAGCAAACAAATAAAAAGTCGAGTTGGCTACTGCTGGCCCGCCTCGACATTTCCTTGGCCAACATTCCTTTAGCCAATACCTACTAGGTTGGGCTTAATCCCTTTAGCAGAGTTGTCAGACGCTGCGCAAACATTCGGCAGTCTTTCGAATGATGGCTGTCTGAGTCGCATTATTGGAATTCACCAACAGGTGCTTGTCTACAAAAACAATAAGAATTTCGTCTTTGCTGCAGAACTTATTTGGACACAAATACATTTGGCCGTTGTTACAGGGTTGGAGGTATCGAAAGTGCTTTACAGGAAGTGACAACACTGCTTTTGCTACAACGACAGGGCTCCCACCATGGATGTTGACGCTGGCATCACTATATATATGATTCGGGATGTTACGACAGCACTTCGCAGCAAGATGTGCCAAGTATTTTCTTTTTTTCATACGACCCTGTTTGAATGAAGACTTCAAAGGAGGTAGACATGACCCAAACCAAGCTTTAGAAACTAATGTAAACTGTACCAACTGAGAAGTTAGGCAGTCCCTAACCAAATAACTACGGAAACTACAGTGAGCCAACCGGCGATATGTGTTTGTGTTATCCTTTCTCAATCCTATGCCTACAGTTGAAGCGTTAGACTTTTGTTTCTTTCGATATATATTTCTTTCCGCAGAGGCTGGTCGTCCAATTTGTTGAGCCCTACAGAAAGCGATTGTCTGTGCACACTGTACTACGGGCACTGACATAGAACGTGCCCAATCGTTTCCGCGTTGCTGCAATCGCCACATGCTGTGCTGTCAGCCATCCCTATGCGGGAATCGGTAAACACGACGCCCAACCAATGCCTACACAAAAGGGTCGCGCATTCATGCAAACATAGTTGTTGTACTGATAGATACCTACAGCCCTAAGTGTTCAACACACAACAATGTCACATCGCATTTGTCCATTCATAGAGCTCCTTTGTAGTACTTCGTGGAGCATAAATTACGATCGACTGTCAATCGAGTATGTACTGGAGTGGCTGTTAAAGTTGCGCATGGTGTGAAGTTTGAAGTTGCACAGTGCGTGGACCTGTCTATCCCACTTTGCATAATCAATTCCCTTGTGGTTCTCGCGATGCCCTTTGAAGTTCTAAAGCGCAGAATCTCGTGTAGCCCAAGCCCCTCGGGATTATAACGTCGAGGATTCATTCGCGACGCGAGACGTGGACACGAAGACAGGACTGCACATTCACATGCTGGAGACATATACTTTGAAAGCAGAGATGACTAACTTGGCAGGGCAGTATCTTACTTGCAAAAACTGAGTAACGCACTGTTTGTGTTTGTTGTATGCGTCCCATTAGTACTGTCCGAGTTCATTCTTCTCACTGGGAAATGTTCTCTCACTGAGGAAAATGACGGATATGTCTGCTGCAAGTCGTCCTATTTAGTCTTCGAGAGAGAAAATTTCCGCGCCCCAACTGTATAAGTAGGGAAGGCGAATGCAGGCACCTCGAATATTGAGATTCACAGTCGACGTATACTTCAGGCTTTAACAGCGGCGGTCCCACCTTCCGGCAGCGTGGATCGTCACCGGGTAACGAGGCTGAATGATAACAGATGCTCTTCGCGTAGAATGAACCCGAAATTAACTGGTGTCCCGTAAGTTTCCAGTCGCCAACACGTCGGCATCCCAAAGAGCTTTGTATAATCGCCAACCGCTCTCGCGTGCGGACGTCACTGCGAGAGTGGCATCGGTTGCAGTCGTAACCCTTTCACGGAGCTGCCAGTTGCCTGGTTTGCTAGCGCTAACCAGAACCCATGCTGCCGGTAATCCATATTTAGTTGCAGCCGGGGTGCAGCGCATCTGTTCCCATTACCTCAGTTTCAAACTGTGTTAACGTAGTTTTTGGGCCTGACGGGTGGCCCAAAGACATAATATGCTCAACTAAATCTGCGCAGCCCTTCTTCGTGAAGCAACTCCGGAAGTTCTGTGCTGAGTTTATCATCTACCACTAATCCCACTTACAGTCCTGAAGCTGGTCCGTCCGGACACCAGCACCTCTAAGCCAGTTAAGTATTGCGACCTTAGTTATTCTAAACGGGCACTGCAGATGGGGAGCATTCATATTTAAAACAGCGCCAAAAAACACGGACAAGGGAGGACACGGGACGAGCGCTGTCCTGTGTCATCCCTTGTCCGTGTTTTTTTTTCGCGCTGTTTTAAATATGAATGATCCGCACCAACTAGCTCGCACCCAAACCCTTCTGAGATGGGGAGCGTTTGCTGCTAATGTGCGGGCAGTGCCCATTGGGCAACTCACAATGTTTTCAGGAGCTGGGCACCAGTGCGAG
Organism: Dermacentor albipictus; assembly: GCF_038994185.2. NCBI lineage: Eukaryota > Metazoa > Arthropoda > Arachnida > Ixodida > Ixodidae > Dermacentor > Dermacentor albipictus. Next base: position 66,472 of record NW_027225606.1, read on the forward strand.
GTTAGGAAATGTGTAAGGGCATCCCAAGCCCGGAAGCCTCTTGAGCAAGGTGTCCTCCGCCCGAGAGAGATGACGTGAAGAGCAGCAGACACACGCAATGTGCCCGGAGGGGGGGGTTACAGCACGTGTATGCCGTCAGCGAATTATTATTTTTTTTTTGCGCTAGTAGGAATGGAGCGGGTGAATTGTAACTAAACGAAACAGGTTCGTTGTTAGATACAGTTGGGGAGGTAGCGATCGCGTTAATTTTATAATTATAGCTGCTGCGACCGTGTTCCTGCACCCGGTGAAATTTGATGGTCCATATGCCTTATTAAACTATGCGACTTATAATAATATTTTTATGTGAAAACAACCATAAGGGAAATGCAGTGCCTTATGACTGAATTATCAGTAAATGAAACATTTTCTGTCGTTTGCTGGCCCTAGGTGGAATTGAGGGCTGCTTTTCAAGAACGAAGGACAGCCTCAAAAGCAAAATTTTATAATTATTTCTCCTGACTCTTTGATCGGGCAATCGCTATGAAGTTGGAACATTTCATGTCTTGAAAACTACGACTAAAAGGACTTGTACGACGTTGACCCTAGCAGCTGGCGCTTCGGACTGCCTATAGCTTGTACTTTGTTCCTAAAGTGTTCGATGTGGTCAGTCTCCCATGTTGAAATTTACGTTACAAATAACGGATGGCGATAAACTGATGGTATGGCTTCTTGAAGTACACATTCCCTTCAAGGTTCCACCACACAGGACTAACTATCCAAGGAAACCGCTTTTCAAAGCTTTGCAACTATGGAAAGAAACAGCCTAACTCCGATTGAAATAGTGAAACAGTGTACATCATACCCCAGTGTTAAAATGCAATGAATTTGTATCACATGACCTGTTCCACGAAATAAAAGTAAGCCGGTGGCTGGTCGATGTATAAATTCCTTTATATAACTCGTCCAGTGTACCGTATGTACCACTTACTCTTTGTTATTAATTTATGTCTGCGTTTGTCAGAGTAAGGGCACTATAGCGTAAAGCTATTCCAAACTTTTCTATTCCAATTCCACAAGAAGCCCTCCGATCGGTCAAAAAACGTTCGGTCCACCCCCACTTTGCCTGCCGCGCAACGCCAGGAAAACCGTGATAGCTACTGATTTAAGAAAGAAACCACAGAGAAAACCACAGAAAACCACTTGCATTATTACTGGGAGCTCACAACACAAGTATCTGTGTTGTGTCCTTCCTGTGCAGCGATGTGGTTTTGCGATATAATTGCAAAATGTCACGCAAGCAAAGCTGACCATCAACTTTTACATTTCAAAGGCTTTTCTGAATGCTAGCCAGTTATACTTATAAGCATATTTTGACAGCAAATGTGCCCGTCCTTCATTTCAGAATGATTGAAATGGATGTTTAAGCATAGCCAAGCTGTTCTTGAGTGTCTGCGGGAATACAGCAGTGCCTGTTGGCACCGTGGAGTTCAATCGTAACAGTGAACAAGTAGACAAGAAAGCGGCTGATACTAAGGTGAACCATAAATAGGATTATGCTATCAAAGCCACATGAAAAGTTGCTTTCAATGTACTTAATTACCACAGTTTTCATTTGTCAGGTCATTTTACTGCACACACACAGCCCCAAATAATATCTGTACAATGGTTAGCAATGCTGGAAGAAATGCACGATTATTTGTGATGCGCAGATTTTAATAATACATCTGAATGCATATCCAGTTCGCCACCATGCATGTGTTCTTGTGGAACAATTTTGCACTTAGCACAGAGTCTGAGCCACTGCGGCCTCTTGACCGCAAATTTATGTGCTCTGTTTCACAGTGCTCATGGGGGGGGGGGGGGGGGTACCATTTATTTGGTTACTTGAGTAGTGACTAAATAATACAGCACACCAATCTTGCGGTTATACGCTGAACACATGGCGCACTGATCACAAGTCTTGACCCTAGGAACTACCCGTTGGTTTGTTATGAAAATAAATAATGGCAACGAGTGTTTCCTCACTTCTTTTGTGCTGCCCTGTCTTGCGCCATACGAGCCTCCACTTCATTTCCTTGTCATTTTAATCTTAAAGCAGCTAATAATTAATGAAGACAAATACAAAACCACTTACTACACCAACCTTTTCAGACAACGTGAGATCACTGAACATAGTGCGATGCATGCTCACTTGATAATCTTGGTCTGATTTCAGATAAAATGCCGGTACTGGCCAACTGTTTATGTTATGCTAAGCATTTTTTTTTTCATTTTTCTTAAAAGATGGCTGAACATTAGCTAGCTACGTTGTTGATAAGCAACACGCAGCCTATGCCGAACTCAAATAACCTGAGCAGAGTTAATAGCTTAACTGATTATGTGCAACTTGTGTGAGCTTATTTCTTATACATGGAAAAGGAATCAATATAGAACACGCATGTATGGTGCTAACAAAATTAAACGGTCTCAAGTCGATCATCCTTGTCTGCTGCCAAGGCTGAAGGAGGTAACATGCCTGCTATGGTACTGCTTGATTGTTCTGCACATTGGCAATGGGGTCGTACATTGCTTAAACGCTGAATTAGGTATGTCTGAGTAGCAAAGGGACAAAAAAATGGCCACCCAGGCGAGCAAGAAAGAGTGCAATTATTTTATTTCACTCAAAATAAGTTGTATTATCAGCAATATAAATTATTTGCTTTCGTATAAGTATTTTCCTTCGAACCATTTGACGAAAATATATCTGGATAAGGTCACCATCATAGATACATATTGCGCTTAAGCCAGTTATAGGGAATAGTACACTCGCTTAATATTCTCTTCCTTGCTGCGTCATGTTATTCGTTTATGCACAATATTTTTACACACAGCAAGAACTTCATTCATGACTGAGCACGTTTTGTATTTCTCTGCTTCAGTTGGGCTGGTTTTTTGGGGAGACAGAGGGAGGAGGGGGTTTACAAGCAGCAAGCATTCAATTTCTAAATGACATGTTTCATGCCGCATTTCGTCTTTGGTTGTGTTATATATGTAAAGAAAGCAAAGGCATTTCACGCATTAAAGTGTTTTAAGCACACTCTTAAAACTGGCAGAGTAAAAAAAGACACACGTTGGTTAGGTTGAGGTTGCTCCCCTATATATTTTTCAAAGGTTGCGTAGATAAGGTGACCGTGCAGTGTTTCGAACAAAAGTAACCGCGCCATTGCAACACATGCGGCTGCTTAACAGGATGCGACAGCCTATAGAGTCGCGTTTTCACCTTGACGCGGCAACTTGAACTCGCATCTGCAAGAGCATGCCAGTGTCGTCTGCTGTGAAAAATGGTTGCCAGCCTTGAGTGCCTTTGCTTCGCCGAATGGTTGCCAGCTGGTAACAGACCGAGTCGTCCAGTCGGAGCGTCTGTGATATCCGCTCGTGCGGATTGAGCGTGCAGCAAAATTTGCGACGTGATTCGCCCTGCAGGCGTCCGCCCCGGTCCGCATGCAGACGGACGAGATGGGCGTCCCCCATTCATATATATATATATATATATATATATATATATATATATATATATATAACCAGCTTTTCTAGGATGCATGGATGGATGGATGGATGGATGGATGAATGGATGGAAGTTATGAGCTCTTGCTACATAAGTTAAAGCAGACGTAAACGAAAAAAAACCCACGATGAATTCTCATAACCAAATTTTCTGACCCCCTATTGTGAATTTCGTTTTTGTACGTCTCCGTTTTTTTGTCATTTCCCTACTTTTCTTCCAGCAATCTTCTCATCGCCTCCTACCAATCTCTATTACGGACATGTTTACTTTTCCCCCTGTTCTCGCTGAACCGAAGGGCTTGAATGAGGCCAGTGGTGCCTCAATCAACCGCTGGACAGATATCTTCACATTCTTCACATGCCGCAGCAAGCACATGCTTCTTCTTCGTTCTTATATCTCGCTTTATAAGTGCGCCTTCTAAGACATCCTGATCTCGCTTCGAAACGTAATGAGCTTCCCTTTGAGTATTCATGAATTCTTTCTTTCCTGATTTCGTTTTTTCAAAGGCCATGTATTTAAAAAATGGCAGTTTTTTCCGCAGGTCGAAGCAATGACCATGACAGCAAGCTTTAGCGATGCGCTCGGACTCCTCTGAAGATGTCATAACTCAATACGGGTGCGACATATTTAGAAGCAGCCCGCAAGGCAACTTCTGCTCAGCAGAAGAAACAGCGCCGTGGCTGTTACCAGGCGTCCCAGAACGCTAGCGTCATAAGCGCCACCACCAACGCCCATGGTGACGATGACAGTGAAAATTCGCCTGGAGCATCCATATAAATGCTGTCACAATAATGAATAAATATCGCTCGGCGCCCACTCCTCAAGCACTGGCTTCCTGCCTCCTAGAGCTTGCATGACGAAACCTGGCGCCATTCACGTGAAATCGTCTTATGTTATTATTACTCCCCTCTACTCCTTCCTCACACACTAATTTCTTCATCTTAGCACTTGATGTGCGCTGATTTGGCAAAGCACATGAGACCTCTCTTCAGGGAAACCCGCATTATTTAAGCGTCTCACAATAGAAAGAGGGACGAATTCATCTGAATAATTTGTCGCGGGGCAGATAACAAGAATACCACAGTGCAGGCTTGCGCATTAGAGAACGTCATAAACGCGACCGCTATCATCTCGTCGTATTGTTGAATAAGTGAATGTCGTCACTTTGTCCGGAAGGGGCGGGGGGGGGGGGGGGAGCGAGAATAGTGGATCTGCATTTTAACGCCGCGGAAACAGCCACGCTTTCCTGCAGTGCAGCCTTCTGGTGTCGCAAGTTCCATCATTGGAGTCCTCGCTACGATGTGCAACGCCTCTCTCTCTTAGGACAACATTAAAGCGACTGCACTCGAGGCCGTTCTCTGAGTCAAAGATATTCGGTCGGTGGCCACACCCGTCCCTGGCCCAAAGAGCGATTCGTGCACTAGGGCAGTACTTGAAGCACACCCGTTTGAGAGACCGCTTATAGTGTCCCTGTCCATCCTCCCGGGTGCATTCAGTACTCGCTGTCTCCTTCTTTTCATCGTTTTATTCCCATTACCTTTACCCCAAGTTTAATGTAGCATACCGGACGCTCGCCTGGTTCACCTCCGTGCCTTCTTTCTCCTTACTTTTTCTCTCTCTCTCTCTCTCCATCACTCGAAGCAGGGATGTGAAAACCAGCTGAATATTCGTTGCCATTGAATAAAACAAAAAATTGAAAACACGCACGTAGTGGCAGGAATTATAAATAGTTATTAGCAGCAGGACACATCGAGTGTTATAGGCTAAGTGTTAGAAAAGCGCGCTTTTTTGAAGCGCAACCTAAATGCACAATTTTGATGGGTATTTCTATGCATTGCCGAAGAAACACAAGATGTAGTTTCTTTCACACACTTGACATCTGTTTCATAATCTATTTATGTAACGGATCCATTACCAGCCTAAGTGGCTAAAGATCCAGATGCGTAGTCACAATATTAAGGTACCACTTATATTTTCAACGAAAGCGTTTCATTTCGTTAGAAACCGATTGCGACAATTGTGTTTGGACGCCACGTGGGGCTTTACCGCTTCACATGGAACATACTGGGACAGTTTACACAGGAAAACACTAGCAACACTTGCGCGCGTTCAAGCCACTTCCTGGAGAAGGGAAAAATCCACTGTGTGTCCGATCGATGTCCACGTCGCTGCCTTTGAACTTCTGTAACAAAGGACACCCTTTGTTATGCCCCTTAGGAGTGGCTGTACAAAGACTTTGGAACGTCTTTGCTAACTTTGCAATTACTGTAATTGCGCTAAGATGTTGTCTCTGCTGCAAACACAGGAAACTCGTTTGTTTCCCACTGTAAAGCAGTGGGAAACAAACGAGTTTATTATACTTCCGAAGAAACTGTTATCTGTAACAAATTTTAGTGAAACTGAAGTGGAAAACCCACTGCACTTGCACCCCTCGAGAAGGGTTTCCCAGTGGAGCTTTTATCTAAATACATGGCAAAAGAGACATGGCTTTTCTTGGCGCCCGCGGCACCGCATTCAATTAAATGGTTGCTTTTGAGAAAAAAAGAATCTGAGGTTGCCTAAGGGCACTTCTTTTGAAGGGGGAATGCGAAAGCATTATTATCAAATTGAACGCCCCTGTGCAGTCCTTGGACTTGTAAACTCCTCGCAAGCAAGCGAAAGTGTTCAAACGCTAGGTCAACACAAGGCCACTGCACTTTGACGTGTAACATCATGCTACCTTGTCCCTTTGAATAGAATCTAATGGGCACGCTTCTGAGTAGGCCGCGGTGACTTTTGACGTCACCGCTTTCGTCACGTGCCGGGCTTGAAAGTGGAAATTTCGTTCCAAGTTGCATGATTTCGTAAAGCAGAGTGCACAGGACTGCTCTCTAGGAGGCGCTTGTTTAGCCCAGTGACTTCTGAGCGCGGGATCGTAGGTTCAAAACTCACTCCCGCCAGCGTTCTTCCCATCGACTTTATTCTATTTTTCTACAGATTTTCTTGATAGCGAGAACCGGGGGGAAGTTAGCACCGAGGCGAGGCCTTGCGCAGACATGGAACGCGAGGATAACACAGGCTTCCGCGAGCGAGAGTGACGTGACGTCACGGTGATGCCCTCTCCCCTCACGCAACACCTCGTGCGCCAGCGCGATAGCAGTAGTACCCATTCCCCCGCTCTGCTCCATCGAGGCGAGCACGTGACGTAGCATTGCAGCCTATGGGAATTTAGGTGCTCTTTCGCTTCTACAGACGCTATCTTTCTAACTTAATTGGCCATTTGATTCTTTCGCATGAAAAAAGCCCCTGTATCACGGCAGTAGATGTTTTATTTAGGACAGCGATTATACTTCCCAAGAAACTAGAACTTGAGACTGACTCCAACCAAATAACTGAATTTTATTAGCCCGACGTTTCGGAGCCCATTCGGCTCCTTCTTCAGGGGGTTGTTCTTCGGGGGGTGGCGGTGTGCCGCTTTTAAAGCGTCTTTTTTAAAGAAAGGAGGGGGGGGGGAACACGGGAGGTGGGGAGACACTTCACAGACGGAAAGGTGGGGGGGAACAAAAGGAAAGGGGGGCTGTGTTGTTGACCGCTTCCATGGTGCTGGGATGACCGGTGCTGGGGGGAGTGTCTAATCAATTTCCCAACCAGACAGGCAATTCTGTCGAAATGTTTAGCTTCAAGTTCCCAAGAAACTGTTATCTGTCACAAAATTTAGTAACACTGAAGTGGCACCCCTCGCTACGTACACCACTTTCTTAATTTCATTTTTATATGGACATCGCATCGAGGCTAGGCAGGTGCCCAGCCAGGTCGAGGTGGGTGGGAGTAGGAAAACTAATGCTGTCATACCAAAAAATCTTCTAACATTGTGCTGCCGGTAGATGAGACTAGAGCTGTTCACGGGCTCGGGCCGGTCCGAAAGCCCGGACCCGGCCCGGCCCACGGGCCGGGCTCGGGCCATTTGGAGATTCTCATACTCGGGCTGGGGCCGCGCCCGGGCCAGGCTTTCTATGTCTCGGATGGACCGGTCGGGCTCCCCGATCTCTAATGCTAAACCTTATGCGAAATTACGCTTGTCATCTCGCATGTAGGTACAGCAGGGAGTGCAATGTACTTATTCATCAAAAATGGAATCTACAGGGACGTGAGAAAAGTGCAAACGCTAACAAAAGGCAAACAAAAGCCAGCGGTGGCTTGGAATGCTTTTTCGGTTCTACCAAGTACCGACGCTTCGGAAAAGCCGCCGCTTGCAGGCGCCTCCCAGTAAAAGGGCTGAGAAGGGAAGCGTTTGGGGAGAGAAGATAGTCTGTGTACGACGCACGTGGGGTCGCCTTTGCCACACATACTCCGGGCTCCGGGCCCTCCTCTCCCGACGACCTTGGCGAGGCGGCGCCCGCCGCACGGTAGCTTGTAGAGAGCGTGAGGAGGTATACGATCGCGTAAGAAAGCTCCTTGCGTCAATACCACGGGAGTACTCGTGAACTCTGCAAGAACAACCTCCCGCAAGAAAAGCCATGCATGGACTTCTTCAGCGAGTGGAGCGACGCAGCCAGCAACCAGACTGCTGAGCAAGACGAGCTGACCGATCACTTGGCCGCAGAATCGACACCGTGCTCGGAATCTGAACTCGCGCAGTTTCGGAAAAGCAAGGAAGCCACGTACCCAAAACTTGCTCTTCTTGCTAAGAGGCCATTAGCAATTCCGGCCCCCACTTCAAGCAGTGAACGAAACTTCAGTGCTGCCGGATTCATAATGCAGGAGCGCCGCACTTGCCTTAACCCTTCATCAATGGGCAAATTGTTGTTTTCGCACAATAGCTTTGAGTAACAATTCTGTGTGCGCGCTGCATCTGTATATAGTCACGATTTTGTGACATGGTATGCAAGAGTTCAACATTATAAGGTCACTTAAATAAAATGATTTTGCTGATAGTGTTTCTTATTGTGTCGGCGTCGCCTTATTGCATGACGGGCCGGGCCCGGGCCGGGCCTTAACCCGGCCTAAGGCCGGGTCGGCCGAACTCAGGCTTCTTTAGCGTCGGGCTGGACCGGGCCGCCTGTGGTAGTGTAGGGCCCGGGCCGGGCGCGGGCTCAGAATTGCGGCCCGTGCACAGCTCTTGATGAGACCTCTGACTTCATGTGGTTCCACACTGCACGTACCTGCACGACACCTTTGCTGAAGACCCAAGCATGTCTAGAGTGGATGTTCGACGTGCCAAGTTTCATTACCGATTATTAAAGAAATAATGTTTTGTTTGATGTATTCCTTACAGCCAAAGGCTAACTTGTTTGTATGCTTTGAGCCGGTCACCAATTCATTTTGAGAGAAAAGCGAAGAACGTACCACAATTCACTGTGCCCTAAATCGATGTTGTGTTCGTTAGTGAAATGGCGCAGCCCACCCACTCTAGGGTATCGCCCAAGAATGGGTGGTGAAAAGACTTCTTTTTGTTAAATATATATATATATATATATATATATATATATATATATATATATATATATATATATATATATATATATATAGGTGGTAAAGAGAAATTCTTCACGCTACCTTTCTAACCTAAAGAACTTGAGTGGTGCTACAACGTAAACACAACAAGTATTTAGTTCGGCCATTTTGTAGTAAACACTGATTGAGATCAGTCCACTGACCGAAACTGGTGAAATTAAATACTCGTTCCTTTTACCTTGTAGCACCGCTCAAGTTCTCTCTCTCTCTCTCTCTCTCTCTCTGTGCGTGTGTGAGTGTGAGTGTGAGTGTGCGTGCGTGCACGTGTGTGTGTGTGTGTGTGTGTGTGTGTGTGTGTGTGAGAGAGAGATTGCAGCCTTTCCTGCTCAAGAGCCTCAGAACCTATTGGGAGCACTTATCGGACGTGGAAATGACAAATAAACCACAGTGAGGGAATTGCCCCCCATTACTAAAATCCGACAAACCAAAGTCATCTTTTGCCGTCTTAGAATCGGGCACATGTATGGCACGCATGACATGATAGTACATGACCGGGGTAGTTGGAGATGTATGAGAGAGGCCTTTGCTCTGCAGTGGGCGTAACCAGGCTGATGATGATGACGGCACAAATTCTCCCCTGTTGACCGGTAATGAACCTCCTGTCTGTAGCAATTGTGGGGAGTCGCTGACTGTAATCCATGTTTTAATAGAGCGCAAGGTATTAGAACCTCAAAGAAAGAAAGAAATGCTTCCCCTCAGCATACAAATAATACGTTCCTCTACACCCAGCAATGTTCCTGGGCATGGAACCGCTTTTTGCCCAGAAGATAGGTTTAGGGTTTCTCTAAGATGCCAGAACATTGCGAGTTATCGACTTGTCACCATGTGTATACACAAGGTGATAAATTTTCATATGAATTGTTTATGAGATTCAGAGTTTTGCTGTAACAGTGTATGTAGCATGGCCGTAAACAGGCCTAACATCACACGCCGTAGCTTGTGTAAAATATAGAAGTACTAAAACAAGGACAATGACTATAGATGTGAGCTACGGTCATATATGTTTTTTTGTTGCGAAGGGTTGATGCAGTAATGCGTGTAGGTGAAATTATCACTGATGCCTCACAGGGCCCTTGAATGCAAGGGCTGGGAGCAACGTACTCTACGAAAATGCTACCGCAGCAGCAGCCTCTACGGAGAGGAGGTGCTACGTATGGCAGTCTTTGGCCATACTTGGCCCTTGCTCTATAAAACCCCATGCATCGTCAAGGTTTATAGCCTGACGTTATACATTTATGCTCATGAAAATATCGGAGACGAGGAAATCAGCGGGGGCAATTATATTTTTCTTTTTTTTTCATTTTGTGACGCCGCATTCAACGTTATGACTAGGTCGTAACACCGGTGTACGAAAATGAGCTAGGAGACGGGGCGGTCCGTCCGATGCCGTGACTGTTCCCCGTGGGATTTCACAGTGCGAGCCGCAACAGATCCAGCGCCGGGAACGTGACGTAATCACTTGGTCACGTGGCTTTGTGCTGCCATCGTACGACAACAATGGAGGGGCGGATTTTTCGCTTTATGGGGCGTATGAGGCTTTCGCCTTCAAGATGGGTTCCTAATTCGAGTGGCTGACCCCATCATCAGAAGATGCGGTCATTCCACTCTCGTCAGCGTCCCACAAGGCTTCCTTGCTCCATTATATAATACCTCAGCTCTCTGAGCCTTTGTTTTTGTTTTTTCTATGGCGCCTCTTTCTCGCGTGCCGCTAAAAGACTGTTTGCGTGCTTTCCATGATGGAACATTCTTCGAGGAAGCTTGAGGAGCGTCATCTCGGCAGAAGTTTGGAAAAGAGACTCTTGTCCACAATATTGCTAGCACCCACTTCAGCATTACGTGCCCCTGCAGGAGGCTTGACGCCATCATACTGCGGGCACACCACTCGTCCGTAGCGCTGAAAGAACCGGAATGAGGCGTTTCCTCTTTTTTGTTTTCTTTCGCAACGACGCCATCTGGCACTGAGCTGCGCAACATTCCAGATATGATCCCGCACAATACGCAGGGATTATACGGGGCGACATAACACGGGGGCATTTGGTGCTTCGCTTCGCCGCGAGATTGAGACTTCGAGCTATTTGGCGGCTCCTGCCTTTTCTTTCCTCTTCTTTTTGCGTTTTTAGTTATGCGGGGAAACACGAAAATGCTCGTAACCAGCCCTTTCGCTCGGAGCAACGTTCTTGGAATATTTCTTTCGTGCGTGTAAAAAATTGCGAGGTGCTGAGAAATTGCATGATACATTTTATTTAGACACAGTATACTCGCAGGCTTTCAAATTCAGGGCACGTACTTACAACTCCATAACTCCGCCACAAAAATAGGGGACGGGAATATTCATTCATTCATTCATTCATTCATTCATTTATTTAACTCAAGGACTCCGAATAAAAAAATTTACATGAGACGTTGGTCCAGTTATTTGCGGGTGAGTATTAAGTTAACTTAATTCAGCGTTGACAAGGTCACAGCATTTCCTAACCGAACTGAAGAAGCATATAAAACGGACAGCTCTCGCGCGTTCTGTATGCTTTAAGTTGCACAAAGCATCGGCTAACCATTCGTTTCGTCTACGCTGTATAGCTTTATTGCGAAGGTTTAACATGCATATACGGCCCACTTTAGACTCGCTATCAGTAGTACTTCACGGAATCAAACTGGGCTCTCCTGCACGCCGCCTTTCAAGACGTGGCATTCCCAGCAGGCCCAACGGAGTGGTAATTAAGAAAGCTTTACGCCTCCTTATCGCCTTTCTCAGAGACACCCGTTGCTAATAGCTGGACAGATGTGCTTGCGGAACAATTGCTGGCCAAGCACACCTGACTAATTGCACCTGCGGCTACTATACTAGCACCACTTGAGGTGTCTGTTTTGCAGCGAAGCTATATATCGATAGGGTTACAGGCATTTTAGTTCTCCGTGAACAGAACTATCATCGTCAATGGCTCATACCCTCGTTAGCATTCTTGCTCCCGTAAGCAAGCAAAAAATGCACTGGCTTATAGCACCATAAGGCAGAAGGCTACAAGCACTCGGCAAAGTGAAGCGAACCTTGCTTAACATATTTCTAATCACGCATACAACATACAGTACAGCATGCCGAAAACTGTCATCATCGATGGCTCGTACCCCCGTGAGCAATGGCTCATACCCCCGTAAGTAAGCAAATATTCAGTGAGCAACTGTCCCGTAAGGTTCATGGCTGCTCACTTTGCATGAATCAGCTGAGATTACGCTACTCCTGTTGCCGTTGTCGGTGATTTCAATGTGTATCTGTCAGTACCGAAAAGGAAGTTGTTTATGCGTTCCGTGTTGCAGAAATATCCCTTGCGATGCCACACCGATCCGGCCCAACCGGCCGCCCAGCGGTGTAGGTGCATCGATTTGACATTACCAAAAAAAGTGATTGCAGTTGCGAGTGAAATAATGACCAGTGATCAAGACAACAAATGAGTCTGCGCACCTTTCTTCAGGATGACCACCCATCAAGACAATACAGGAGTTTGTGCCTTTGTTCAAAATTATGTGCCACCTCCGTGTCGTGTGCTAGACAGCTTCACTGGTCAATCAAATTCAGAGAGTGGAATGGTCCATGAATTTTGCTATTGCTCCTTCGTAGTCGTTGTCGCTTTTGTCGATGCTATCATTGTTCATGATGTTGTCATTGTTGTCGATGCTCTTCTTGTGGTTGTTGTTGAATTAAGAGGAAGCTTTAGCTGGGGGACTCCGATCTACATACAAGGGAAAAGAGAAATCGGTTTTCTCGACAACTAACGCTGCAGGTTTGATGTTTGTTGCATTTAGCAGAAAAAGTAAAAATGTAGCGACTGTTGGTTGCGAATATGTGATTCAGGTCGCCGCTTTTGCAGTAAGAACTGGCAAGATTAGCGCATCTTCGGAAAACGAAATCGTCAAGCTTACAACTCAGTAACTCAACAAAGAACACCAGATATCATAATTCTGTAAAATGCACCTAATTATGCATGTACAGCAGCCAAAATTGACATATTATACATGGCTCTAAAGTAAACCACTAATATGTGAATAGAATTGGCGATCTTTGGCCATATCTCGCCCTCGCGCCAATGAAAACCATACATTCATTCATTCACCCCGCAGGGGCGTCTGCGTCAGCAGGCGTTTGGTGCGTTGCGTCACCACGGACCCGAGCACACGAGGGTTGGCCCCTCCCGCGTGTAGCCGTGCGCGGCTTAGCCGTGTCTGGGGAAAAGGGGATCCTGGGGGTTGAGACGATGCCGGGTGTTTGGACCTTTAAGGCCCCCCGGCGGAGGCAACACACCTCTTTGGCCTCGGCTTCACATAGACGGCACCTCCAGGCTGACCCACCTGGAGGAAATCGGCAGTCACCTTTTCCTGTCGTTCTCTTCAATCTTCGCCTTTCTCTCTCACTTTCAATCTTTCCTGTCTTCTCTTCGCTTCTTATCACTTCCAGACTTCCCGGTGGCGAGGGTTAACCTGGTGTAGTTATCCAACCTTGGGTATCGTATATTAGGTTATAGCGGCGATGCATGGCTGGCGTCTGCACGTATTTTCCCGACCTTGTAGCGTCCCCTTGTTGGGCTCGGTGGTGGGTGGCCACCATCGCCGCCGAATTTTCCAATTTTTTATGGCTGAAGCTTTTCCACTATTACCTGATCGCTCCCTGAAGAGGGGGCACACCGATGAACCTTTCAGTTTTTTTATGCAACCAAAAGAATCCTTCCCGAAATACCACGTCGTTCACAGTCAACACGAAACTAAGACTGTCCGTATGATATCACCTTTTCTTGTAGCGAAATCCCTCACTGAAGCAATAGGCCCAGGATATAAAGTAACAAAGATGGGAAGTGGTGATCTTCTTCTCGAAGTTCGCGACAAGCCACAGTACGACAGACTCTCAAAACTTGTAGCGTTTGGGGACATTCCCGTCTCAGTAGGCCCACACAGGACAATGAATACAGTGCGCGGGGTCATCTCGGAAGATGACCTTCTGGGACTTAGTGAAAGTGAATTACTAGAAGGATGGCAAGAACAGAACGTTGTCAAGGTGCAAAGAATTAAAATAAGAAGAGATGACAAAGAAATACCAACTAGGCACATTATCATAACTTTTGGAACCAGCATTCTTCCTGAATCAATCGAGACCGGTTACTGCAAGCTACGTGTCAGGCCATACATTCCAAACCCACGGCGATGTTTTAAGTGTCAACGTTTTGGGCACGGGTCCCAAACCTGCAGAGGGCGTGCTACATGTGCCAAGTGTAGCTCCGTCGAACACTCTTCTGACGTTTGCAGTTCAGCAACCCACTGTGCCAACTGTGAAGGAGACCACCCTGCTTACTCGCGATCCTGCCCTTCGTGGAAAAAAGAAAAACAAATAATAGAACTCAAGGTAAAACTAAATCTGACTTTCCCAGAGGCACGCAAACGTTTCCATTCCAACAATCAGACCAGTCCTTCTTACACCGAGGTGGCACGCCGGGGGGCAGCGCCACATCGTTCGGCGGCCGCCCAAGTCACTCGGAGAGTGACGGCGGTCACGCCATCCGCCCCCCTGACTGGAACAGCCAACGCTGTTCCGTCGCCCGCAAATGAGGGCCAGCAGACCTCCGGGCCTGTTGTACCCAGGGCCTCTGCTCACTCAGATCGGCCCACCACTCCCGCAAAAGTGCCTGCTCCGCGGGCACTATCCACCGCCTCAGACGAGGTGATGGATACAAGCACAAATCCGGCGTCTCTGACGCCCAAGGACCGGCGCAGCTCCCTCGAGCGCGCCGGGAAGAAAGAGAGAGCTCGCATCAAGGGGCCTGAAAAGGTCTCGTGAGCTTATATAATCTAAATTTCTTTGACACACAGTACAAAAGACATACATTATGGATACGCAGATAATACAATGGAACGTCAGGGGTTTACTCCACAACCTAGACGACATTAAGGAACTCCTAAATAACTATAATCCAAAGATGCTGTGTGTCCAAGAAACACATCTTAATTCTTCACACACGAACTTTCTCCGGCAATATGCCATATACCGAAAAGACCGCAACGACGCTTTTGCCTCGTCCGGCGGCGTGGCAATAATTGTAGATAAGAGTGTTGCTTGCCGACAATTACAACTTAAAACACCCCTAGAGGCAGTTGCAGTTCGTGCGATACTGTTTAATAAACTAGTAACGGTTGCCTCAGTATACATCCCTCCGAACTGCCATCTTTCAAAAACAGAA
This sequence comes from Dermacentor albipictus, assembly GCF_038994185.2. NCBI lineage: Eukaryota > Metazoa > Arthropoda > Arachnida > Ixodida > Ixodidae > Dermacentor > Dermacentor albipictus. The sequence continues at coordinate 81,709 of NW_027225606.1, forward strand.
TTCCAAAGCTTTATCAATGAACTGGTGGAACCTTATATTGTCGTCGGAGATTTCAATGCACACCACACCCTTTGGGGAGGTTGTCGTTGTGATGCCAGGGGACGCCTAGTAGAAAGCCTCCTCTTCACTACAGGTGCATGTTTGCTAAATAATAAAGAGCCTACATTCTATAGCATGGCAAACAAAACATTTTCATCGATCGATTTGAGTATTGCATCTGGTACACTCGTACCGTATCTAGAGTGGAACGTGCTTAAAAATCCATATGGCAGCGACCATTTTCCAATCGTCATAAAATCAACAAAACGTGATGAATGCTCTCCATATGTCCCCCACTGGAAAACCGAGTCAGCCGACTGGAAACGTTATAAAGAACTCACCTGCATGACTTGGGAAGACATCTCTGACCTTTCTATTGATGACGCCGTGGCATATCTGACAGCATTTATTGTTGATGCGGCGTCACTATGTATCCCTGAATCAAATAGATCGCTCTTCAAACGACGTGTTCCCTGGTGGAATGCGGAGTGCAAAGAAGCTCGTAAGAATCAAAATAAGGCGTGGAGTCACCTTCGCGAATCTCCAACTGCCGAGAATCTGATCAATTTCAAGAAAATAAAGTCACTAGGCAGAAGAACACGCCGCCGGGCCAAACGGGAAAGTTGGCAAAAATACATTAGTAGCATCAACTCATATACAGACGAGCGGAAAGCCTGGAATAGGGTCAACAGAATAAAAGGCCGCGAAACTCATCCTCTACCTTTGGTAAACACTCAAGGAGACACTATTGAGGACCAGGCTGATTCGCTAGGAGCACATTTTCAGTACATCTCCAGTTCATCTCATTACTCAGATACATTTCTAAGATATCAGCGACAAGCGGAACGGCAGCCTCTGAATCAGAGAGGAAATAAAAACGAATCTTACAACCGGCCATTTAACATGGTGGAATTTCAGGCTGCACTGAAGTGCTGCAACAGATCAGCTCCTGGAGGCGATCGAATAGTTTATGAGATGATCGAACACCTACACGCCGAAACACACAAAACACTACTATCACTCTTTAATTCCATATTCACCGCCAGTTATATTCCATCTGTCTGGAAGCAAGCAGTCGTAATTCCTATTCTCAAAGAGGGCAAGGATCCAACTTCGGTCAGTAGCTACAGGCCTATAGCCCTGACAAGCTGCCTATGCAAACTATTTGAGAAAATGGTAAATAGACGCCTAATTCATTATCTTGAAAGCAACACAATACTCGACCCCTTGCAGTGTGGTTTTAGGGAGGGTAGATCTACGACAGATCACCTTGTCCGTATGGAGGCGAATATCCGAGATGCGTTCGTGCACAAGCAGTTTTTATTAGCGGTATTTTTAGACATGGAAAAGGCATACGACACAGCCTGGCGTTTTGGAATTCTTCGTGATCTGGCTAGTATGGGTGTCAGAGGCAATCTGTTGAACCTGATCCAAAGCTACCTCTCTAATCGTACGTTCCGTGTGAGGATTGGTGAAGTGCTGTCTCGTCAGTTTACGCAGGAAACAGGTGTTCCACAAGGTGGTGTACTGAGCTGCACGCTCTTCATCGTAAAAATGAATTCCCTCTACAGCGTAATACCACGAACAATGTTTTATTCAGTGTATGTGGATGATGTACAGATAGGATTTAAATCATGCAACATTTCTATCTGTGAGCGACATATACAGCTTGGCCTAAACAAAATATCTAAGTGGGCTGACGAGAATGGATTCAAGTTAAACCCCCAAAAAAGCACATGCCTTCTATTTTCGAAAAAGAGAGGTATATTACCTGACCCTGCTATCTATCTTAATGGACAACGGCTATCTGTCAGCCACGAACATAAATTTTTAGGAATCATCTTAGACTCCAAACTAACATTTGTCCCTCACCTTAAATATCTGAGAGCGAGATGTCTGAAGACAATGAATTTGCTAAAGCTCTTGTCCCGCACATCTTGGGGAAGTGACAGGAGATGCCTTTTGAGCCTCTACAAAAGCCTTATACGGTCCCGTCTCGACTATGGAGCAATAGTATATAGCCCTGCTGCACCTAGTGCTTTAAAGATGCTAGATCCCGTTCACCACTTGGGTATACGCCTGGCTACAGGCGCTTTTAGGACAAGTCCCGTAGAAAGCCTGTATGTGGAGTGTAATGAATGGTCATTACATCTCCAAAGGACATACTTAACCTTTTCCTATGCTCTCAAGGTCAAATCAGATGTTCAGCATCCATGTCACTCACTTATTCATGAAGAGTCTACAGCCAGATTATTTCGTAACCGCCCAGCTATTAGACCTCCGTTGAGCCTTCGCTTGACAACACTGGCAGAAGAAACAGGTGTCTTAATCCCAGAGAATGTCCAAATGGCACCCACTCGCCTGCTCCCACCATGGGAATGGCAGACCATTGAATGTGACGTCTCCTTCGTAGAAATAACTAAGAGGGCACCAGAAGCACATATACAATTCCATTTTCGTGAACTTCAGGAGAAGTACTCCTGTACAGAATACTATACAGACGCTTCCAAATCCTCTAAAGGAGTTTCCTACGCAGCTCTGGGACCTTCATTTTCAGTATCCGGGGCACTAAATCCACACACAAGTATATTTACAGCTGAAGCCTACGCTATACTATCGGCTATTCAAAACATAAGGCTCACAAAACTTTCTAGGGCTATTGTGTTTACAGATTCATTGAGTGTAGTCAGAGCCCTACTTAGTCCAAGAAAATACAAGAACTCAGTTTTTAGTGAGCTGTACAGTCTGTTGTGCTCCCTATATATGTGCAATCAAGTGATTGTCATATGCTGGGTACCTGGCCACAAAGATATAAAAGGCAACGAAGCTGCTGACGAAAGCGCTAGGTCAGTAATTTTTAGTCATGCAGATTCAAATATCCCCATCCCTGCCACAGACCTAAAGCCCTTTCTACGCAGTAAATTGAGGAATCACTGGCAGGGCGAATGGGACACACAGGCAATGAATAAGCTTCACATAATAAAACCAAAACTGGGGAACTGGATGAATGGGAAAATAGTAAGGTACAAGGAAGTACTCCTTTGCCGTTTAAGGATAGGCCACACATACGGAACCCACTCTCATCTCTTGAATGGGGGCGATCCTCCAACCTGCGTTAAGTGTGGCAATAGTCTTACCGTCCTCCATGTTCTTATTCAGTGCCGTGCAATAGAAACAGACAGGAAAAAGTATTTCCCTGCTGCATACCGCGAGAACTTACCCCTTCACCCTGCATTTTTTCTTAGCGATGAACCTCTTTTTAATCTGCAAACAGTTTTAGAGTTTTTAGCCGAAACGGACACCCTGAAAATCATTTGGCCAGGCAACTTTTAGCACACGACTAACAGCCCTGCTTTTCAAGGGCTCTCTTGAAACTCTGTTGTCAATGTTCAGTTTTATTACATCATGTTTTAACGAAAGCCGATTGCCATAGCCCACATCACATCCTAGTTACCGTCATTATTTTAGCACCTATGTATTCTACTCCACTTACAGCGGAAGTTTTTAGGCCCTTTTACAGCCATATCTCATTTACCATGATGAGATCATTGTGCACGTCATCCACAACACATCGTTAACATTACCACCTGTCATGGCGCTCTTTGGCCAAACCTGGCCCTTGCGCCATAAAACACTACACATCATCAACATTCATTCATTCAATATGTGAATAGAACACTTGTGAAACTATTGGGAAATTTTTTATGGAAGTCTTGTAAACGGTGTAACGAACTCACGTAAGATTTTGAATTCCATATGAAATTTGTCCTCTTTGGATGCTCTAACGGATGCAGTTTACAAACCTGCGATATCTGTTCCTGGTGCACAGCTGCGGATTCGTGAACTTCGTTCTTCTGTCTTTTTTCAAGCTTACGAATTTTAGAAGACTCCTTTTAATAAATGCAAGCCCTAAATCGAAATTCCGCTTCACAGAGTCACAGAATTTACCTGTCTCTCTCAATAGAAACTCATTTCGGCAAAAATTGGACCCGTGGTTGTCTCGAAAAAAAATCGCTTCTGCGTTTTACATGCATCTGAATAGGCGGCATCGGAGTTGGGCCTAAAGCCTCCCCTTAGGAATAATTGCTATGCTTGCTTAATTGAAGAGGAAGACGAAGTGCTTCTCTTGCGGAACACATCTCGCCCGTCTCTGTGCTTTTCTGGACTTCTCACTGCACCTGTGGGGTCTACCGCCCCCTCCATCGCGGTGATGGATGTGCAACACCCCGAGGATCCTCCCGGTTCCCGTTCACCCGCGGACATCGGTTCGAGGAAGCGAGGAAATACATCGAGTGGTAGCAAGGACACAGAGCTGTACTCCGCATCAGGTGACGAGTCCTCGGAAGACAGCTTTCGACTTGTCCAGTACCGCAAGGCCAAACGAAGAATTATCAACTCATCTTCGGCGTCCAGCTCGAACACTGTGAAAACAGCGTCTCAACGATGGCCTCACTCCATCCTGTTTGTGCCACAGAACGCTACCGACAACCTGCGCGTCCTCAACAGGCAAGCACTCTCCGTGTACCTCGAAAACACTGTGCCAAACGAGATTAAGGATGTCAGGATAAACACTAGGCGAAACATCCTGGCAATTGATGTGATGAACCCGAGCGCCCTGACCATACTACAACATGTAACGCAGCTTGGAAACATCAAGGTCCGATCCATCATGCCAACGAATGGTGCCACAATAACAGGAGTCATCTATGACATTGACAATGAAATTCCTAATGCAGACCTCCCAGTTCTTATAAAACCAGCAAGTGAACGCAACGTCATTGTGCATGTTTGTCGCCTCGGCAACATACGCTGTGTGAGACTAACGTTCAAAGGCGACTGCCTTCCACCCTACGTGAAGGTCGGCCACTTTCGCCATCAGGTTCGGCCATTTATTCCAAGACCAATGCAATGCTACAATTGTCAGAAGATAGGCCATGTGAACGGTGTCTGCAGAAATTCGGGCGTGTGCCCTCGATGTGCCGAACCCCACTCAGAAGACAACTGCAGCGCAATCAAGTTGAAGTGTCCTAACTGTCAGGGTGATCACTGCGCCTCCTCCAAAGAGCGTCCCCAGATCAAGAAAGAGATCACCATTCTTAAACAAATGGTGAGAGACAACTCTACCCACAAAGAGGCTGCTGTGAAAGTACGGCGAAGACGACGTCACCGTCGAAGGTCTTCACGACGGAAAACATCAAGTTTTCAGGAACAGTCAACTCGTCAAGCAGCATCACCAGCGAAAGTTTCCAGCCCTCCGAACACCGATGTTGGAAGGGAGAAAACTGCCAGATCTCTCTCCACAAAGGAATGGCCGCCACTTCCACGTACACGACCGCCAGAGGAGCCGCAGCAGAAGCCGCCCCCAGTGCAGCAAGGTGCTGTATCCGAGGAGTCGCGGAACACAGATGAGCAAGTGATAGCACTTATTAGGCCTTTAATGAATGCCATTCGCGTGCTGCTAAGCAACATGCACACACCGTCTGCCAGAAGTGCGCTTCAAGTACTGGACGCTCTGAGTCCGGTGCTTGCAACCCTTGAGTAGATCATGGCTCCACAGCCACGGTCTTTTAGGGAAGAGGTCCGACAAGCAGCTATTTTCCAGTGGAATGCGCGCGGACTCAGAGCGCGCCTTTCGGATTTCCGTCGCTTCGTGTACGCCAATATGTTTCCCATTATCGTCATTTGCGAGCCGAACTTAACGAATACAATCAGGCTTTCTGGATATGAATTATTTATGTCGTCAACTGTTTATGAAAACAGTAAGGTTTTGGTGTGTATTCGCCGTGACCTCACCTACACTCGTCAGCCTGTACCACCTAATGACAATAATCAATATATATGCCTAAACGTAAGGAAAAAGAATTTGGCCTTTACTTTTGTGGGCGCCTACCTATCTCCGTCAAGTCGATTTGATTACAAAAGACTGCAAGACATCCTTTCCTCAACCTCCAATCCCTGGGTCATCATTGGAGATTTCAACGCCCATCATACACTCTGGGGCAGTCCGATGATCAACGCAAGAGGCAGAGCTCTGGTATCTTTCGCCTCCAGTAATGAACTTTGGCTGCTGAATGATGGAAGTCCTACCTTCTTACGTGGCTCCACCTACAGCAGCTGTCTTGACTTGGCTTTCGTCTCACGAAGCCTTGTCAGACGTTCAGGGTGGTTTGCGGACATAGAGACGCACGGAAGTGACCATGTCCCCACGTACATCAAGATCAGAGGATTGTCCCCTTCCAAAATACGGGATACGATCCAAAGAGTGGACTGGCCTAAATTTCAGTCTATAATGGAAGAACACTGCGACGCCAATCCATCTTTCGACTTGGAAGAGGCAATTAAGAGCGCGGTGCAAGACACTATGCGCACTCTCACATGCTCTTCGAAACTGAACGAATTTGACGTGGAACTAGAAAGACTTCGAGCAATCCGACGACGTGCTGAACGAAGGTACCGACGTACGAAAACAATGGACGATCTACGGACCGCCAGGCGCACGCAAAAGAAGATACAGCGCCGGTTAGACAAGCTCGAATCGCAACGTTGCGCTGCCTTCTGTGAGTCGCTAGATCCACGCAAGCCTTTATCGCAACTATGGAGAACGGTGCGCGGACTGCGGACACTTCCCGCACAGCGATTCCCATTCAGGGCACTTGCCCTCTCTCAAAAGAGATCGGAGATTGACGTGGCAGAGGATTTCTGTGCCAGATTATCCGGCCAACTCACAGCTACCAACATTCCATCGCCTTCGATCAGCTGTCCGCCACCACGTGATCACCGGTTGGATCTACCATTCTCGATCCACGAACTTAAGGCAGCATTAGCTTTGTGTAGCGGCACATCAGCGCCAGGATCTGACGGAATTTCCTACCGAGCTCTGTGTCACCTGGGGGAGCGAGCGAGAGGTGTTCTTCTTGAGGTTTACAATGAATCTTGGAGAAATGGCACGCTACCAACAACCTGGAAGACAAGTCGTCTCGTTCCACTGCTGAAGCCTGGCAAGTCGCCGTTGGAGCTCTCATCATATCGCCCGATCGCGTTGGCGAGCTGTGTGGGCAAAGTAGTGGAGAGGATGGTCCTAGGACGCCTGGAGTGGTACTTGGAGTACCACAACACCTACCCAGATGCCATGGCGGGCTTCCGACGCGGTCGATCATCGATCGATAACGTCGTCGACCTGGTCACCTACATTCAACATGAGAAATGCCGTAAGCGTCTCTGCGCGTCTTTATTCCTCGACGTTAAAGGGGCGTATGACAACGTTACGCATGAAGCCATCCTCTCTGCTCTCACAGAGGTAGGAGTGGGTGGTCGGATGTTTCAATGGATACGGAGCTATCTATCCATGCGATCCTTCTTTGTAAGCACGGAGGAAGGCCATACTTCTCTACATTATAGCTACCGCGGCATCCCCCAGGGCGGTGTAATTAGCCCGGTGTTATTTAATCTAACACTAATTGCTCTCCTTGAGCACGTGCCAGCCACAGTCAGGGTATCAATGTACGCGGATGACATCTGCATATGGACATCTGCAGTAACACGCCTACAGCTGCGAGCGAGAATCCAGAAAGCCGCCACACAAACTGTTCTCTACCTTCGTAATCGAGGCCTGGAAATTTCCTCAGAGAAATGCGCACTAGTGCCATTTACGCGCAAACCCATGGCCAACTACAGTGTAATGATAAATGGCCAAATAATACGACGGGTCCGATCGTACAAGTTTCTTGGTGTCATAATCGACAGGGACTTGTCATGGAGCCCACACGTATCATACATGAAAAAACGGTTGACAGACATCTGCCACCTGTTCAAGTTTTTCGCTGGCAAGACCTGGGGAATGTCGCCAAGTGCGATGTTGCAACTGTACAGGGTGCTTTTCCTAGGATTTCTGCGATATAGCTTGCCAGCAATAAACAACACTGGTAAAACAAATCTACGCACAATACAAAGTCTTCAGGGTCAAGTGCTCCGGATCTGTCTAGGCCTGCCTCAGAGTGCTTCAACAGTGGCTATGATAGCAATCGCTGGAGATCACCTTGTCAAGACCCACATTGAAATTGAAGTACTCAGGACCCATATAAGGCATCTGACCAGGACTCCTCGTCACCACTTGGCCTCCCTAACAGCGGACAGACCACACACATCTTTCAGCCGGACGATAACCGCATATGATGAATCATTGCCAGCTTGTTTTACCCCGGCTGCGAGACCTTCGATTCCTCCATGGTGCCTCGCTCAGCCAAAAATCAACCTCACAATACCTGGTATATCGAAAAAAGCTGATCTATCATCGCCAGCCCTTAGACAGCTCACGCTACTACATTTGTACGAGAACTACCGTGATTCTACGCATATTTACACTGATGGATCTGTCCTTCCAAGTAGCACCGCGGCGGCAATCGTCATACCAGCGAAAGCTACAACAATCAAGTTTAAGACGACCCACGCGACAACATCGACGGCAGCAGAGCTCGCAGCGCTCTTTGCTGCCCTTCATCACATTGGTGATGAACCACCACATAAATGGACAATATTCTGCGATTCGAAGGCGGCACTGCAGTCTCTACTGTCACCTTTAGGACGTGGACCACACGAACAACTAATATTCCATATTACAGAGACTTTGCAACATATAAGTGAAGCAGGCCATGAGATAACCTTTCAGTGGCTTCCAAGTCACTGCGGGGTTATCGGCAATGAACGGGCGGATCACGCTGCCCGCTCAGCCCATACTGAGGAGCGCTGCGTCCCGATTCCTCATTCTAGAACTGACGCAGCACGGAAGCTCCGCCTACTTGCTCGGCAGTGCACCGCGTCGCAATGGAATGAGCCACATTTAAGAAACACGCGACTGTACTCACTTGATCCAACATTAAGTCTTCGAGCGCCATCACAGCTTCGCCGTAGAGACGCCACGCTTTTATATCGACTTTGGTTGGGCGTTGCCTTTACTAAAGCCTATGCATTCCGCATAGGGATGACCGACAGCTCAACCTGTGACCACTGCGGCCATGAAGAATCAATTGGCCATATTCTGTGTGCCTGCCCGCAGTACAGTACACAGAGGGCATGCCTTCGCCACGAACTTGACAAACTGGACGACCAAGCGCTATCCGAAAAAAGAATTCTACAACATCGAAAGGACCTACTGTCACAGAAGAAGGCCGTGCAAGCGCTATTGCGCTTTTTGCGATCTACCGGCCTGAGTGAACGACTTTAACTGGAACGCCTTTTGTGTGTGTGCCTCCATGTGTGCGTGTTTTTTTTCCTTTTTTTAGCGTTTTCCTCTCTGTCATCTTTCTAACCCCTATCCCCCATCCCCAGTGTAGGGTAGCAAACCGGAGACTCATATCTGGTTAACCTCCCTGCCTTTCCTCTTCATTCTCTCTCTCTCTCTTGCTTAATTGACAAACTTTCGCGACTCTCGTTGACATTTAGAAACTATCGCGTGGGCCCCGAATTAGGCACATGAAACAGGCACTAGAGCTCGGTCTCAGTTCAGGCCGTCTATATATATATATATATATATATATATATATATATATATATATATATATATATATATATATATATATATATATATATATATATATATATATATATATATATATATATATACATATATATATATATATATATATATATATATATATATAGTTAAGGTATTTCGGCGAGCCGCGTTATCAAATCCACCGTTGCACACCTACATCGCACCCGGCTAGTGCCCACGCTTAAGCTTCCCCGTTATTATGCTAATTGCCCGTGTGCAATCGACGCTCGTATTCGCAAGAGGCCACTTTCGTAAAGTTTGCGTGGTCGCCCTTCCCGTATATCCGAGAGGACGAGAGTGTGACGTAATAGGAAAGGATTATATACGTCACCCACTGTACGACACGTATATCCGAAGTGCTGGAACATGCTAATCCTGCAGCAGGCCGCACCTTATGTGAACGCGCCCCTGCAAAGGCGCGAGGATTATCTATGGAGTGATCAGATGGTAAATTCGTGGGTATTTTTAGGAAGTGCTTCTTTTTTAACGTACTGATATCGCGGCCGTCTTGTCCTTATATACGCATACAGAAAAGGAGTTGGGGACACTGCTTTACTGCTGTGGGATGGATGACCCTCCTGGACTGGACTGGGCTGGCGATGCAGTTGTTGAAATAGACATTCTTTTGTGTTTGTGTCTGTGTGTGCGTAGTGCTTGTTGATGTTATCTTCGTGTTTCTTTCTTGCTTTTATAGTTGCTTGAGCAACAAATTTCTGATTTTTGAATAGGTGGCTCTAAAGAGTGGTGGTTCTAGGTGGCTATGTCTTGCTTATGCAAGATGGCAGTATTTGTAAATAAATAAATAAATAAATAAACATGGGCCTACGTCCTGGTGTTTCTACAACTAAAAAACAAGGTGCGGCTGATGCAGGGCAGATCTATTAAGAGATTGATGGGGAGAAGCTTTCTTCGCGACGTGGATTTGAATTGCAATGATGTTGACAACAACAACACCTATAATTATTCTACAGCGGTTCTCTCTATCCTACCCTTATTTTTCTTAGCATTGCTTGTCACGTGGCCGTTAGCTCACTTTGCAGTCCTTTCACTATCCTCCATTTTTCGGTTTCACATGTTCTCATCAGCAAGTAGAATCACTACATACCTGTTTTTAAGCTATCAGTCAGTAACCGTTCCTAACTCTGTAGTGCTTGCCCAAATGAAATTGAATTTATTTTTATTTCTCTTCAGCACCGTTTTGTTATCCAAACTCGTCGATGGAGATTCACAGCCCAACGAACAGCATCTGAACCAAGCGCAAAGCAGGCTGGAAGTGGGAATGCGTCGTGATTTGGTGTCATAATTTGAGCGTCTTTCGTAAATCATCATATCTAAGGCGTCATTCGCGGCGTGCTCAGTTATAAATGGAAACGCTTGTGCTATGGCCGCAATGAAGCGCCTCTTCAAGTTTCTAGAATTCAAAATATCCTCTCCAGGACGTGTAACCCCTTTGTTACCCGGCTTTCACGCGAACGCGCCAACGCTTCACACCATAAGCGTTTTCACTGGACTCCCGGCAGAAGCGCGTCTTACCAAAGCGCTTTGGTAGAATGCCAAATGGTATGTTTGTAAGTAAGCCAGAGCTGTGTGATAGAAAGTTCTTTGTAGCCCCTCGACAAGTAAGTGAAGGTTTCAACCATATTTAACCCGAGGAAGGAAGTTTCCGTTATCGTCTATCTTCCGGAAAGGCAACATTGTTCTTGGAAACCGGTTGCTGGAGTTAAGCCCTCGGCCCTCTTAATATACGTCGTCACGTGCTGCCAAATGCCTCGTTCGCGGGCAGATGGTAATTAGATCATTCATATTTAAAGCTCTTGCGCAAAGCGATGAGGGGACTGAACTTAATTAAGCGAGGAAACAAAGCACGACGCCCAACTCGCGTTTTTGTTTTCTCGCTTAAGTCCTGTCCTTTCGTCGCTTTGCGCAACAGTTTTAATTACGCCCGCTGCGGCATTTTCCTTAGATCCTTCAGTTTTGTCGCCGTAAAGCTCATTATTCGTTATTTAACAGGACGCGTGAAAGGATAGAAACCTTAAACAACTATAAACTTTCAGCTCGTGGAGATCCAGAAGCACAGTTTCGGGGTATTGTTCGACTGTTCTAAATGAGAAAGAGAAGAAAAAAAGTTACAAAGCCAGTAATCGTGCAAGTAATGGGAATCACATGCAAAGAAAGTTGTCACGCACTAACAAGCGATCAATGAATAAGATCTCTTCGCTCGCCAAGGAAACTGACGGCTGGCTCATACCAATGTTCTTGTTCTTGACTATGTTTCATGCCTCAGTGATCTCACGTGTGCGCTGAGCGTGATGTTTCATAATGATTGAGGTATCCTCAAAAGAAGGCGCAGACAGAATCATGACCATGGCTGGCAAGATGCGGCGATACCACCTCTTTAAGGAATTGGCGTGTCCATGTAGCCTGGTCTTTGCACATCGGCCATGTCAGTCCTGTAGTGATCGGCCACTCACCCCGCGACAACCTCTTTTCACGGCTAACCCGATTAAGGGGAACGGGCCGACGGCTTCGTCAACGTGGTGCTCAAAACGGATTATTTCTGCCCAACACGGGATGACCTCGTTCAGGCGAGGTTTGGGCAATCAGCAAGGTTACGGTCATCACTAGTCCGCACAAATTGGGACATCCACGCCGGAGACGAGGTCAGTGCAATGATACGGTCCATCACCTGTCAGCCGCCCTAATTGTTATGTCCACGCCGGGGACGCAGTCAGTGTACAATCCCCATTCCACTGTTTGTTCCCAGTGATATGTGCGCGCGTTTCCGACAAAGCTCCCTTCGGAGAGAAAGCGCAACAGACATCCGGAATGATGGGGCCTGATGTCATCGGTGTCCTGACGCCAGATTGGGGGAAATGACTGAGCAAGGACCACGCAGGGCATAAAAATAGGAACGGATGGCGGGAGTGATCGGCTGCTACAACTTCATCCTGAACTTTTTCTGTAATACTTTGAATGTTCTTTTAAATATGTCAACGTAAACGTGATTGTGAAACGTCCTGAATAATGGTCCCAGCCTCACGTTCCCTTACACCTCCACGAGCAAAGGGAATTGCACATCTTCTGACACCTAGTCGCAACATTGTATGGCCGTGGTGATATTGTCTGCGCAGCACTTCGATTTCGGCATGGAGAGTGCTGGACCGTTTCTCCTTGAGAGTTGCCAGGCTTAACGTGGTTCTCCCTGGTAACAAGGGTGTAGGAAGCCTTGTTGAAAGATACCTTTCTGCTGCACCTAATTCCTAGAAATACTTGTCGGCAAAAGAGAGGTAGCCATGGATTGGAGTAAGATGCACAGAACGGACCTAAACGCGATATGCGGGGAATTCGGGATTGATTGTGGGAAGCAGCTAAGGAGGGCGGAGGTCATCAATGCGATACAGGCGAGCGGCAGAGATGACCAGGAGATTGTGGAGGTTCGGGAGGATATTCAGGCACAGAGAACTACGCGGTTCTTTATCCCGATGATATTGCAGTCTTCTCGGACAGTTGGGAAGACCACATGGGCCACTTGCGAGACGTCTTGACCCGATTACTCGACGCTGGGCTCACTGTAAGAGCCGAGAAATGTCAGTTTGACCAGTCAGAGGTGGAGTACCTTGGGCATCTTATTGGGCATGGATACCGACGGCCTCATGAGATAAAGCTTGCCGCCATCGATAGCTATCCCCGACCCACTACTGAAACCAATATCCGAACATTTTTCGGAATCGCTGGTTATTATCAGCATTATATCCCCAACTATTCCAATGTAGCCAGTCCCTTAACCGATAGCTTAAAGAAAGAAGAGCCGACTAAGGTACAGAGGAACGAGATGAAGGAGGGTTCTTTCCTGGCTTTAAAGAAAGCCCTAACCTATCAACCCATTTTGAGAGCTCTGGATTATAACCTACCATTCTGCGATGCGAGTGATAGAGGTCTCGGGACAGTTCAGAATCAGCGGGACGAAAGTCCATAAGAGCACTCGGTGCTTTTTGTTAGTCGAAAGCTTACTTTACGCGAGGAAGCATATAGCACTTCGGAAAAATAGTCTGCGTGCCTTGTGTAGGCCATCCAGAGGCTTCGATGCTACTTAGCCGGCTCCCGCTTTGCTGTCGAGACGGATCACTGTCCTATGTCATGGCCCCATAATATGTCACCCAAGAATGATCGCCTACGCCGATGGAGCCTTGCCCTACAGGAACATAATTTGGAGGTTAAGTACAAAAAGAGAAGGTAAAACGGAAATGCGGACGTGCTCAGCCGTGGCTTTTCCTACTGATGGCAGGAAAAACTCGCATACCAAACTCCGACCATTGGTTCATTTTCTGTTTCTTTTCTCTTAGTGTTCTGTTAATGAGTAGTTTATAGAACGAGTTGAAGACACCTACGTAGGTACGGGAAGTGGTTTTTTGTCTCTTGATTATCATTTGTTCATGTATGTGTTAAACGATCTCCCTTTGTTTGTCGATCGCCTCAGGGCTGCGTGAGTTACGCCTTCTTTGAGACGTGATTGAAACCGAATTGTTCTTTGTTTAGGGTCATTTGCGCGGCGTTCTTCTATGGCTCCCTTTCTGGCGCTCGCTGTTTCTAACCTCTGAATTAATTATGGGAGACGGTATGATTACCTGGCATATCTCGGAGGGGGATCGTGTGCTTGCCGCGTCGCTGCTCAGGCGCTGTGCGGATTCCGGCTCCTTCCGGCTCACTTCCGGATTTCTTCCGGCTCACTTTGAGCCGGAAGTGAGCCTGCTGAGCGGCCAAGGCCTCTTCAAGGGGCACCGATGAGCTGCCCCTTTGCGAGCTCTCTTCCTGGTGGTGGACGGGCCGTTGTGATCCACCGTTCACCCTGCGACAACCTCCGGTCACGGCTAACGTGATTATGGGGAACGGGCGGAAGGCCTCGTCAAAATGGTTCTCAAAACGGATGATTCATGGCAAACACGGGACTACCTCGATGAGGAGAGGTTTGGGCAATTAGCAAGGATACGGCCACCACCTGTCAGCCACCCTAATTGGTATGTCCACGCCGGGGACGGAGTCAGTGTACGAGAGGAGACAGTGCACGATCAGAGAAAATTGACAAGTGGAGTCAGTGTACGACCCACTTCCCCTGTTTGTGCCCAGTGATCTGCATGCGTTTCCGACAAAGCTCCCTTCGGAGGGGTTTCAAGAAGGCTGGTTTGCACACCCTACCCACTCCAAAGTTGTAGACAGCAGTTTAGAATCGCTGACAACGACTGAAAAATTTGGAATGGTAAGAGCCAAAGCTATGGCCGCCTCCTCCCCTCATCAGAAGAGAAAGCGGGAATGGAGGCAGCAGTAGCTATCTTTCCTTCAGAATTGATAACGGCGATAGCAAAGTAAGGACCGGTACTATATTCTGCAGCAGCGGCGTCGAGCACTTCTTCAGATTTAGATAATTGTTTCTCAAGAGCCTTTGCACGCTGCCGTCACCGCTGCTCGTGGTGGGCGGAGTGCATGTTTTTTTTGGGGGAGCAGTGGTATGTGTAGATCTTCGTGTATGCGGTGAGGAATGTTGTGTTTGGTTTTAGCGGTGGAGGTTTGCATTATGCTGAGCGTTGAGTATGCGTCATCCGGTTTGTGTATTGGAGAGCCAGGTATAAAGTGACGTTAGATGGGCTTCAGTGAGTTCGTTTAGGCTGTTGAGGGTGCCTCTCTGCGTAAGACGTTCGGTGGATGTCCGGATGGGAACGCTTGAGAGCGAATTTGTAGATTTTGCCTAAGAGGGTGTCGATTCCATTCTCTTCCCTTTTTAGGCAGTAGAGGTAAGGGAGTGCATAAGTAATCGTACTGAGGATAAATGTACCGACTAAGCGGAGGAGTTCCGCCTCTCCTAGTCCGCAATGCTTATTAGATGTCCTGCCAACGAGCAGTAGAGTGTGGTCTACTGTTGTATGAAGTTATACTAGGAGAATGCCAGAAAACTTGAAAGTAGAAAAAAAATCGAGAAGCAGACACCTTCATGTCGCTACCTTCGTGTCGCTTTGTCTATGTCTGCTTCTCGAGTTTTTTTTTTTTTACTTTCAAGTTTGCTGGCATTCTCATAGTATAATCAGGTACCAACTAGCCCAACAAGCCACTCTCATGAGTTGTATGAAGTGTTTTGATGGTGTGCTTGAGTTGATTTCGTTCTATGTCTAGTCCAAGCACACTGAGCATGTCGACTTCAGGTACAGGTGTCCTGTTCTGTGTAATTTGGCTATCGCAGATATGCTTTTCAGAAGCGCGATGGGCAGGGAGGAGAAGCAATTCGGACTTAGGAGGGGAGCAGACAAGATTTATGAGTCCATCACAGGCTACCACCTTGTCGGCGGCAGTCTGCAGGGTCACCTGAATATGCTCGCCGGAGCTTCCCATCATCCAGAGGGTGATGTCGTCAGCATAGAGAGAAAATTTGAGATCCCGGATGGATCTCAGGGCTCTAGCCAGCGGCATCATGGCAATATTGAAAAGGAGAGGAGATAACACTGATCCTTGAGCTGTTCCGAAACTCCCCAAGGAGTAAGAAGGAGAATGCTCAGTCACAATGTGAATAGTGGCAGCGCGGTGAGAAACGAACGTGGCGATGTAATTGTGGATTTTTTTCGCCAACTCCTATAACGTTGTGTTCCACCAGGATGGTGACGCGGCTGATGTTATTAAAAGGTCCATGAAGGTTGAGGCCCAGGACTGTCTGAATGTCTATGCTAGTGTTCAGTGTAACGATGTCGTGCTTCAGGCGAAGCATGACATCTTGGGTGGAGAGGGATTTACGAAATCCTACCATTTCGTGGGGTATAGGTTGTGATCTTCGATGCATTTGTTGAGTCGGTTGAAAATTAGGTGTTCGAGTGCCTTGCCTATGCCTGAAGTGAGAGATATCGGGCGTAGGTTGGCTGTGTTTATGGGCTTGCCAGGTTTGTGCATGAAGATAACTTTGGCATCCTTCCATGCGGCCGGTAGGGTATGGGTATCAAGGTAGTGGCTAAAATACTTATTGGGGGCTGTAATAGAGTTGTCGTCTAGGTTACGGAGAAGCTTGTTGCTGATGAGGTCCGGGCCTGGTGCGGATGGGGTGCTAAGATCGGAAAGTGCGTGTCTAACTTCAGTCTCCGTTATGGGAGTATTCACGGCGTCGTTTTGTGTACCGACATATTCAGGTGCCTTGTATCGATATACGGTGGTTAGGTGTTTGTCGCGGAGATCCGGAAAGAGGGTGCTTAGGTTATCCTCGTGTGAGTGTAGGAGTTCGTTGACATGATCATTATGAGTGGTACGCCTGGTGGTGGGATCCAATATGTGCCGCAGGATTTGCCACGTTCTGCTGCTGCCTAAGCGGTCTTCATGTTTTCGCATTTTTGGCCCCACTGTTGGCAGGCGAGCTGTGCGGTGCACTCCTGAATTCTAAGGTCTAGTCTGGCAATTCTAAGCCTAAGTCTGCGATTGTGTCCCTTCTTTTTCCACCGTTTGAGGAGAGACCGCTTAGCGTCCCACATGTGAAGAACTTTGCCGTCAACCGTGGTGAATGGAGTGTCAGGGTGTAAAGTGGTGGTATGTGTTTGTGTGTCATTTTGAAGTTGTACCCAATCCAAGATTCCGAGATGCCCTCAATCTCGGTGAGCGCCGAGGATTGACGGACCTCTCGGAACTTGTCCCAGTTAATAAGGTTCAGGGGCTTGAGAGCGAGGGGCTTGTACCGAAAGCGGATGGTGGTTTGAAGAATATAGTGCTCACTGCCGATGTTCATGTTGAGATTAGTCCAAATGACCCGTTGTATGCGACGGGTGAGGCTGAGGTCAAGGGACGTGTCTTTGGATACACTGTTACCTAATCTGGTGGGCACACCTATATCGCTGTGTAGGGTGATGCGGGGTCCTGAATATGGACCCATAAGGCCCTTGGGTGTGGATAGAGAGCGACCCCATGCATGATTTGGTGCATTGAAGTCGCCATTTACTGGAAGAGTATGATGTTCTGCAGCGGCAACGGCACGGGCGAAGAGAGTGTTGAAGCGATGATGTTTTACCTGAGGCCGGCTAAAGCCGTTTAGTACGTATAAAGGTGACGCTTGAATTTCGGAAGGAAGAATTTCTGAAAATTCGTGTTCCACATCGATGCCGTCGAACCGGGAATGAGTCGCCGTCAAGTGTTTTTGAGTGAGGGTAGCAGTGCCTCGTACAGTGCCTGCAGATACCCAGCGGAGCGTATTGGCCCGTGGGTCTCCTGTAGTGCAATGACCGCAGGGGGATTAGGGTAAGACGCCAGATATTGTTGGAATTTTGCTTTCTTTTTTTGGAACCCTTGCAGTTCCATTGCCGCACCACAATGTTAGAGCGATTAGGGTTTGCAGCCATCATCGGGAGGGTCTGGTGTTGTGCAGGGGGTGGGTACGCCTACGTTTGGGTTGTTCGCGGTGACGGCGACCATCCATCCCGTCGTCTGTTGAATGTGCGCTTGGACAAAATCCAGAAATTAAGTTTTTCATTAATTGCTGTATGGCCGTTCACCAGAGCAGCGATTCTGCTTGTTCTCCATGACAGTGAGTCTGTAATGTGTTCTTTTTCGAGAGCGTTTATCTTGTCGTAAAGAGTTAGTATCGAGGCGTCCAGGGATTCTTCCTGGCGTGGTGTGGCAGCAGTTTTGTATGTGTTTGGGGGTGGGAGAGGGGGATCTCGACAGATAGGGGCGTACTGTCCATGGCAGGGGAGGGGGGGGGGTGCTGGTGCACAGTGTTCGCAGGAGTTCGGAGGTGAGTTAGCAGGGGTGGAGGGGGTTGGTAGGGGCTGCTGTGAAACGGTGGTAGGGGATATTCGGGATTCAAGCTTGAGTTTGAGCCTATTATTTCCCGCCTTTTGAGTGGCGTTTTCAGCTAGGAGGCGTTTTTCTAAGCTACTGTTCTGAGATGAGGAGCAGTTCGAGGAAGCTGCCTCTGTGCAGCTTACCTGAGGTAGGTTACAAGGAGTACTGGAGGGAGCGGGCTTTGTGGACAGGGCTGACCAAGCATCTTCCTTGGGAGTTGAGCTTGGTCCCCGTTTCTTGCTCTTGCTCCGACTCCATTGCTGACCAGGGTTTTCCCGTCGATTGAGGCTGGGCGTACGAGCCTTGCGTGGGCTTCAGAGGTGTCCGGGATTTAGGAGGAGTGTTTTGAAGCGTTGTTTCCACAGCGATGAACCAGTGAGATGAGCAGCGCCACACATAACACAGACAGGGTCGCACTCATGGTCCATTGGAGGGTCCTTGCGCCCACAGTTGTGACAGATGGCAGCGATAGTGGAAGGACAGACGTGCTGTCGATGTCCAATTTGGCGGCATTGGGTGCCCGCCTCCACTTTTTGACGAAAGGGGAGGCAGAGAAGCGCACAGCCTTCGTCGTAAAAAGTGACGCTGGAGCCCCGGAATATCCACAAGATGGCTTCGGTGGCGCGCAGTCGACGCGCAGCCCCGATGGTCATGGTTGGATTGCATATTTCGAGGGTGCGGAGGATTTCGTTTCCGGGATAATCCAGAGGGAACCGAAAGGCACCGCAACAGGGGTCTGTAGGGTCAGCGACATGGGTGGCGTCGTCGTAGAGGATTCCGTCGAATTTTGATGTCCGTGTGTTGTAGTAGGGGCCACCTTTATCCATGCTTGATGTACTCACGAGCACTGTTGTGATTGGTAGGGCTGACCCTGTTCTGATCGGGGCTAGTGATGGGCAGTCCAGCCGCCTTGAGAACGATATGTCGTAGGACGCGAGGGTGTAGCCGGACGCAGTTGAGACTCCCACGTATCCATCGAATTACTTTGTAGTCTGCATGGGGCAGTGTTCGGGGCCGCAGCTCCCACGTAGATGGTTTCTTCAGCGCCGACGCGCGCATTCCAGCCGGTGAGACGTGGCGGGAGGAAAGAAGGCCAGCGTGCGTTGCACGCCGGGAGCGCCCGGCGCCGGCGCCATCTGCGACGTTTGCCTAGTCGCGGTCGGCTCCGCTCATGCTAGGCCTACGGTTAGGCCTAGCACTGAGGCTGTCCAGCTGGGGGAATAAAAGGGCGGCGTCCTCGTCAGCGGGGGGTGGTTATGCCCGAAAGAGCTGTTGCACGGGTGCCTGGTCTATCCACCGACGGTGTGACGTGATCAAGGGTCCCTAGGGCCGGCCATAAGATGGAAGGTCCGTGAAGCCGATGGAATCCACGTCTCAATGTGTTGGGAATATCGACCGTGCAGTAATGGACAGTGCAGAATATGGGCCCTGAAGGAGGTAAAGTCTAACATATTGTGTCGAATCTCTAGTCGTCAGGAGGGAGAGGGAGAGAAATAACATTTATTGGTTCCGGAAGAACGCGGTAAACTAGCGCCTGAGGCACGCGCCAAACCTCTCTAAAAGAGTTAGTTGCTTTTCACATGATAGAAGGATGCGCGTGACCGCGATGCGAGCAATAAAAAAGAAGAAAAGAGATCGTGGCTTAATATATAGAGAGCACCGATCTGCTGTGAGAGGAGCCACAGAATCGATCCCACTGTTGGCCACGCATTTCTTTTTTATTGAATAGGTCCGAAACGCGAAGGGAAGGGGACCCTACTTATGCCTGCCTATCGCAGTGTTTTTGGAGTGAGGCAAATAATGCTACGCGCTCGAAGGCGAATTCCACGTGGCGCTATTGAGAAAACATCGTGTGGCGTTACTAGGACGTCCTTTCTCGAGTGTTCCTCACACCTCTATAAGCCAAAAGTCATCACATGCGCACTTCTCTCGTGCCGTCGTCGAGTAGCTCTTTCGGACAAGTCGGACATTTGCGCCAAAGGACATTTGCGCACGTCAGTGTCCTTTCGGCCACAGACGCTTAAGGAAACAGGCAAATTCTAGCGAACACCATTTTTTTCTTTCACCTTTCCGCACCGTACTTCTTCCCAGGTTCACCTCTCTTCACAATTCTTCCATCAAGAAACAGTAAAACATTGCCATCCTCCTCGAGACATGACTACGTCGTCTTCTCGAAGGGCCCATTCGCATGAACTGCATGTCTGCTTTCCGGCGCAGCTCGTGAGCGGTGTTTCTCCATAGACATAAAACATTGCACAACGTTCATGTCGACGCATGTACGGCGCGTAAACGTAAACGCCCATCGAGACAACACGTGGCACACAGCGACCATAAAGACAATTGAACGCGTCGCGTTTAGTTTTATGACATCTCACTATAACCGCGCGTGTCATTCTGCAAATTCGTTCCGAGTGGATACGTCTTGCAAACCTCACCGGCTAAAAGTCGTAAATTGCAGTGTGTGCCCTCAAGTGATCATTTAAGAAGTTACTAAGTGAATTTTTGTTCATTAGAAAATGTGTTTCAAGTTCTCTTGCAAGCAATGTCCGCCTATCTAAATGATCCTGCGCAAATTCTTGAATTATGTTATCTGCTACAGGAAATTTTAAAAAAATACCGTAAGATGTAAAAATGGTCATCCTTTGCATCCGTGTGTGTGTATATATATATATATATATATATATATATATATATCAGACAGAGAAAAGGACGAGCGCCAAGCCCAGGGAAAAAAACAACAGAAAGCACCGCTGACAAAAAAAAGTGTTTAAATTATCAGCCACGTCCTTGCATTTTTGTTTTCGCCCTCGTGCGCTTCCAGAAAGCTTCAAAACATTTCGTACCGAACTGAGCGTGGTACATACAAGCAGCAACAATATCCTGCCTTCACTATTTAAGCCAAGTGAGAAGTTAATCCAACTAACACTTCCGAGATGACTGCGTATATACTTTACTTTGAACGCAGATTTTGAAAACTTTGAAAGCTTTAAGCCCCTGCTTAAGAAGTAGATTCGCAAAAGGGCATCCCAAGTCATTCTTGAAAACTATGTCTCGGAGCGAAAAAGCTTTCCGCTTCTTGCTCTTTTGATGTCTGTTATAAGTCTCCAGGAGTATTCATCGGTCCCTGCTTTCTCAGGCCTCATCTCGAAAGCAGCTAAATCTCAACATAGAAGGACAAACTCAACGGCACCGCGCAGCACTTTGTGAAGAACCAAGAGGCGCTGTTCAATAAACTCGTCATTTCCGCTCTGGTTAGAGTTAACTCTGTGCGATTGCAGTTATTTCGTTCCGTCTCTTTTACGGTTTTACGGTAAGAAGTAGATTCGCAAAAGGGCTTTCCAAGTCATGCTTGAAAACTATGTCTCGGAGTGAAAAAGTTTTTCGCTTCTTGCTCTTTTGATGTCTGTTATTAGTCTCCAGGAATATTCATCGGTCCCTGCTTTCTGGGGCCTCACCTCGAAAGCAGATAAATCTCAAAATAGAAGGACAAACTCAACGGCACCGCGCAGCACTTTGTGAAGAACCAAGAGGCGCTGTTCAATAAACTCGCCATTTCCGCTCTAGTTAGATTCAACTCTGTGTGATTGCAGTTATTTCGTTCCGTCTGCTTTACGCTGCTGTTCGCCGTCCCTCATCATATGCGGCATGCGAAGGTTTACGAAACCAACCCAAACAGCCAAACTAACTCTTCCTTATTTCCGCTTAAGCCTCGACACTCCCCCGGCGTTATTCATCATCCGAATTCGTTCAGTCGGTTTCTCTCCGCAACGAGGCTTATGTACGCGTATAATGGGGCAGTCGTGAACGCTGTGTTCTAGATTTTGAGCAGTTGGAAGAGTTCCTCATTTGAAGCGAGTTGTCGGCAAGGCGCGTAAAAGTCTGCACGCTGCTTGGGAACCAGCAGTTGTGTTTGCAACTGCGTTAAATAGAACCGAAAGCTTTCCTAAGCCCATTTTCTACCGGATTTTCTGCTTGTTCCTATTTGTTGAATAGACTTGTTAGTTGCACTATGGCAGCGAAAATTCGTAACTATTGCCGTTGTATATGCATGAAACTCCAATATACGGAGGCGCCAGATTTCCCTCTAGGTGTTATAGTGAGAAACTCTATGGCGCGTAGACGCAAGCTTGCGTGTGGTCTCGGCTTAGTTCCAGCTCCGACGAGGGCGCCTCTAGCGGTGGCACGAGCGTAACTTAAAATTAGCAGCACCCGCAGCAGCCATATGGAGTTAATATACATGCAGCAGCGGTAGGCGTCATTATAGAGTCCGGCTGCGCTTTTCGCCTTGTGCAGAAGCTTGCACACCAAAGTTCTTAACGTTAACTACGATAAGTTCGCGTCCAAACTGCAAAACCTGCTGTTGTGTGGTTACAGCAATGCTCCAGGTACGAAGCTCTTTTTCAGAACTGATAGCTGGGCGAGTTGGTACGAATTCCTTGTATCTTTGTCGATTGTGCGAGCTAAATATTTCACTACGAAGCTCTTTGCCGGCATGGATGTCAGATAAGCAACGGCCCTAACTCCGTACCCATTTGGTTCGTCGAATGAAGTCAGCTACATGCTCAGTACTTTCGTTCAACTTGTTGTGATGAAAAACGGGCGTTTCATGATGTTACCACCGGTATGTTTCTTTCCCACTCGGTAGCGTGTGTTTTGTGCGGGAGAACGGGCGCAATGTGCTTGAAGTTGAAAGTAAATTAGAATTTCAACGGCTCCTCAGTGACACAAGGAGCTAGAAACTAGATATACCCCCGTTACATTACTAGGACTGTAGTTAACAGGCGCTAATAATTTTATAACCTTTTGTAACAAGCAAGCAGATGGATGTGGCCTGTCTGTACATGCAACATTACCCGACGCTGCCTGGCAAAGCACGGTGTGCCTGTAGAGCATCGTGCGGGAAGTTCTAACGCAACACTAAACCTTGGTATCTCTGTCAAGGAGCTCCGCCCTTTGGGTGAAGCTGTCAAATTTACCCCCTCCTTTCTAGGCCAACAAAGCCTTCACTACATGGCAGGATTTGCTTCAGTATAGTATGACTAAATGAACAAAAAATTATGAGCAAATAAAAAGTAAATAAATAAGCTTTCGAACAGCTTATTGAAGTAGAAAGCCCTGCTATTTAGTTGTGCTGACATTTCAGCTTTCATTAAGCTTTCTCCCTCTTTATATTTTTTTCCGTACGAATACAGTTTCATAGCAACGAGGCTAAGACGGGACCGCATCTCCTTACACTGACCTTGCACCGCGACTGCTCCGACGACGAATGTAACTGTGACAACCACGTCGATGCTTAATAAGCCGCGGCAATCCCACCCGTTTCCTTATCCGCTATTTATTTGCGGCCATGCACATGCCCGTGACATATGCAGTCAATTACCCTTACACACGTGTGCGCATATGTACTCCTACGGGCGCCGCGGCATCCGTATATTGCCCATTTGTTAGCGCCAAGCTTACCTGAGATCTCTCTTTTAGCCGCACATTCGATTTCACACATCCTCGACGGCAGAGTAAAACGAACGTGCGCTGGCAGGTTCGTCGACCGTCATTACTTACTACAGATCCCATTGCCGGCGACCTTCAAGTGACTTTGGGGCAGAAGCCAGAGCCGTTATCCGTGCAAGTTGCGAGAACAGTGTTTAGAAAAAGTTTACGGGACGACTCCACCAGGACGATAACACAGATATAACACAACACGAAGCATTGCACACACGGCACGGGAACAGACCGAGATCATCCGGGCAACCAGTCAAAACTTATGCAAATGGGGTCTCTGGCCCCCAACCCTTCGCAAAGGACCACATTACATGCGCTAGTTACTGCCCAAACAGGTTACAAGAAATATTGCTTCCGAGTGCTTTCTAATGTTTGTCCACAATGTCACTCAAGCTGGAAGTTCTAGTAGGCTGAAGTTTCGTTATTTCCAATAGCGATGTTCAAAATGCAGATACAGGACACCATACAGTCCATTGTCATTTCCTGGTGCTGAGCGCTCGTTTTGCGTCGCCTCGGAAGATGGCGCCACGCTGCGCGGTGCCCTATGGTGCCTCCTTCAGGCGCTTCTGCCCACAGCGGTGGCAAAGGGGTTATGGTGTCGGGGCGCTGCTAAGCACGAGGTCGCGGGATGAAATCCCAAATCCCGGCAGCGGCGGCCGCATCTCCATGGAGATGAAATGTAGAAACGCCTGTGTCCCGTGCATTGGGGGCACGTCCAAGATGCCCTGGTGGTCAAAATTAAGCCGGAGTCTTCCCCACCACGGCGTTCCTCATAATCAAATCACGGTTTTGGAAAACCCCAGAATTCAATGCATTCTTCTTCTAGCTGGGCAGTACGCTATGCTTCCCGGCGTCTTTCGCTGCCTGTCATGCAGCCTTCAGCCGGCTTTCTTCTTGTAGCTGGGCAACGTCCATGTGTGCCAGTGCGCAGTATGTCGTGGTGCAGTGTGGCGTGGTGGGGTGTGCCGTTGAGAACATGCACTACACCCATTTTAAAATTGTGGCTAGTATCATCTCCAACCAATCTGCTTTGCCGGTTGCCATTTCATGCTTACATGCATTCTCGATTACGGGAGAGCCGGCATTCTTTTTTAAAGTTAAGCTTTTTTTGCCTTTTCCTTCGCCTTTCCCACTGCTGCTGCTGGTGCTGCTGCTGCTGCTGTCACGCACACCGCGTCGGGGGATGTTCAGAGCGTGTATATAGATGACAGGCGCGAGTAAGAGAGGAAAGGCGACGGGAGAAACTCGTTTCCACCCCACCGCGTCAAATGTGCACAATCTCCTCTGGAGCTCCCTGGCCGTCGCCAATTAGCCGCTTGACAGCTGTAATTAGCAGTGACTCCCCTCAGAAGCATTGCAGAAACTGCGGCGCTTCCCTTTCTACTAACGTGCAAGGCCAGCGGGGCCGCAGATAGAACTGTAGAGAGGAGAAGAGGAGAAAGAGAGGGAGAAGAAGAGGCAGTTCCGATATAAGAGAGCGGGGGGGAGGTGACGTGAGAAGGCAAGGAAACCCCACTACTATACGACAGCGGTTGCGGGGAAGCAGGTTAAGCTTAAAGTTCAAGGTATAGTACAGTACGTTGCTGCTGTTTCTTAACAATAAACGCCATGCCAATATGTCAAGCGGACAAATTACGCAGGGCATGCAGAAGCAGAGTCGCATTAATTAAAGCGCACCGCAGGGTCCAGGAGACACTACGGGAGCGGTCGACCATCAAATCAACATTTATCTGCCCGCCACGTTAGCTTTGCGGCTTTGGCATTGCTAGAGGTTGTGGATTGATTCCGATCGCGGCAGCCGCATTTTGACGGAGGCCAAATAGAAAACGCACGTGCACATAGATTTTGGAACACGTTACAGAATATCACGGTGTCAAAATTAATCCGGAGTCCGCCACTACGGCTTGCCTCATAATACGAGTATGGTTTTGGCACGTACAGCTCCATAACCCAATGCAAGTTTAATACTTCTGCCACAATGCGATGTGCCATCTGAGGAAACCACAACGCTCAACCCTCTCAGAGGTTATAAAATATGGCGCACAACAATGCCTCAAGCAAACACCTCTGCCTGTGTGTTCTGTGTACTACGCAGACAAACAGCAGTGGTGCAGGCAAGGTGTAACGTTTAACAACAACTCACCACTCTCGTGTTAGCCTAGACGTTGAAGAAATTAGGCTTTAGCAGTCAACGTTGCCGCTAACTATAGTCAATCAAAGCATCCAGCACGGAAAGCTTCGCTTACATCGATTCCCACAGTGCGCGGGATTTTCATATTTCTTTTCTGCTTGCTACATTGGCAGTGCAGAAAACAATCATTCGCTTACTTTTTCAATAGTATAGTTGATAACGACATTGCAGTGCGGTAGTATGCGGCGAAGAAAAGCGGAGAGCGAGATTACTGCAAGGGGAATGCAGTGCCGGATTGAACTGGCAAATACTACAGTTTCATCTCAGAAATACGCCGGTTCGCTCACGTTCTAGTGTTTGTGCGTTATGTGCTTGCTGGGCGCGTACGTGCCTACATGTGCATGCATATAGGTGCGTTTGTGCGCTTTGTATTTTATTTCCTAGTAGAAGTATGTGGGGGTAACTGAGTTGTGCGTATTCAACAAAGCGTAGTCGTTATCTGTGCTTCAATACTGACAACCGTAATGTGTTGCTGTCTGATGCGGTGAACCGACCAAGCAACTACACCATCACATATAGGCTGCAGAAAAGAGCCGTAAGGGCAGTTTGTAGCCTACCTGTTCTTGCACATACTGAACCGTTTTTTTGTAAGCTTGGCATACTCCATATAGACCACCTGTTTTTGCATAAGCTATCGCTCGAGGCGTTCGGTCTCCCTCAAGCTGATCACATGCAGTTTAATCAGACCTTCGCCACCAAAGAAACTCCTTATAATCTCAGACATGACCCGATCTCTATACCGCTTCCTCGCACGAACTATGGGAAACAGGCGTTAGACTTTCAAATATCAACGCTACTAAACAATTATCCCACAATCTTGGAACAATTGCAAACCTCGAAATCAAGCTTGATGTTCAAGAAATCTGTTAAAACGTATTTTCTTCGCTGCTTTATTGTATAACTTGTGTATTATTGTATTGTACATTATGTATTGTATATTATTGTATTTTATTGTATAACTGCTTTATTGTATAACTTCCTTATGTACCTCAAGGTTATTGTTTTGTTTTCCTTTTTTAAGATGATTAAGATTCGAATCCTTTATTGTTTTGATATGTTACCATATTTTGAAAATTGTAACACTTGTTGTGCTGTTGTTTGCTGCAGAGTGTCAACACGCTCTGGGTGCTGCGGCCTTTGTCAGGCAAGAATGCTGCCTTTTGCTGCAGCACCTGAGACAGCTGCATGTCTCAAACAACAAATAAATTACAAATGAAAATGCTAACGGGAATAAAAGAGATCGCTATGTCGAGCCCAGGCCGTCATCAAAAGAACGTTGAAGAATGCTAGCTCAGCGTTTGCTTCCTCGCAAAGCCTGCAAACATTTACCATAGTAAATCTCATAATACTCAATCAGGTGCCATCTCTTTCTTTGCATTGTTCCTTCAGCTGCGCTTGACAGAGCCGATCCAAGTTTCTGTGATCTTTCTCTTCTTTAGTCATGAAGCATTTTCTTTAGCCACTTTTCTCAACTCCCGCTAATCATTAGTCATCTTCGCATTTTGTTGCGAAAGCGATGATATGGACACTCCAAGCGCATTTTTGTCGTCGCCGTTGCCGTGCTGTTCCGCGTAAAGTCCTAAAGAGATAATACCGTCGCCGCGTGTCGTATTCCGTATGTTCGAGTTTACACGGCCGATAAAACTACTATCCTTCCTTCGTATAGCTGAGCACTAATTTCCTATCGCAATCGATACTTCGCCTTGCGGACGAAATTGCGCCTTTTTTTTCTAAAGAACACTCATCAGCTTCAGCTTTTCATTCTCTGCTTGAATATACTTTACTGGACTTCTGCCATTAGGAACACAGCCTATCATTTTTCTCCAGTAGGTTTCCTAAGATTCATTTTCCCGGCTTCTCGAAGTCGTTAAGAAGAGCCCATGCTCGGATAACGCGCTGTAATTTGATAAATTTCACGGCCGGTGACACACCGCCCTCATGGTCATCTGCTTCATAAATTTTGTCAACTTCTGCAGTTTTCCTCTAGGCGAGCTCATTATGCCAGATTGTCGTTTACCTATTCACATTCATGTATCACGAACGCAAAGCACTAAAGCTTCGTTTCATTTTAACCTCTTTCTTTGCATAAAAAAGCATCTTGTTCAGTGCAGTATTTTTTTTTCCCTGAGAGCGAACAAGGACTAAAACACCGACACATGTTCCCTAATTGAATTTTCAAGCAATGAGGCTTAGAGTGATCGATCTTTGTAGATTTTGGTAGGAGATTTTTTTTTTTCTTTTCCGTTACGAACGCGGTATACACTTAACCTATGTGTTTGCCCCGTGCGGTGGGCTTTAGGTCGCAGCATATGGGCATTGGACAGGACAAAAAATGGCCAGGCTTAGCTTGGTTAAGCCAAGAATGCGTTGCATATTGCGCGAGTTGGGGCCCAGCTTTTCCTCCGGCTGTCGTGACGTCACGTCACGTGGTTGCGCTAAAGGTCAATAGTGGCTGCCCGGCCGCGCCCAAGGGCAGAACTGAGTGATTGCAATATGCAACGCATAAAAACAGAAGCAACATAATAACAAACATAGCAAACTTAAAAGAGAATAGACCCACATATGAGACGCGCAGCAATGAACAATGGCTCATACCCTCAATGGTGGCTGCCCGGCCGCGCCCAAGGGCTGAACTGAGTGATTGCAATATGCAACGCATGAAAACAATTAACGAGCATTGTAGGAATGCTTCCGCAGCTGTGCGAAATCTTTTTCGCCCTGCAGGCATTCGTCACCCACGTGAACATGCGACAGCGGTTCGCAATGGCTAAATTTTTTTTTCTCTGAATTTTTTTATGTTTCGTTATTTATCACAGCTGAGATCAGAATCACAGCGCGGATAACGCTTTCCGGCCACTGCTAAGGAGTTCGTGCTCAGCCCGATCATCTGCTTCCGACGCGGCCGGCGCGTGCCCACGTGATCCCTCATGCTACGTCACGCCGACTGTAGCGACAGCATTCCCAGTGGTGGAACTCCTCCCCATTAGGAATGAGCGCAAGAAACCATGCACTGAGCCCGTATAAGAGCTATGGAAGACACTGTACCAATATAACATGTCCGGGACCTAAAGTACTGAAAATGACTTCCTAGATCATCATCATCATCATCAGCCTGGTTACGCCCACTGCAGGGCAAAGGCCTCTCCCATACTTCTCCAACAACCCCGGTCATGTACTAATTGTGGCCATGCCGTTCCTGCAAACTTCTTAATCCCATCCGCCCACCTAACTTTCAGCCGCCTCCTGCTACGCTTCCCTTCCCTTGGGATCCAGCCCGTAACCCTTAATGACCATCGGTTATCTTCCCTCCTCATTACATGTCCTGCCCATGCCCATTTCTTTTTCTTGATTTCAACTAAGATGTCATTAACTCGCGTTTGTTCTCTCACCCAATCTGCTCTTTTCTT
This sequence comes from Dermacentor albipictus, assembly GCF_038994185.2. Lineage (NCBI taxonomy): Eukaryota > Metazoa > Arthropoda > Arachnida > Ixodida > Ixodidae > Dermacentor > Dermacentor albipictus. The sequence goes on from NW_027225606.1 coordinate 111,194, forward strand.
ATCCCTTAACGTTACACCTAACATTTTTCTTTCCATAGCTGGTTGCGTCGTCCTCAATTTGAGTAGAACCCTTTTCGTAAGCCTCCAGGTTTCTGCCCCGTACGTGAGTACTGGTAAGACACAGCTGTTATATACTTCCTATACCGCCTGTTTTTCATCTGCCCTAAAATCTCAATCGTAGATCGTAGGGGTGTGCGAATACTCGAAACTGTCTAATAGCGAGTCGAATAATGTCCTAATCGATTTGCTGCTCGACTCGAACAGTCCAATGTCTGAAAGTACGAATACTATTTTCTGAATACTTTACCTCCCGTCATAGACTGTGTGCGATCAAACATGAAACTTAAGCAAGACATTCTACATCTTTCGTACCATCCACAGTGGACACAACACAGTATACGCGCGCTGCGTCGCTCGGTCGGCCAGACTTCTCCGGATAAATGCAATCACTCGCAATAAGATGTTGTTTAGACACGGCATTCGGCAGTGAGTATTCTTTGGTACTATTTACACATACAGCAGGTGTGCCTTCTCATCGGATTAAATGAGAATGCGTTTCGTCGCAAGATCATACAATAGTGTCGCCCACTGCCGCTATTATTCGAACAAGAAAAAAGGGTGCTTTACGCTCTGCCAGTCACCGTTTTTTGTTTGTTTTTTTCGCTCTGCCGGTCACCGCCAATGACACGCTTGTCTTCACGCGGTGGTACACACACACACACACACACACACACATATACACACACACATATATATATATATATATATATATATATAGGTATATATGTGTGTGTGTGTGTGTGTGTGTGTGTGTGTGTGTGTGTGTGTGTGTGTGTGTGTGTGTGTGTGTGTGTGTGTGTGTGTGTGTGTGTGTGTGTGTGTGTGTGTGTGTGTGTAACATTATTTGGTCCACAGATTGCGTTTCCAAACTTTATATGATAATTCATGATAGCGTATTGTGCTAACAGTCCCGAGTTCGCTGTTCCTAATGCTCCCTTTGTATCGCAATCAGGCCTGCAAGCGACAGCACCATATGCGACAGCAACACGGAGGACCGGATTTCCTTATTTTACTCCCGAATAAAACGAGGAGCAAACCCAATAAGGCAACGCCGTCTCTAAGCCGATTTCGGCGCATTTACAAATGGCGGACGTGGGTGGACGCGAGCCACCACATTCTCATTTAGGCCTGCCGTTTCCGATTCAAGCAGCTCCGCCTGGATCTAGGTTACCTAAACAAACACCGCTCCTGTTTATTTTTCCTGTTTTTTGTGTGCCTGTGTATTATAGGTTATCCGACGTGAACACATCTTGTTGCCGGTCGGTTGCACATTTGTATAGCCAGTAAAAAAAAGAACGAAAGCAGACGACACCTCCTTTCTTTTCTCTCTCTCTCGCCCCCCCCCCCCTTTTTTTTGTGCTTTGCGATGACATGTCAGCAGCACGCGACTGTGTAGGAGGAACGGCAAAGTGAAGCCTACTTTATCGGGAGGAAACACGCCGCATTATTCTTTGTCATTATAGTTTCTGCGCTATCTTCTTCCCTCGGAGGACCGGCTCACTGTTGGGCATCTGGCCAAGCTTCCGGCATTCCGTACTCGATCAAAAGCAGCGCGAGAAAGAGACGAGAACGAAAAGAAGACAGCTACAACGGACGGGCATTCCTTGAATAAGCACTGCGGACAAGCCTTCTTCGAGACAACTATTTTTTTAAGCGCAGAGGATTGCGCACCGTCGTAGAGTCACTGCAAAAGCAAAAAGACAAATTCTGGAGCAGTTACTGTAGGACGGCTTTATGATAACGCTTCCCAAGAACGGTAGTTATGCGCGGCACTGCTGGTTAAGACCTTCTCCTTGTCTTACCTAACCACAAAGAACTATTCACTTTTTTGTCACGCAAATATGTGAAGACTAGCCTAAACTGAGCGGATAGGTTTAGCACAGTACAGTGGTAATGTAGTGATGATTACATGCAACGCAGGAGCGGTGATGAAACTGTGATGAAACATTGTCGCGTCTGGCTGAGCTGAATATTTACGTTTGCTCAGTCATTTTTATTGAACTGACTCGTGCATATATGTATGCTTTGCATGGGTGTGAGAAGGCAGTGTGATACCTCCCGTGTCTTTATCATTGTTACGTTGTCCAGGGAGACCTTCTCTAGACTGTGTTGCACAGGACTGATTCCAGAACAGTTTAAGAGAACGAGATTTGCATATCGCACATAGCTTTATGAGTCGCACGATCACAAAGCGATTTTTCAGCCTTCCTACAGTTGGAGCGACCAGCTGGTTGCTAGGGCTAATAACAAATTTGGTGTACGGGAGTTAGCGCTCGAGAACCAAGTTTGGTCGGTCGCAAGGTTTTATCGAATTCCTCGGCGCCATTTTCAACTCTCAAACAGCGCATCTCGGCGCTCAAAATTTCTACTTCCAATCTTTTTTTATTGAGATAGCAATTATATGGGCACTCCTGGCGCATTTCCGCCGTCGGCGTTGCCGTAAGGTTCCGTATCACTATCGCGCAAAACTTCAGATCATTAAACTGCTTTAAAAGTGCCATGAAAAAATATTTGCTTTCCCTTTCGGATTGACATTGTGCTAATTAGTTTTTTGTGTGTTTTATGTACAATTATTTTAAGTGCGTTTCATTTTGTGCTTATATACATATATATACAGTGAAAGCTCGTTAATTCGAACTTCAATAATTCAAATTTATGGATAATTCGAACTGTACGATTTGGTCCGGCCAAGCTCCACAGAAGTCTATGTATAAAAAAGTCCGTTAATTCGAACGCGAGAAGGTTCCCTCACGGATAATTCGAACTACGCTCACCTGGCACACGGCCAGAGAAACGCGCCTACTGCCTACGCACAAGGCTGTATTGCCTCCTAAACGGAGAGAACGGCGAGTGAAGGCAAAATAGGAAAAAAATCTAACCGACGCGGGGTCAGCCAGAAGGCAGCGGCGGCTGCCGCCTCTCCGTTCTATGTAACCTCCGAGACTTTTTGCCCGTTGCGAATCTCGGAGGCTTTGCAAACCTTGTACAGCTGCTAATGTTGTGCGGAGATGGCACGGCAAGCGCCAAAACACAGCGAATCAAGTACGTCGCAGCTGCGCTTGCAATCAAGAACCAACGAATCAGGGCCTTCGCCACCTTCAGATGTTCGGCGTCTTGGTCTCGGCAGTCTTCATCGGTTGTGCACGTCTGTTTTCAGCTTAGGAGGTATCGGCCGTCGCGATTCATTGTGATGGTGTTAAGCCTTGGCTAACGTTCTTTTCGGTGGACATCGGTGGTGTGGCACAGTCGGACCCAGAGCTTTGACTTGAAGATGTCGTGTGCCTGCGGCACACGCCATCACTTTCTGACACGCCAAATTTCTGACATTCCCTACTGCTTCCAAATCGCAGTGTACTGTTGCTCTCCTTCACTTTCGTTAGTTCGAACTTTCGTTAATTCGAACTGAAGCGGCTTCCCCTTGCGGTTCGAATTAACGAGCTTTTACTGTATATATATATATATATATATATATATATATATATATATATATATATATAAAGTTTTTTTTCGTGTTCATATTACTCTGTTGATCCTAAACTGTTTCTACTTAGAAAGTTGTACAGTGATTGTTGTAATTAGTGCACATATGTTTGCAATGTATGCTATGTACGTCTAATCCACGCTATTGATATGTTTGTAAACTATCTGTATGTTATATGCTACCGCACTGTTGAGCAATGTATGGGTGACAGGGCCTTAGTCAGGCAGACAATGTACTGCCTTTAGCTTTGCCATCCAAGACCTTCACTGTGTCTAAATCAATGCTGAATAAAATAAAAACAAAAAATAAAGTCCAAGGGCGATAAAACCGTCGCCGCGCGCCGTATGCTGTATGTGCGAGTGAAAGCGTGTGAGCGTGAGGCCGGCGATCGCGGCTCGATAATCTCGCGCATGCAACGAAGGAAAGCAGGGAGGACGCGCGCCGTCTTCTGTCGCGCGCAAGCCTACGGGCGGACCGTAGCAGGGGTGCGCGTTCTACTCCGTGCAGCCGCGCGCGGCCTCCCCGGCCGCTGTATCTCTGAAGCCATCTGTGCCGGGGGACGGAGTCCGCCGCGCGTTGTGTTTTCGCGGCTTAGTTCGCGTTGGTGCCACCACCCGCCCCGAGAGGTAGCACGAAGATCAATTCACTCTCTGCTTCCTCCGCGCTTCCTCACTCCAGCGTCTTGATAGCGAGTTTCCGCAGTCATCGGGTGAGATGCGATCATGTTTGCCTGTGAGCGCGTGACACCATGCTTGTTAATTTTTTTCCCTTCATGTACATTGATGCATGAATAAATTGATTGATTGATTGATTGATTGATTGATTGATTGATTGATTGATTGATTGATTGATTGATTGATTGATTGATATCGCATTTTTATGTTTACAGCTTGATACGACCGATATAACTACTATCCTTACTTCGTAGAGCTGTCTACTAATTTGCTATCGCAATCGACGCTTCGCCTTACGGGCAGAACTGTGACTTTTTAACGCTGCGGTGGTTAAGAACACCAAACTGGGTTCGCTGTGACCTGAGCGTGCACTATAAGACAAAGCAAAACAAACCTTTTTTTCCACTCCCCCTGTGGCATTTTGTCCTTGGGGGCCAGACACGCTCACAAATTAGCTATCGCGCAAGATTTGTGCTTGGCAGATTGCGCGGTGTCTTGAGTACCACGCAGGTTGTCAAAGTAGCGCCGCCTGTTCCTGCGTGCGGAGGCTACGGCGGGCAATTTAGTAGTGGACGGGGACTATCAGGTACAGCCGTAAGCAAAAGTATACGGACCACACGATTTCGGAAAAAACTAAATTTCTTTGTAATTATCATGCATAAACGGAAATTAAAGACTGCCGTAGAAAGTTCGCAATGCCAGATTTGGACTGCAGTCCTCAATTTCAAGTTGCTTTCGCAGGCACAGGAAAAAATAGGTTTTATCGCGCGATCCCCGGTCCGTATACTTTTCCTCACGGGTGCACATCGCGAAGAAGTCGTTTCTGAAAACACGGCGCTGTCCATTTTGAGATGCACGCTCCTGTTCATATTAGCAAGTTCCTATAGACGCGGGAATTCCCAAAGTCTGTGAATTTTCTTCTTTATGCCACAATCTTAAAACGATAGGCTCAGAAGTAAAGTTCCGCTCATCAGACGAAGTTCCACTTCAGTTTGCAGCTAAAGGTGTGCGATCATCGCTAGTTGAACTCACTGATGAGGCGAACGCAAGCTCGCTCTTTCAATTCCCATCGCGCAGCGAGTCATCTTTCTGTCGCGTGCTCAGTTCTCCGCACTGACAAGCGCGGTGGCGTACTTCGCTGTTCACGTCCTCCTCTTAAGAGTTTCTAATTATATGGATGTATTCTACGAGCGCACCTTGGAAGCGGGGTGGTACTAGTGCTGCCAACTCTTCACTGCGAAGCTGTGAGCCTCTCGCAGATCGGCATTTTTCGTGTAGTCGTCCGTGGACAGAAAATGTGGGCCGATCCCAGAGGTAGTGCAGGTCAGGAGCAGTGGCTCACACCCACGTAAGTCAGATGCTTCAAAGCACTCACCAAAGCGGAATGAAAAGTGCATACATTCTTTGTAGTCACGCATAGACATACAGAACAGCATTCGTTTCAGTGAAGAACAGGCCCAAAACAACCATCCGAACAACTAATGATAAGGCGCTTCCAATAACAACCCAAGGACGTGGGGAGTGACGTCACTAGCCTTTCGCATATAAAAGAAGCATCCTAGCAACTGATTTCATTGTTGTTGCAGCACCGCTATGGGTAGACAACGCACAGTTAGGGCTACCGAGGCGCAGCGTGAATACAAGAGGCGACAGAGGGAAAAAGAAACGGCAGTACGACTAGCGGTGGCGTGATGTCAAAATTACCATTACTCCCATTACTACCATTACTCTATATTACCATTACTACCTTTACTCTAGAGCAATAAAGCATTGCGTATACCCCCCTCAACAGTTGCAGTGGGGGTTTTGAACAGCTTCGCTGGCCATCCGCTTTCGCAGGGCCGGGAGGGAGAGCCAATGTTTCTCCATCATCATCATCATCAGCCTGGTTCTGCCCACGGCAGGGCAAACGCCACTCCCAAACTTCTCCAACAACCCCGGTCATGTACTAATTGTGGCCATGTGGTCCCTGCACACTTCTTAATCTCATCCGCCCACCTAACTTTTCTGCCGCCCTCTGCTACGCTTCCCTTCCCTTGGAATCGATCCAGTCCGTAACCCTTAATGACCATCGGTTATCTTCCCTCCGCATTACATGTCCTCCTGCCCATGCCCATTTCTTTTTCTTGATTTCAACTAAGATGTCATTAACTCGCGTTTGTTCCCTCACCCGATCTGCTCTTTTCTTATCCCTTAAAGTTACACCCATCATTCCTCTTTCCATAGCTCGTTGCGTCGTCCTCAATTTAAGTAGAACCCTTTTCGTAAGCCTCCAGGTTTCTGCCACGTAGGTGAGTACTTGTAAGACACAGCTTCATGCTGCGTTTATTCTGGTCACCTTCAACGGGACACAAAGGGAGATACTATTTAGGGTATAATAATAAACTACGTTTCCGAAATTCAGAAAAGGCCCCTCTTACATCGACAAGAGGCTCGGTAAGTCAGAAAAGACGCAGGAAGGACAGACGTGTGGTGATTCCGCTTTGAGGTTTCTGCACTATAGCTCGCCGCGCTGCCATGTATGTTGAAGCTGTCTGCTCAGGGCTACGTAATGTTTAATCAGTAAATATGGCGCCCAATAACGCAACGCTATTCCCAACTGTTTCTATATTCCAATTGTGCAGTCGGCCCACTACGATTGCCAAAAAAAATTTTGGGCCACCCTCCTTCGGCTATCACGCGACGTCACGGAAACCGTGAAAGCTCCCCACCTGATGTGACGTGTACACGCCGATTACGCGTGGTTCTACCAAACAAAAGAAAAATAAATATTTATGATCCGATGCCTCTTTTCGCCGTTAGTAACTGTGCTATTGTTCGAAAGGGTTCGGCTGCACCCACTTCACCTGTCTGTCACGTGACATCCAGAGACCGCGAAAACCAACAGCGTCAAAGTGACGTGCAACACGTTAAAGAGGCCGAACTAAACTGATTTTTTTTTCTGAATAGCGGGAAAGTGCCCCGTTCGGAAATGAATAGAATATGGCTGCTCGGCGATCGCTCTGGCACTGGCTACTCGGAGCTGCCGGGGAGCACGGATTTATTTGCGTATAATAAAATGTTTTGCCTGGAAGCATATTGAGCTCTTTCGGCACGTATAACGCCGTCAACTCTGCCAACTCTTCACCGAGGACACGGTTTAGCTGCAAGCTTAGCCTTCCGTTGCACGCCGCCGCAACTTTCGACCAACCACCGCAAGCTATATAAGCAAGGAGAAGCGGGCCAATCGCAGACGCTGGTACTATCCTCCTCGTCACGTTATCTACTTTTACTGCGCTGGCTCGGCCCCAGCGTAACCCTCTCCACTAGAGCGTACTTCTCGCCTCTTCTCAGTCACGTGGATAATAAAAGCCGCTTTATCTAAGTAAATCGATTCGCTTTGAAAGAAAACAAAAGTGACCTCCTTTAGCCGAGGAGAGCGTTTGATTGGACTCTAGTAACAACTCTGCGGGTTACTGCCCAATGTTTGCGTCGGTGTTATGTAAACTTGACGTCGGGAGATTGGAATAAAAACAGATTGAAATATGATTTAACAAAACTTGTTGCTGAGCTAAATCGTTCGGGAATTAAAAACAAAGGTTACGGACGAGGACGAAATGAGACCGTGTATGTCGTTTGTGTCTCACTTTGTCCTCGTCGGCTTAGCGCCGTAAGCTTTGTTCTTAAGAGTGGAATAGCTTTACCTTGTGGGGCCCCTGTACTACTGAGTTTTCTAAAGACGCTTAAGAGTGAACTTATTGAGCTTCGAGAGCTTTTACTGCGCCACTGCGACTCCAAAACCACAGAGAGTGAGAGAGAAAAAAAATCGGCAGCGTGTTAAACTACTGTAACTCGTGAAGGTTAAATACTGCTGCACACGTAGTAATGCATTAAGTTACCTGATCGGAGGAGTCGGACTTCCTACAGGGCATAAGGAGCTGCAGTTTGAAGTAAATGTATTGGGCTGTAATTCTATTTCTTCGTCGGCACATGCGAGCAGCTAATGCACTATCTAAAGGTTATTTCGTTCTTTCTTTCGTTCTTTGTTTTCTCTTTATTTGTTCTTTCATTCTTTCGTTCTTTCTTTATTTCGTTCTTTATTTCGTTCCTTCTTTCGTTCTATTTTTCTCGTTTCTTCTTTCACATTCAGACATTGCATATTTGCTTGCCTACGGAGATATGAGCCATCCCTAATGTTGATGTTTCCTTTCTTTCCTTCTTTCTTCTTTTCTTTCGTGTCTTCATTCGTATTCAGCCATTGCATCTTTGCTTGCTTACGGGGATATGAGCCATTCCAGACTGTTTTGTTCGGGTATGAGCCATTGCTGCTGATGATATTTTTCTATCACTCGCCAGCTTTTTCTAACGTCTTGACTTAATTATGATATTTTTGAACCACTCGACTAGACGCCGCCTTTTTCGCGTATGAGCCATTGCAACGAGCCACTTACGGCTTTCGCCAGAATAAATGAATGACAGGGAGGTATACCATTACTCAGCCCGGTTAGCTGCCCTGCACAGGTGGAAGGGTAAATATTGTCACGTGGTAGTGACGGTGAAGAGAGAACACAGTAGCAGTACTGTGAAAGGCAAAACTAGCTTTTATTGGGCGAACCTGTGCCCACAAAACAGGCTACACTTAAAGCACAACGATAGCGGCGAACACAGTCGGCGATCGTCGAAAAATCTGATCAGCGGTTCAAGCGCGTCGGCTTTTATAGAGCAGTCGTCGAATGTTCCAGATTAATCGTTCGGACCCGTGTGCCTTCCACAAAGTTCTACACCATTCGCGTTACGCGATGAAATCAGATAACACAAGGTTCGGCGACAACAGACAGCCGGGTAGAAGCGTCGATAACTTTCCAGAAACATCGGATACATTCAGGCGCGTCCCTCGCTGTGCGATTACAGTTGTCAAGCGGCGAAACGTGGTCGCCCGATAAAGATAAGTACACGTGTCAATACCCCCCTCTTAAAAAGCATCGACCCGATGCTACATACAAGCGTAATAAAAACATCCGTAGCAAAGAAAACAACAACAAAAAATAAAGAATTTCGTCAGCGTGCGTAAAAGGGTTTAAGGCGCACCACGTGGACCACTTCAGATCGTGCGCGGCGCCGCTGTGAAAGCGAAATGCCGTCTGGCACGACCTCATAGTCCAGAGCGCCAATACGTCGGATGACCTTGTAGGGTCCGAAATAGCGTCGGAGTAGTTTCTCACTGAGTCCTCGTCGGCGTATCGGTGTCCAAACCCAAACACGGTCGCCGGGCTGGTACTCAACAAAGCGTCGTCGGAGGTTGTAGTGTCGGCTGTCGGTCCTCTGTTGGTTCTTTATCCGTAGGCGGGCGAGCTGTCGGGCTTCTTCGGCGCGCTGGAGGTAGCTAGCGACGTCAACATTCTCTTCGTCAGTTCGACGAACAGCAACCGCACCTCTATCGGTTGCTGCTTTTAGTTTTCCGGATATGGGCTCGCTGACCGGCCCCGGGCTGGGCCAGTGTATGGTCGGCGCTGCGGCGACAGGTAGCGGCCTGGTGATGGCGAACGGGACGGCCGTCGAGGGCTCCACTGAGTAGCGGCGAGGTAATCGGCGATGTCACGTGGGCGCTCGCCAAGCTGTGGACGCGGCGCGTTGACGGCGAAACCTCGCAGTCCCATCTCCCGGTACGGACATCGTCGGTAGACGTGACCCGCTTCTCCGCAGTGGTAGCAGAGCGGGCGGTGGTCAGGAGCACGCCAGATGTCCGTCTTCCTCGCGTAGGTGCGCTGGGCGACGGGTGATCGTGCTGGCGGCGGCGGCGGCGGACGGCGAAACTGTGGCGTGACAGGGCCCTGGCGCGGTCGCGGAGGGGGGCCTTGACAACGTGCGACGGCGGCGTAGGTCATTGCTTGCGGCTCGGGCTGCGGCGATTCAGGGGCTACTCCAAGTTGTTGTTGGAGTTCCTCACGTACGACATCGGCAATCGAAGCCACCTGAGGCTGTGATGATGGGAACAGCTTTTGTAGCTCCTCCCGCACGACAGCTCGGATAGTCTCGCGCAGGTCGTCGGTGGCCAGTGACTGAAGTCCGGCGTAGTTTGTCGCGTTCGTGCGGCGGTCGAATTGCCGGTTTCGCATCTCGAGTGTCTTCTCGATGCTGGTTGCCTCGCGAAGGAACTCTTCTACGGTCTTCGGTGGGATTCGTACCATTGCGCCGAAAAGTTCTTCCTTCACACCACGCATGAGAAGGCGGACTTTCTTCTCCTCGGGCATATCCGGGTCGGCGTGGCGGAAGAGACGCTTCATTTCCTCCGTGAAGATGGCAACGTTCTCGTTCGGTAGTTGCACTCGGGCGTCCAGCATGGCTTCGGCCCTTTCCTTGCGCACGACGCTTGTAAAGGTGCGCATGAAGCCGGTACGGAACAGGTCCCATGTTGTCAATGTCGACTCCCTGTTCTCGAACCACGTTCTGGCGGCGTCTTCTAGGGCGAAGTATACGTGCCGCAACTTGTCGTCGGAGTCCCAGTTGTTGAAAGTCGCGATTCGCTCGTACGTCTCCAGCCAGTATTCCGGGTCCTCAGTTGCTGCTCCATGGAAAGTTGGTGGGTTCCGAGGTTGCTGTAGGATAACGGGGGACGCTGGGGCAGCCATTGGAGTTGTTTTGACCACGATCTTCTTTGTCGACTCAGTTAGAAGTCCGTGCTCTGGGGGCAGTCCTTGCAGTCTGCGGCTAGCACGCTGGTCTTCGGCGATGTTAGTTTGGTCCTCGGGCTTCGATCGCGGCTTTGCGGGGGCGTTCGGTACATGAACGCACTAGCACCTCCACCAGATGTCACGTGGTAGTGACGGTGAAGAGAGAACACAGTAGCAGTACTGTGAAAGGCAAAACTAGCTTTTATTGGGCGAACCTGTGCCCACAAAACAGGCTACACTTAAAGCACAACGATAGCGGCGAACACAGTCGGCGATCGTCGAAAAATCTGATCAGCGGTTCAAGCGCGTCGGCTTTTATAGAGCAGTCGTCGAATGTTCCAGATTAATCGTTCGGACCCGTGTGCCTTCCACAAAGTTCTACACCATTCGCGTTACGCGATGAAATCAGATAACACAAGGTTCGGCGACAACAGACAGCCGGGTAGAAGCGTCGATAACTTTCCAGAAACATCGGATACATTCAGGCGCGTCCCTCGCTGTGCGATTACAGTTGTCAAGCGGCGAAACGTGGTCGCCCGATAAAGATAAGTACACGTGTCAATATGAAGAAAAGATTAGGAGAACGAGATGAATCCAAAAATTGGGCACCGCCGTAGTGAAATTTCTCTGCTCTGTATCGCAGGTGGTCGTCCTATCCGATTGGCTTCAGGAATCGTAGCGAGTGCCTTTGCGACCTTCTAAAGTTGTGATATGCGAGACCATGATCCCCAGATATTGTGCATCGAGGCATGTTTTGTGTCTGGCTGTTTAAGGCGACGCCGGGGCCAAGCGTTTTGTTTTCGAATGACGGGCAGTAACAGAGCAGGTGTTACTACAGTTCTTTCACCACTACGGGAGTTGCATTCGGCGCTATCGGTCATTCCAGTCGAAACGTATACATCGGTAATGTAACACCCAGGGGTAAGCGACACAATACTGCTCCTTCACTTCAAAGAAGACCAGGTAACAGAAGCAGTCGCATAGAAGGGTCGGGGGAATTCAACCCATAAATAAATACATTACAAACCATTTCGTTGCACTAAAGTACTGGCACGGGTGTTTCTGGGCGAAATGTTAAAACACTTGAAGTTTTATTTTTATTTTTTATTTGAGTAATCGACATCGTATCACGAAATTAACGGTAGTGCCTTCAAAAAATGACTGTGGCTTAGGTAAGGTTAAGCCCAGGATGCGAAGCATACTAGCCTTTATTTTAGTTGTTGAACCACTGTTTAGCCTGGTGAACTGCTGTTGCTTGGCTATATTTGGTTCGGCTAGACGAAGAAACAACTCATGCGTTACTCTGCTTCGCCTTCAAGAGTGGAACGCGACAGCGTTCCCGTCGACCCGCCATTACAATGGGCTACGGCGCAGCGACTACGCGCCCCGCATTAGACGCGGTGAGCGTCGAGCAACGCAGCGTTCGGCGCGGCAACGAAATGTGCGCCTGAGCAAGCGACGCACGCCTGAGCCTTAGAAACACCTAGTTTCTAAGGCAACACCGCATTCACTAGAGGCGCTTTTGTACCGCTTTGAAGCATCGTACTCGTGGCTCAGTGGTAGCGTCTCCGTCTCACACTCCGGAGACCCTGGTTCGATTCCCACCCAGCCCATCTTGCAAGAGTTGAGCCAAAGCCACTTCTCCTCTGTCGTGACGTCACGGTGTCACGTGGTATTCAAGGCGACACCGCCGCGCCTGAGGAGCTGGGTTGAGCTCTCGTAATATGCTTCGCATAAAAACAATCCATTATCAGTCTATTGAGATTTAGTTCTCCTTTTTAGAGTACCTTTAAGATACGTGGTTCGAGTAAACAAACAAATCATTCAATATGAAAAAAAAATTGCCCTGAAGAGTCATGCTTCTTCCTAAATGTCAGTGCGCACCGCATACAGGCCAAGAGTTGTACTTTCCACTACCAACTACCATGCCTGCTAACTTGACCCAAGAGCTCCAATGTGCAAGTGGAAAACGAAACCTCTCATTCGTTCACTTAGCTTAAATGTACGCTGAACAAAAATGTCAAGTGAAACTCGAACTGATGCATCACACTTTTTGGTGAAAGAGATGAATTTTCTTCTCATGTAGGCAATTCCACAACTCTTACTAAGACGAGAACTTCCGTGTGCCAAAAGACAAACAAGCATCGGCCTTCAACCAAGAACGCAAAAGTGTACCATGCTGCCTTCCCGTGAGTAGTAATAACTGTCCTCGACATCGGCGTTGAGAGACGGAGAATATCGCCGTTCTTTAACCCAGTCTTCAATCACCAGTTGCGGCCTTCATAAATGACGCTACAAAACATAAGCGCAACGAATAATAGCCAATTACGTTAAGTAACGCCATGTACAAAAATCCATTCACCTAGGAGCGTCGATGCAATCTGGCTGCCAAACAAGCCGTGTTGAAGGCGCTGAGTATAGGAAATTCCAGGTTACAGCGTAAGTAGAGAGACAGATGCGATATATCCCCAGGGAAGCAATAACAGTGTATTGCTCCCAACCGAACTCAATCGTAGGTGCCGTATCACTTGACGCGTCATCAGGCTGGAAGCGTTGCGAATGCACCCGGACGAGAGATAAGTGCAATCTAGCTGTCGAACGATCCGTTTCCTGGTTACTGCAAACGTAGAGCGACAGGTACGATACATCCCTGGGGAAAATGGGAAAATGGCAAATTAAACCCTAACGCCACAGGATCATCAGCACAATATCACCTGATGCGTCAGGCCGGAAGAATTGTGAATGTACCTGGAAGGGACATAACGCCATTTTCTCGGGTTGACGACGTGCGGGAATAACGGGACAGCGAATGGAAAACGACAAGTGTGTGCGAACCCCGTGTATAGCTAGGCCTCTCCGACAAAATAATACTGCGAGGGATAAATGGGAAACGGAGCGCAATATCCCTCTGCAAACGTAAGCCGAACGCAAGCATAGACGTTTCTGGCACCGAGTGGCGAGCTGTTTCTCAAATAGGATTTGCGAGGATGATGGAAATTCTTGTATTGAATCAGGCAACTATAGTAGAGGCAGTGAGGAACACTCCTTTCATTCCCGTTCAAGGCACATGGCCATGGCATTGCTGGGACTAGCATCGGCCGTGCGAGCAATGTTTGCACGCGGATAATGATAAAAAATTATTATTATTATTATTATTATTATTATTATTATTATTATTATTATTATTATTATTATTATTATTATTATTATAACGTTTATTGTGCATTTCTTTGTAGCTTCTTGCTTGATTGTACATATGCGTTACGTTGCGGACTTTACGTACCGAAAGGCGTCTCATAGCCATGCCCTAGCTTTGTCACGCAAAACACCAGAGTATAAATTTTACGTGCTGAAACAAGTCGGCAAAAGGCTGTGCGCGGCATAGAACTGGTGGATAGCGAAACACACGTGGTTGAATCTGCATGGCAGATTACCAGATAATTTTTTCTTTCTGTCATCCGCTTACACTGCCTTTCTTTTTAGTTATGTCAGCTGGCAAAGACGATCGCACCTCAGCGGACGCCATGAGTGTGGAAGAAATATCCCTGATTCTGCAATACTGTTCCGAGAGAGAGAGAGAGAGAGAGAGGGCTCTTTATTAGAAAAACAGAGAATTTTGCCGGCACGTATGTAACCGCTGGCATGCTACTCTGTGTAGGGATGGGGAATGGGATTAAAAGATTCCAGAAGAGAGTGGGAGAAAAAGAGGATAAAAATAAATATGAAATGTCCGAGTGGACCTGATACTAATATTTACAGGTGACATGGCGGGTAAATTTAGGCTTTTGTATAGGAAGGATGTAATTTTTGAAGCTTTCCTATTTTACCAATTTCTGTCAGGTATTTGAACAATAAATCCAAAACCCGTCGCTGTTTTGAAGGGCCGGGCACTGGACCTACGATTCTCGGTAACGTTAACGGTTCGCGGCAAATCATGTCCATTTGGTGCTCAAAAAATTGTCTCTCGTCGCGGTACGTGGGGCATTCTAGTAATATGTGCTCAATTGTCTCTAAGTTGCGACAATTATCACAGTATGGGTTAGTGGTGAGTCCTATGCGGTACAGATAATTGTTCGTGCATGCCACGTTCCCGAGTTCTCGTGGTATGATAATCGCCTCGCATCAAGAAAGACGGCGTCTCGAGTTTTCGCGGTAAAGGCTGAATAACACAATTTCTTCAGCTCTCCCACCATAAGCAGCAGCGCCTTTAGCGAATTACTCGTGATGAAGTTGGAGTTAGGGCGACGGTTGCAATTAAGTAGTTTGGCAAGCTGGTCATTGGCTGCCTTTCCGAAGTTTTTGCCCGCCGGGGCACTGCGATCGCATAACCTGTAGACACGCACGACAGCTAACGTGTGGCGTTCTAACGCGCTTGCATAAGAAAGACAACGCACGTTGGTCACGCACAACAAATGCTACGCATAGCAGACGACTGAACATGCCAAGTGTGGGCCCAGTCGAGAACGTTGTATTTTTGTTGACGAGACAACTTTGTTGAAGATAGTTACAACAACTAAGAAAAACGAGCTGAATAAACTTATCTTAAATATCTTTTTGCCTGGAGTTCAGAAAAGTAAACTTGTCAAGCTGTGTCTGCGAAAGTGGCCGTCTGCAGTGGATAACCAGAACTGCGTTACTGTGTCACTGCCGCTGACATGTGTGCAGTGCATACTCACGTAGCAGCACCACCGCTTGCGCGCTTAAACCTCACTGTCATCGAAGTGTGCCGAGAAGTGGCCAATTTGGTTTTGCGACATGGCCCCCACGCTCGTTTACCGAAAGCACAGTGCACGAACGTTTTGTCATCCCTCCCCCGTCAGGACGCGGCCGCCGGGCAGGGAGTCGATCCGGCGATCTCGTGGTCAGTAGCTACCGCGACAGGTATAGTCTCTAAAAGTAAGTGCAGAAGTATCAATATAAACCTAGTGGACAAACGAAGCGCTGCTTCTCTGCGCAGCTAACTTTTTTTCGGCGTGTCTCACAAGGCCAACAGGCGTTCAACTTTGCCGCGACGCTCAAGTGAAACCCTGAGGCCTTCTGCGAAGTAATAAAACCTGCTCTCGCGAGGCCGGCCTGGCGGGCAAGCAAACAACGCTGCTGCTTAAGGTTAACTGCGACCAGACTGGTGGCAGTCCTAAACGGCGAAAACTTAGCGAAAGCAAAACAAATGTGCGACGCATAACATGGCTGCCAATATGGCGGTCAGACAACTAACATTCAAGTCCCTCGATGGGAGCTTCAGGGTTGGACGGAAAAGCAGAACGGTGGCGCCGATACACTTCCAGGAAGGCTCGAACAGGGTGCTAAGCCTGTCGAAACTCAACGATCGGCGTAATATCACCTGAAGCGTCAGGCCGGCATTTTCGTGGGCGTACACCCAGTGGCGTAGCAACGAGGGGGGCCGGGGGGCCATGGGCCCCGGCTGCACGGGGCCAGTAGAGGGGGGGGGGGGGGGGTGACACATACGTCTGAAGACACGCAAAAATTGGCGAGGAAGGCGAGGATATCGACTGCACCCGGGATGAGGGGGGGGAGGTGTGACAGAAGAGCTGAGGGCCCCGGGTGCCAGACGACCTAGCTACGCCACTGCGTATACCTGCAAGAAATACAACCCCTGTTTGCAGAGTTTGCAGTATTTGCAAGCACGTCGGGAACGGTTGCGCAGAATCGGGCAGGTGGTAGGCGCCGTGATGGGTATGCAGTATGTTTCACAGAACGCGTCGCTCTTGCCGCGGTGTGCTGAAATGGCATCGCACTGGAAAAGTGAGGAGGAAGGGTGAGTGAGCGGTAGGTTGATTGCCTATTTTGCTCCCATTTCCATTGTCGCCTACGAGCTCATCTGAATCGATCCCCCGGGGTTGATCCCTGTCTGCTTCACATTATTGTTTGTAGACTACTTTTTTTTTTCAGCCATGTTTCTCCGTACTCTCTCAGTCCCCTTTCTGACGTGCAGACAGGCCTTGCCGTAGTTTGAAGTGGTAGTTCGAAAACTATTCTTTCGTGTTTTATTCTGGTCGTCTGTTTGCTGTATTAGTGTGACGCCTACAAATCATAGAACTGCGCTTGTCCTGTGTTTCTCGCAAACCTGCTGGCCTTTTTTTTTTCTGCGATGGAAAACAAACGAACGCTCCAGGCAATTTCTTGCCGTCGCCATGGTGTTTCGTATAGCGTCCAAGAGCGATAACGCCCCGCGCCCGTATGCTGTAGGTGTGTGATGATACAGGTTAGTTTTACGGGTTTTTTTTGTTTTTGCTTTTTCAGCGGGCAACTGACGCACAGTCTCAGAGTACCCAACTAAGGACAAAACCGTTTGTTAAAGCTGACACACGCAACATTTCATGCGCACACAAGAAACTAGAAGTACCAAAGATACACTTATCAACACAGTTTTTGTATCAACGTGCATATTTTTGTACGTCCTGTACCTCATGCTATGAACACTGTATTCTAACCTTCATTAGGACGCTTATTTTTTTTTTACAGTGATCTTTGTTTTTTTACTGTATATGGCTAAAGAGAGAGAGAGAATAAACATTTTTATTGGGTGAATGCAGCTTCGGAAAGGCGTCCTCATTCCAGAATGCCTTGAGCTTGGGCCGCGTCCTGGGCCCTCGCAATCAGCCGTTGCTGATCCTCGAGGTCGGAGCTGGCCAAGGCTCTCTCCCAAAGCTCGTTGGTATGGTAAGGGCTCGGACGATTGAATGGTGCCGCTCTGCAACCCCCTACTATGTGCTTGAGGGACCCGGGCTCTGCAGAAGCGGCATTGCGGAGAGAATTGTGTAGGGTCTATGAGGTGATTTCTGGTTGGGTGGGGGAATGTATTAACCTGTAGAGCTCGGAGGAATCGCTCCTGCTCTCTAGGTAGTGACTTGTGCGGGGGTGCATATGTTCTGCGGGTTAGCTTGTAGTGTTGTGTGATGTCTTGGTACGAGACTAGAGGGTTCCATGCATTTTTGCTCTCCGTGAACAGAAAGTATCGTCATCAGTGGCTCATACCCCCGTAAGCAAGCAAAAATGCCATGGCTCATAGACTCGTAAGGCAGAGGCAACAAGCACTCAGCGTAGTGAAGCGACCCGGGCTTAAATTCTTTCTAATCACGCATACAACATACAGAACACCAAATTGAAAACCGTCATCATCGATGACTCATAGTCCCGTGAGATTGATGGCTACTCACTTCGCGTGAATTAGCTGCGATGGCACTATACCCCTGTTGTCGTTGTCGGTCAATGTGGATGTGTCGGTACCGAAAAGGGAGTGGTTTACGCGTTCCGTGTTGCAGACATATCCCTTGTGATGCCACTCCGATCCGGCCCGACCGACCTCCCCGCGGCGTATGTGCATCGATTTGATATTACCAAAAAAAGTGATTGCAGTTGCGAGTGAAATAATGACCAGTGATGAAGACAGTAAATGAGTTCGTACCTTTGTTCAAATTTATGTACTGCCTACGTGTCATGTGCTTTACCGCTTCGCTGGTCAACCACTTTAACAGTGAGGAATGGCTCATTTTTTAGATCAAACTTCTATTTGTCATTGCTTGCAAATTTCTGTATGGTTGTCTTACTTATTGTGCTAGACAGTAATCACGATTTTGTAAGCCCATTGTTATTGCATGCGTACTGCAAATGCGTAATTTCTTTAGTTCGACCGCGCTATTCTTGCTGCGGAAAAACCTGCGGCCTTTTACATGTATACGCAATGTCTCATGGATTCAAGTGTAGCAGGCAGCTAAAAGAATGCAAACATTATAATCATTTATAAGAAGGGAGGCATGAAATAAGTGAAGAATTATGTGCCGATTAGCTGGCTTTCAGTATCGCATAAAATATTCACCGAGACAATATCCAACAGAATCAGGGCAACGCTTGACTTCAAGCAACCAGGAGAACAGGCTGGATTCAGGAAAGAATATTCTGCGAAGGCGAATCAGAAAGTCTTTACCCCTATCTCTTAGCCAAAATACGGCTGCGAATGGGAAGTCAATGCATCCACTCCCAGCGGTGGACCTTTCTTGGACCCAGCTCGGCCTTATCTGCCGGTAGCTCCGCGGCATGGCGCTGCTACCACTTGTTAATAACTAAGCGGAGGCTATCTGATTGGTGGACAATATCAACGCAAAAGTAAAGGAGTAAATACATAGGTATGCATGCATATAGAACGATTAAAGGCTAGGTGGCGCACGTCGCCGCCGCCCGATTCAAAGGGTTGAGCCACAATCATCCATCCATCATCCATCGAAGATGACGGTTGTGCTTCACTCGTCTACAGCGTACGAGCAACTAAGTGTTATTCGTTTGCTACGGCGCAAGGGACGAGCACCCATATAAATACACAGGTAAATGCATCCCACGTACGGGGAAAGGTGTCTCGCGTTGTGAAGTGTGAGGTGGTGATGTTGTGAGTTCGCAAAAGGGCGGTGAAGACTGGCATGAAGGTTAGCGTTCGGTGAGGCCAAGTGCGTCTCGGACTGACCACACAGGAGCATCTCAAGTTTAGTGCTGCGATGGGACAAACGTCTGAACCGGTTTCGAGACTGTGTGGAAAAATAGTGTAAAGTATGTGGAATAGTACGTATATTTGTGATTACCTGTTTGTACCATATTTTGGCTAATAAAAAATAGGGGCAATGACTTTCTGATTCACCCTCGTACATTAATGGATCACATGTCCGCGTAATCAGTCAGGTAATCGAGAAATTTGCGGAATACAATGAACCTCTCTATATGGCTTTCATAGGTTATGAAAAGTCATTTGATTCAGTAAAGATACCAAAAGTTGTAAAGACATGGCGTAATCAATGAGTACAGGAAGCATACGTGAATATCTTAGGAAATATCTACAAGATTCCTCCTTCCTTTTCGCTTCTCTTCTTGCCGCCCGCTCCTCACGTGCTCGCGCTTCTTGATCCGCGTACCATGCTTTAACTCCACTCCCCTCAGGTCCATGCGTACAGTAAATGACAATAGCTTTCGCGCGTTCATCCTTCCTAGTATTTAGAAAGATCATAGCGTAACAAATGAATTTATCCTGTCATTACGGATGCCAACTTGTGGTGATGCAAGATGCGAGGGAAAGCGTGTGAGGGTGAGTCGACAAGAATCGTGCCTTGATGCGCGCTGTGTTCTGGCGCGCCCAAAGTTTAGCAGAAACGTGATCAAGCGCTCGTTATGGGAGTAGAGCACAAGTCTTCTCATCTAGCCCAGTCATGGCTGCGCAGGCTGCCCGCGCGCCTGAGTGCACACGTGACCCGCACGCTGTTTCTTGGAGGTAATGTGTGCCGGGTGCAAAGACTAAGGGCGAGCCGAGACGGGCTGATCGGGCTGTCCTTCCGTGCGCCTAGTGTTGGAGGTCATTTAATGTTAAGTTTCGGCAACATGGTGAATCCAGAGGCAGTATGAAGCTTTCGCTCCCCGATGCCGGCGCTTTCATCACGCCAACCTTGCGACAGCTAGTGCTCACGAAAAAATAGTGAGATCGGTTCATGTTTGCCTGTGTTTGCCTGACATTATGACAAGTAATTTAGGCAGTAAGTGAATGTTTATTGCAATTTATACGGCCGATAAAGCTACAAGCCTTGCTTCGTGTAGTTGTTTAACCCTTTCCTATTGCTATGAATGCTTCACCTCTTTGACGAAACGGCGACTTTTCCTGTGCCAAATCTGTGATGGTGGATATCCACCATCACACTACGTTAACGTAAGAAATTTTTCATGCTCTATGACAGTGAAAGTGATACTGCGAACTCAGACACAGGCTGAAGACCAACACGAGCGTTAATTTCCAGCTTACTTCTTTTTCTTCTTTTTTCGGAAAAGTCAATGTGTGCATATTCGTTCATTCATCGCGTGAATCGGCGTCACCAGTTGAATTAGCAAGGGGAGTAATGTATCCGTCAAACCATCGCTTTCCGGAAGAGCGAGTGGACCTGGCTGCACTCACATTGTATTGTAATGTAACCTTCTCACACCGTAGCTGTATACCTCTACCGTCCCAGGGAATTTTCGTGTCGTAAGCAAAAAATCAGTGCCCTTCCACTCTGTGAAGAAGGATGACCAGCGAAGCCATGTGTGTGGGCCCCTTAATGGCGAACTGCACCTCCGGCGCGGCTCGGTCCGGCGTTTTACTATCTTCGGGATTGGCCCACGTATGGGGAATGCTAAACGCCTGCTTCCCCTCCGCCGCGGATCGGGCCGGTATTTCACTATCTTCGGGATCGGCCCACGTATGGGGAGTGCTTAACGCCAACACGAAGCAAAAGCAAGTATCCGCAGAACTCCAAGTATCCGCAACACATGCTGTGTTGTGTGTGTGCAGCAGCACACACACACACAGCACAGCATGTGCTGACTGTTGTGGATGTGCATGCACTGCAGTTATTGCTTGCTTTCATGTATTTCCATCATTTTTGGAAATCAAGCACTGGTTAATTGGTAGTCTAGTGTTAGCTAGTTCTGTCGTATTCTGTTCCTGTTTATACCTTTAGTCCTTCTGCTAAAAGAATGCAGTCGCACAATCTTACATCTACTTGGCCGGCTGGACTTCCAGTACTGTAATAATGTAAGCTGGATTCAATGTTTTCGCTGTTTCTGGCTGCCATTCATTGTTTCTGTTGGTTGTGTTGTAATGCATGCAAGATATGTGCCACTATCTAGATCTCTTATTAAACCACTAAAAACGCGTTTGTCTTTCGTGGCCTGTGATGCGCCCAGTTAAACATGGGTTATAAGGTGAGATGATGTTAGCATATGCTTTGGTTACATGTTCGGTGAAGCAATTCAGGTATCGCTTGGCCTCTGTCAAGCCAGTCTTGGACTTGCTGATGTTAGCCCCTGTCAGGGGGTGTTCCTCCAGAAACTGTTTCAGCTTGCTTACACCAATGAAGGAACTGGCCATGGCCTCTGCGCGACAGCGGTTTGCAGTTTAGAAGTGTAGGCTGCCCAGGATCGATACAATATCTTGAATTTAATCCTGGGGTTTTACGTGCAGAAACTACGATTTGGTTATGAGGCACGCCGTAGCGGGGGATTCTGGATTGATTTTGACCA
Organism: Dermacentor albipictus; assembly: GCF_038994185.2. NCBI lineage: Eukaryota > Metazoa > Arthropoda > Arachnida > Ixodida > Ixodidae > Dermacentor > Dermacentor albipictus. The sequence goes on from NW_027225606.1 coordinate 133,108, forward strand.
CGCACCAATGAACCTTTAACGGGCCCCCAATACAGGGGCCTTTTTGCATTTCGCCATGATCGAAAGGCGGCCGCCGCGGTCGGGATATTTACCCGCGACCTCGTGAGTCGACATCTTGAGCACGTTTCTATCATTAGCAACTCATCAACACGATGCAAAGGCTCCTTCAAGAATGAACTGCAGTACAGTTGCGTGCTGGACGCGATTGTTAAAAGTTTAGTCGATGGTAACCTAGGATGCTGTGTAAAATACACTTTTGTTCAACTTAAAGTGAATCTGTATATATGCACTAGCTATTGCGTGGGAAGGTGAAGAGGGCGTGACCTCAAGTGGTTCAATTTTATTCAATTCAGATAAGAATCGCCGGAACAGGTGTCATTGTAATCATTCCATGTTAGATCACATAACACATGTAAGCCATTCAAAACGCCGCTACGTACGATAGTGTGTGGCAATTTTTCTTTATCTTCAACGGGATTTTATTAACACCAAAAGCGCAAAGGCGCTGAGCAACTTCACGCTACACGGAATGGCATCCCAAGTTTCGCTTTGGGTCGCCGTTGAGAAAGCGAACGTCGATCCCGCGGCCCTGCGCGGCTGTGCCAACTTACCAAAAGAGCAGGCCAGAAAAAAAAAATTGGATAAAAATGAGGCTCATAAACTTGCAAAAATAATCGCAAATACAGGCCGAACTATTAAAATTTAGTTTCTCACGTCCTAATAATATTTTTAATTGTTTATCAAATGTTTGCAATGTCATTTTGTCTCGCCTTTTCTTTTAGCTGTTTCTGCGATCACATGTTTTCCATGTGTTTTCTTCCTTTTCTCTACGACCTGCTCCACGCTGCCAATCTCATCCGGCGGACCGGCAAGTTTCTCCTTGTGTTCTCACAAAATGTGTAGTTTTTCTGAACTTGAACCCTCGCGAGCACTTATGATTGCATAGCGTTTTTAAAGCTAATTGCGCCGCTCTTAGCCTGCGTTGTTGTTAATTTTGTGACGCTCGTTAAAACTACGCGGAACGCTTGGACTAGCGCGGTGGAAAGCTCTCCGTGTTTTTCACTGGCTATCCCGTTTGAACAATTCTAATCGTAAATGTAAGTTTACACAGATGGTTAGGCAATTCATGCGCGTTGATAAACGCGTGTTAGTTGAAGTTAATAAAAATGTGTGTGTGCGAAAGCGCGAAGTGTCAACGTGGTCGATCGTCGCATGTGAACATTTACTAGTTTGGGTGCCACTTGAGTGTTCTCGTGTGTTCCGTGTTATTTCCGCGTGTACTTTGCCTTGGCTGGATCGTTAAATGGTAGGTAGGGCGCGCCGCTTTGCTGCCAAGTTTTAAGACTCCGTTGTTCAGACCTTGACGTGCGGTCTGGTAATCCTGGGAATTTAATGTCGCGCTTTTTAAATACTCGACGCGCGTTACCCCTAGACGAGATTAACTGATCGAATTTTTCGACAGTTTGTCGACGATCGCTGCGGCACCGTTCTCAGATTGGCATTGCGTAGGTGTCAGTTGCACTTGAAATGCGAACAGATCGCAAAACGATTGCATCGTCGAAACCCGCTGTCTTGAAAATTCACCGAAACGCGGCATTAAGTAGAGGTAGCCCCAGTTTGTTTCGTCGACAAGCCTAAGAGCGTCTTGTGCTTGCGGCTAAGTTTAACGTGTGCAGGATTGGCTGGATGGATGGATGTTATAAGCGTCCCCTTTGGAACGGGCGGTGGGTTGGGTCATTAAACTCTTGCTATTATACTGCCTAATGTCCTACCTAGGTTAAAAAAGGGGGGGGGGGGGACTCTCGATGAATTCCCATAACCGACTTTTCTGACCCCCTATTGTGAACTTTGTTTTTGTATGTCTCCGTTTTTTGTCGTTTCCATACTTTTGTTCCACCAATCTTCCAATCGCCTCTTACTAATCTCTGTTGCGGACGTGTCTACTTTCCCCATACTTAGCACTTGTCTGTACGCCATCTGCCAATAGTGTCAGGCCATTTTGACCTGAAGCAATTCTTGCGACGTAAGTGATAACGTTACATGTGATATTCTGTTTCAGTATCCAGTTTCGGTATCCTCACAGAGGGGCTACCTTACATTTCTTGCAGTGTAAATCTGCAGTACACACATCATGTTGACTATGGTAATGACCATCATACGAATTAGTCTTCTTATGCCAATAGTCTTTTCTATGTTACTCAGGACTTATTTTTTCCTCACAGGGGGGATTCCTTGCCTTCTTGCAGTGTCAGCATGCGCTACACACGTTCTTCAATCCTTGACGGCCACAGAGCTGTCTTGACTCGAGCTCAGGGCGAATGAGCTACCCATCCGTGTTATCCAAGGGGGTACATGGATGTTTGCATTGTCTGTACCCTTTGTGCCCCGGCTATTAGGCCTCCTGCCATAGGTCTCTCGTCTGGCCGCCCCGTCGAAGCAATACCACACTACTGCTTATTTTCTTCACCTCTTCAGCATTTTCCATCGGATCCACCTTCGGGCAGCGGCATATTTCTAGCAGATTTGTTTTAAGCCTCGCAAGTAGCGCAGTGGTCGTAACCAGGCACAATCTTCTGCTGAAAATAATCCACCGCCTAATGCCACCTGTGTACTCAGTTTGGATAAAACGAGCGACTGGTTTAGGCAACAGACATGTTCATGTCTGTCCTCGAGAGTTGTGAGCATGGCCGGTTTCGAATGCATGGCAATAGGGGGCACGTGCCGTCCGAACGTTATACAAGTTCTGCCTCCTTACTGACCCCAGCCAAGAGGACAGCAAAAGGCACTGGTCACTAGAGGTGTGAGCTGGAGTACAGGAAGCGGAGACGTCAATGTGGCAAGCCGCTACGGACCAAAAATCTAGCCCGGCCCTGTATAGAGCCCACAAGACAACCATCTCTGTGGAGTGGCTGTACGACAACAGTGTTGGCAGTGCCCTTTTGTTTGAGACCCTTGTGGGAACACTGCACACTAAGGTGTATAAACGCCGCTTCGACCAGTCAGTGTACGACGGTGCAGTGCAGGGCATGCGAGGATGACGAGGACAGCATTGAAAACATTGTGCTTTCGTCAACCAGATGGCACCACACTTCCCAAGGCACTTGGTTTTGTGGAAGCGCGTTATAGCTATGACGAAAACACGCACCCCCTAGTAGCGACTTCAATCATGAAGGCAAGACTTCTATAGTGGTGGTCAGGGGGGCAGTGAACAAGGTGCATACGTATTGCTCGAACAACTAATGTAGAGTTTCCTTTTTATCTTTTTTTGGTCAGGGCACCATGATGTGCCCACCTGATGCAAAGGGAAAGGCCACGATGATCATTTAGTTTAGCAATGTACTACAAAGCAGCCTGAGGGAACACCTGTTGTCCCCTCGCAGGTGACTCGGGATTTTGGGAACTCACCGCGGCCAGCAGCATCCCAAAACTTGGCAACCAAAAAGGGATTGTTAGCATGCGTGTCGCTGCTGCGTTGAGCAGACGGCGTCGACAACATGCTGCAGAACCAGCACATAAAGCTTCACTAGAAGTATTATGTCTATAGGCACGACCACCATGATAGCTTCACAAGTGGCTTGGGTGGAAGCCGCACGGGGATGCTGTTAAGGCCAAGATACTCACTAAGAAGTGCTGCTTGGAGAAAGTCCAGACAAAGAAAATGCTGAACACGCTTAAGGAGAAGCTGACAAAGCAGTGAGCACCTGAGGCAAGCGGCACAGGGTGCAGTTCCGGTCTACCTGCTGGACCGTGAGAACCAGTCGAGGGCTAAGGTCCTGTCAAACATGATCAAGCAGAAAAGGAAAGAATAGGCCGACTAGTGGGATATGCCCATTCTGAAATTTCATGGCATAGAAGACTGAGGCGTTCTGGGTGATAAGACAGGCAAAAGGAAGAAAGAAGGCATGGAGGCGCATGGAGCATGGAGAAGGCATGGAGCCTCTGAAGTTTGAGTGGTTCATCAGAATAATGGCACGATGTCTCAAGAACGCTCATGTGACGCACCCGGAGCTGAAAGTCACCTTCTGCCCGCCAATCAATTGGCGTCAAGAACCTGAGCTCGCCGCTCTACTCGCAGCTGGAGGGGGGGAATCACGAAGGGAACACTGTTCAAACTTATGTTGAATTCCAATGGCGGAGTCAGAGCAGCCGACGGACTCTGCGAGCGAGCACTCAAATCTGGCATAGAGTAACGCCTCCAAATCCGCGAGTGGAACACAACCTGCACCGCCGGAGCAAGGCGGAAGCGAAACTTCTTTCGCCGAGTTACCCAGGATACCTTGCGCGTTGTCATTTCCTTCCGCTGTTTGTTCCCAGCACCACCGCACCGGTTACTTGTCTCTTCAGCGCCGTTCAGCACCTGTTGTTTTTTTTTAAGTGCGGAATGGATATCTCGCTAAGCGTACAGCAGCTTTTGCTTCCTCGTGAGTCATGACCGGTGGCGCCCCCCAGCAGACAAACGTGGTAAAGGAAATACGTCAAACAGAGTTCCGGTCCACTCCGCTGATTTTGGCGGAGCAGCTTTTTCTGCTCCACGGAGTGACTCCCGCTCTGAATCCACTCCGACTCTCTCATTGGAACACCTTACTCCCGCCCTCACTCTGTCATTGGAACAAACTTGCTCCGAAAGAAGCAGAAAAACTTGCTCCGACTCCGCCATTGGAATTCAAAATAAGTGTCAGTGAACCAACTCTCGTTATGCAGGGTGGCAAAGTGATGTGGGGAAAGTGTGCGCAGGTGAGCAACAACACCGAGAATGATGGTTTTAGAAGGACATCAATGCTGCGCTTCTTGTGTGAATAAAACGAAGCTTTTTCTCTCCCTTTCCCTTTCAATTGTTTCCCTTTCATAGCTTGAAGCCGTCCAGTTGTTCCTTTTGTAGGACTTCCATTGTTTGTGGGAACACTCCCAGCTTCAACGTTTCAAGGCCACTGTGTACATGACCAGAGCTCATTCAAGGCTGTGCAGAAAGGGTGCTTGAGTGCCCTCCCAGCAGAGGATGCTTGTCCTCCAAAGCATTGCAGCACCGTGAATTTTAACTGGCGCCCCACCGTGTGACAGCAGCTCCGGTAATATGCAGTGACCTGATAACATTGAAGGTTGCTATTAGATCTCTTGCAATGACTTTGCACTGTCTTAGCATTATTATTTTTTTCCTTGTCGCAGGTTGTCATGCAGATCTCCGTGAAAACTCTCACCGGCAAGAGCATCACCCTAGAGGTGCGTGTACCTGCCATTGGTTCCTGCAAAAGTTCTAATCATCTTGTCTGTGATGAATCATGTCCCACTCATACACACTTACATGGTGATAAGCACAAAACACCGAATCACTATATGCAACTTCTGATCGCTTGTCAGCAGTGTTCGATAACCTGTAAAAGACTGCGTAGTCTTTGACCCCCTGTGCTTTTTCCCCCACCTAGGTCGAGCCAAGTGATACCCTCGAAAATGTAAAGGCGAAAACCCAGAACAAGGAAGGTGAGTTCTGGATGTAAATAGGTTGACATGCTACTTCCACAACGAGGCTGTTAATGAGACTAGAGGTGCTCACAAACGATATGACATTTCTCGCTGTTTTCTAGTAAGACGGTGCTGTCGTCCATGGTCACATATTAAGGGAATGTGGGGTATGTTAGGCACAATGGGCAGACAAATTGTGAACTGTGTGTGTTTCGCTTACGGCTTCAGTGAAAATTGCTAAGCCGTAGCCTTTGGTCTGTTTAAAGGAGTTATGAGAAACCCTTAAGAATGTGCTCTATATGTGACATTTGCTGAAAATTTGAATTGTGTTATGTGCGTTTCAAAATAATTGCTAAGTATTGATCTTCACTAATTAGAAACATTGCAAACATTTGCCGAACCCTTGGGTTTACCCTTATTTTCATGTGGCGTTAAGGGTTTATGGGTGGTTTCTCCGATGTCTTCAGTGAATTAAACAAGGCAACTTGTTTATGTTTGCTGAATGTAATGATCAGTTAATGGGTGATGTGTAGGCAAATTTGGGGCCTTTGCAATTAAGTACATATGCAAGGGCTCTGGTTTGTTGCGAGTCTGTCTTAAAAGAGGCACAGAATTTAGCTGGTTCCCCTGGCAGAAATACAAATGCCACCGATACCATATATTGAGAAAATGGGGAGAATGCTACGGCAAACCACTTTGCAAAGTTAGGTGGTGCCTGTGGATCAAGTGCAGCTTTCACGGGGAAAAAAAAGATCTGGTACAAGCGTTCATAAGTGTCATACTGCCGTGTTCAGCTAAGCTTGCCCGTGTCCCCTCTTTTACTCCAAGTTTGTATTTCATGAAAATGGGGGCTTTGTTGATGAAACTTCAGCGTTCCTGGCCAAATTACGAGCATTGCAAGTAACTGCTGAACGCTGTTCTTTTTTTCTTGTCTTAATGCAATATACAATGTACGTAGTAGGCTTCCATGGTTTCTTTGGTGCACTAAACAAAGCACCATTTCTTTTTCTTTAGTTAGAGACATCTTGGGTAATGTGCAGGCAGGCCTGGTTCAAAATTAGTTCACTAATTATGACATAAGCAGTAAATTATTGTATGCGAGCAATTTGGTGTTGCAGGTGTGTTTTACGAATGCGAAGGAGCCGACCTGTTACAGCGTCCAGCACAACTCGTATTCATTGATAGATATTGAAATTGGCTGTGCTTCTCTTCTGCCTCACCTGGAATGGAACGTCATCAATGAACTTTGTGGAAGTGAACACATCCCTGTAACTTATTAACACCGTATACAACCCTCCCAATGTTCCTCAATGGAAATTAGCATGGGCTTACAAGGGAGCATGTTAAAGAATTAACTTATTTAACACACAATGTTATAAATGATTTTAGTATAGATAATGATCATCATCATCAGCCTGGTTACGCCCACTGCAGGGCAAAGGCCTCTCCTGTACTTCTCGAACTTGCCCGGTCATGTACTAATTGCGGCCATGTTGTCCCAGCAAACTGCTTAATCACATCCGCCCATAAAACTTTCCGCCGCCCCCTGCTACGCTTCCCTTCCCTTGGAATCCAGTCCGTAACCCTTAATGACCATCGGTCATCTTCCCTCTTCATTACATGTCCTACCCATGCCCGTTTCATTTTCTTGATTTCAACTAAGATGTCATTAACTCGCATTTGTTCCCTCACCCAATCTGCTCTTTTCTTATCCCTTAACGTTACACCCATCATTCTTCTTTCCATAGCTCATTGCGTCGTCCTCAATTTAAGCAGAACCCTTTTCGTAAGCCTCCAGGTTTCTACCCGATACGTGAGTACTGGTAAGACATAGCTGTTATGCACTTTTCTCTTGAGGGATAGTGGCAACCTGCTGTTCATTATCTGAGAATGCCTGCCAAACGCACCCCAGCCCATTCTTATTCTTCGGATTATTTCAGTCTCATGATCCGGATTTGGGGTCACTACCTGCCCTAAGTAGACGTATTTCCTTACCACTTCCAGTGCCTCGCTAGCTATCATAAACTGCTGTTCTGAGACTGTTAAACATTACTTTTTCTGCAGATTAATTTCCAGACCCACCCTTCTGCTTTGCCTCTCCAGGTCAATGAGCATGCATTGCATTTGGTCCCATGAGTTACTAAGCAAAGCAATATCATCAGCAAATCACAAGTTACTAAGGTTTCTCCGTTAATTCTAATCCCCAATTCTTCCCAATCCAGGTCTCTGAATACCTCCTGTAAACACGCTGTGAATAGCATTTGAGAGATCGTATCTCCCTGCCTGACGCCTTTCTTTATTGGGATTTTGTTGCTTTCTTTATGGAGCACTACGGTGGCTGTGGAGCCGCTATAAATATCTTTCAGTATTTTTACATACGGCTCATCTACACCCTGATTCCGTAATGCCTCCATGACTGCTGAGGTTTCAACTGAATCAAACGCTTTCTCGTAATCAATGAAAGCTATATATAAGCTTTGGTTATATTCCGCACATTTCTCTATCACCTGATTGATAGCGTGAATATGGTCTATTGTTGAGTAGCCTTTACGAAATCCGGCCTGGTCCTTTGGTTGAGAGAAGTCTAAGGTGTTCCTGATTCTATTTGCTATTACCTTAGTAAATATTTTGTACGCAACGGACAGTAAGCTGATCGGTCTATAATTTTTCAAGTCTTTGGCGTTCCCTTTCTTATGGATTAGGATTATGTTAGCGTTCATACAAGATTCCGGTATGCTCGAAGTCATGAGCCTTTGCGTATACAGGGTGGCCAGTTTTTCTAGAACAATCTGGCCACCATCCTTCAACAAATCTGCTGTTACCTGATCCTCCCCAGTTGCCTTCCCCCTTTGCATAGCTCCCAAGGCTTTCTTTACTTCTTCCGGCATTACTTGTGGGATTTCAAATTCCTCTAGACTATTCTCTCTTGCATTATCGTCGTGGGTGCCACTGGTACTGTATAAATCTCTATAGAACTCCACAACCACTTGAACGATCTCATCCATATTAGTAATGATATTGCCGGCTTTGTCTCTTAACGCATACATTTGTTTCTTGCCTATTCCTAGTTTCTTCTTCACTGCTTTTAGGCTTCCTCCATTCCTGAGAGCATGTTCAATTCCATCCATATTATACTTCCTTATGTCAGCTGTCTTACGCTTGTTGATTAACTTCGAAAGTTTTGCCAGTTCTGTTCTAGCTCTAGGGTTAGAGGCTTTCATACATTGGCGTTTGTTGATCAGATCTTTCGTCTCCTGCGATAGCTTACTGGCATCCTGTCTAACGGAGTTACCACTGACTTCTATTGCACATTCCTTAATGATGCCTATAAAATTGTCGTTCATATCTTCAACACTAAGGTCCTCTTTGTGAGTTAAGGCTGAATACCTGTTCTGTAGCTTGATCCGGAATTCCTCTATTTGCCCTCTTACCGCTAACTCATTGATCTGCTTTTAATGTACCAGTTTCTTCCGTTCCCTCCTCAAGTCCAGGCTAATTCGAGTTCTTACCATCCTATGGTCACTGCAGCGCACATTGCCAAATAAGCACGTCCACATCTTGTATGATGCCAGAGTTAGTGCAGAGTATAAAGTCTGTTTCATTTCTAGTCTCGCCATTCGGGCTCCTCTACATCCACTTTCGCCTATCCCGCTTGCAGAAGTAGGTATTCATTATCTGCATATTATTCTGTTCTGGAAACTCCACTAATAACTCTCCCCTGCTATTCCTAGTGCCTGTGCCATATTCCCCCACTGCCTTGTCTCCAGCCTGCTTCTTGCCTACCGTGGCATTGAAGTCGCCCATAAGTATAGTGTATTTTGTTTTGACTTTACCCATCGCCGATTCCACGTCGTCATAGAAGCTTTCGACTCCCTGGTCATCATGACTGAATGCAGGGGCGCAGACCTGTACAACCTTCAATTTGTACCTCTTATTAAGTTTCACAACAAGGCCTGCCACCCTCTCGTTAATGCTACAGAATTCCTGTACGTTACCAGCTATATCTTTATTAATCAGAAATCCGACTCCTAGTTCTCGTCTCTCCGCTAAGCCCCGGTAGCACAGGTCTACCCGCTTTTCAGCACTGTATATGCTTCTTTCATCCTCTTAACTTCACTGAGTCCTACTATATCACATTTACTGCCCTCTAATTCCTCCACTAGCACTGCTAGACTCGCCTCACTAGATAACGTTCTAGCGTTAAACATTGCCAGGTTCAGATTCCAATGGTGGCCTGTCCGGAACCAGGGATTCTTAGCATCGTCGGCTGCGTCACAGATCTGACCGCCGCCGTGGTCAGTTGCTTCGCAGCTGCTGTGGACTGAGGGCCGGGGTTTGATGTTTTCATATAGGAGGTTGTGGCCAAGTACTGCGCCAGGGTGGCCAATCCTGCTCTGGTGCAGGAGTGCATTACCGGTTCTGGTCACCGGGATCAGGCCACACTCCAGGCATGTTTATGCAATTTTATCAACATGCGGATTTTTCTTTTTTTTTAATCCGGTGGAAAATTGCGCGGCACTGGGATTTGAACCACAATCCTCTTGCACGCGAGGCGGATGTTCTACCTCTACGCCACCGCTGCCCTCCCTTCTTACTTTATGTACAAAAGTGCAAAGCCACTGGCAGTGCTTGTGGGACACATAAATAAACTCCACTTGATTAAGCCAGTTAGGTTTTGGCCCTCCGCTTCGAAAACACAACAAACTGATGTCCTATTTTGTCATCTTAGAATAGGACACATATGGTACTCACAATTTTCTATTGACTGGTAATGAACCTCCAACCTGTGGTAGATGTTGTGGGAAGCTCACCGTCCTCCACGTCCTTGTGGAGTGTCGGGAAGCCAAAAGAGAGACAAAGGAACTTTTTCCTCTAGCACACAACTATTGTGTCCCTCTCCACCCCGCTATGTTTTTTGGTGAAGAACTGCTTCATAATATCAAAGCTGCCCCAGGTTTCTTGAACGATATGGTCTTTCATGCTAATAGACCAATAGTTTCGTAGCGCATTCTCTCTCCAGAGGATGCCACTGTAATAGTAGTCTGTATAGCACATGCCTTCAGGTCCTTGTGCTTCAAGGGCTGTGTTAGGGCAGTAATGCTTTTTGAAAATTTTTTGCCTCTGACAAATTTTAGTATGTCGTACTTCTTTGACAATGTCTTTTTCGTGTCCTTGGCACACTTCATAGTCGTCGCCATAATTTTATTACATGTAGCCTTTATGCACATTACAACGATAGTCTTTTAGGCCCCTTTACAGACCAGTCACATCATTGCTTGTACCGTATATACTCGAATCTAGGCCGGGCCCAATTCAAAGCCGACCCCCAAATGTCCGAAGCCAGCAAAAAATTAAACTTACCTCTAATTTAGGTCGAACAAAAAAGTGAGGAGAGTGTTCACAAAATGAAAATGGCATTTATTTAATATGAACATGCCAAGCTCACTCTACGTTATCATCGCTGCTAGCCTCATAGCTATAGCTCAGACCACATACAGTCCAGCCCACATATAACGAACTTGATCGTCACGTGGCATTTGTTCGTTGTATCCAAAGTTCGTACTAAGGGACCACCTATAATACGGGAAAAAAGAGCAAGCGAGACGAAAGTTCACTTTATTTTTGAAAGAAGTCCGTGATGCATGTCTGATTCTTCAAAGCTGATCGCATCACTGCCGTTTCTAATTTTTCCAGTGCGGTAATATGTTCATCGCCAAGGCCTCTGCTGCACACGAGTTCCTTAAGCGACGCGATGTAACCGATCGCGGTTGAAGCGTTCACAGCAACCGGCGGTAGAGCAGCATCCTCGTCATCGTCCTCGTCGGTCTCTGGGCAGTCAGGAAGGGCTCGCACTTCACGCACAATAGCTTCGTCAATGCATGGCTCCGCAATGTCGGCATTGACATCAGCAGAAATGAAATCGTCCCAGGCAACGTCAAGTCCGGCCAGCTGCGTGTCAACGACGCGTTGCCACAAGTCCTCGTGCGACCGGCCTTCCGGTGGGTGATCTATGGCGTCCTCGGTGCCTGGGCCCATAAAACCCGCCTTGCGGAAGCAATTTTCTATGCACTCCGCGGTGAGTTCCATCCACGCCGCTTTAAACATGTCCACGGCGGCAAGCAAGCTGATGCGAACTGGCATGGCAGCATCAATCGCGATCAACAAGCGTTGGATGACGCGCCGCCGGTAGCACACCTTGAACGCATGAATGATGCCCATATCCAGCGGCTGAATTTTGCAGGTTGCATTGGGAAGCAAGAAGAGCACTGTCATCGCACTCAAGGAAGGCTGCACATGGTGCGCCGCACAGTTATCCAGCACGAGCAGGACCTTACTGTTTTTTCGTGCCATGTCGCGGTCGAACTCGACAAGCCACTCGGCAAATAAGTCACGACTCATCCAGGCTTTTGTATTGTTCCTGTAGCGTACGGGCACGTAGCTTCCAAAGCATCGCGGCTTACGTGACTTGCCAATGACAAAAGGCAGCCGCCGGTCACTGCCGTCCATATTGACACACAGAAGAACGGTTATGCACAACTTGCTGTTCTTCCCTCCTGTGCACTTGTCGCCTTTCAAGGCATGCGCTTTAGATGGCAACATCTGATAAAACAACGCAGTCTCGTCGGCATTGTAAACGTCCCGTGGAGCATAGCTCGTGATTGTTGGGAGGTTGTCGGAAAGCCACGCATCGACGTCCTCGTTGTTCACAGACGCGGCCCCGCCGACGACCGCCTTGAAAACAATTCCGTGGCGAGCCTTAAACCGGTGGAGCCATCCATTGCCTGGGCTGAAATCGGGAAAGTCCAAAAGGAAGGCGAAGTCTTAGCCTTGGAGAGCATCAGTGGTCCACTGATCGGAACGTTGCGAGACCGCGCGTCAGCGAACCACTTCAGCAGTGCGTCCTCAACGTCCGCGTAGGTCGCCTTCCGAAAGTGCTTTCTAGTCGTCGGGTCGGCATTCACGGTAGCACCAAGAATCTTTTCCTTGCCCTTATCAATGGTTGAAATGGTCGATTTCAACAGTCCATATTTCTTGACCAGTTCGCAGTTTTTTTGCACCTTGAGCAAGTTCATTAACAATGGCCATCTTCGTTGCGATGTCGACAGCTTTCCTTTTAGCACCTGAAGAGGTCGGCGTACAGTCCTCCATCGCGCCAGGCGCAAGTCATGCCCTTGGGCTCGCGCGCTGAGGCAGCCTTCAACTCCCCGATCTGGGAAAGGCACGGATGCGGCAACGATGTCAATGCAGTGCCATCGCACAGAAAGAATTGACGGCGCAATGCCCTCAGCGCGAGGTGGCAACAGAGCAACAAATGGAGAACCGGTTTGAGCCGGTAGAGCAGACGCCTGACTTTTCGGATTGGCCGACGCAGATCACGTGGATGCATCACAGCGACGCGGGTGGCGCCACTTTCTCTTTGGTCACCGCGCGCGCGCGCTTTTTCGTTTTCATTTTTCAACGCGCGCTTTTTCTTTTTTTACTTTATTTTACCCGCAAAGGAGCGCTGGGAGACGCTTTGTGCGCTCTTTGTTCGCGTCACGTCAGGGAACACAAAGTGCGCGAAATTCACCTGCCGCGGGTTCGCAGTCCAGCGAAACCGCACCAAACACCGCCGGCTCGGTCAACTGCAGGGGCGCGACAGCTTCGCGTTCGCTCTAACCGAGTGTTGAGGCCACAACAGTTCGTTCTATGTGAGACACTGTGCCATTGCCCCAATATATATTTTGACGGTAGCACCGCCCTCGTTCGTACTAAGCGAGCGTTCGTTATATCTGCGGCTGTTATAAGTGGGCTGGACTGTACACAGTTGGGGATGCGCGCAAGCTCACATCTGCGCGCCCATGCATGCGCAGACTGCGAGGTGCGGCTCGCATGCATAGAAATGCAGCGCAATCTTGAACAGCTCCTCTCTGTTATCGCATGCTTATTTTCCTTATCATTGTCATTTCCTCGCCCCAGCACACGAAACAAATCCCCTGTTGCCCCTTCCAACGACGGACGTTTTTTTTCATCAATGCCTCTGCGGCTAGCACAAGTTTTTATTTGAAAGCGACACTATGGGCCACGCCGCACGTCAATAACGACGCAGGTCAAAATAGCAACTTCGCTCGTGTACTTCAGTTGGCTACTGGTGCAGCTAATAGTGGCTGCGATACTGACTTTTCTAGATAGCACCAGCTATGCACCATATTTATCATTTTCAATTACAAACTGGCACATTTCTTAAAATCCTCGAATCTAAGCTGACCCTGGAGTTTGATGTATGATTATTTGAAAAAAACCTGTTGGCTTAGATTCAAATAAATACAGTAATTCATCCCTTTACTTCGAACTCTTTACCACTAACCTGGCGCTCTTTGGTAAATACTAGGCCCTTGTGCCACGAAACACTGTATTCATCATCAACATTAAAGGTTGCTATTGGATCTTTTGTTTTGAGTTTCCACTGTCTTATCATTATTATTCTATTTTTTTTCCTTGTCGCAGGTTGCCGAGCGGATCTTTGCGAAAACTATCACTGGCAAGACCATCACCTTAGAGGTGTGTGTACCTGCCGTTGCTCCCTGCAAAAGTTCATCTTGTCTGTGGTGAATCATGTACCACACATACGCACTTACCTGGTGATAAATGCAAAACACCGAATCACTATATGCAACTTCTGATCGCTTGTCGGCAGTGCTCCATAACCTGTAAAAGTCTATGTAGTCTTGTGACCTCCTGTGCTTTTTTTTTCCCACCTCATTCCTAGGTTGAGCCAAGTGATACCATCAAAAATGTGAAGGCGAAAAGGCGGGACAAGGAGGGTGAGTTCTGCATGTAAAGAAGTTGACATGCTACTTTCACAACGACCCGCCGTGGTTGCTCAGTGGCTATGGTGTTGGGCTGCTGAGCACGAGGTCGCGGGATCGTATCCCGGCCACGGCGGCCGCATTTCGATGGGGGCGAAATGCGAAAACACCCGTGTGCTTAGATTTAGGTGCACGTTAAAGAACCCCAGGTGGTCAAAATTTCCGGAGTCCTCCACTACGGCGTGCCTCATAATCAGAAAGTGGTTTTGGCACGTAAAACCCCAAATATTATTATTATTATTACTTTCACAACGAGGCTGTTAATGAGACTAGAGGTGCTCACAAACGATATGACAGTGCTTGCTGTTTTCTAGTAAGACTGTGCCATTGACCATAGTCACATATTAAGAGAATGTGTGGTATGTTGGGGACTATGGGCAGACAAATTATTAACTGTATATGTTTCACTTACGGCTTCAGTGAAAATTTCTAAGCCGTAGCCTTTGGTCTGTTTTTAAAGGAGTTATGAGAAACCTTTAAGAATGTGCTCTATATGTGACATTTCCTAAAAGTTTGAAGTATGTCGTGTGTGTTTCAAAATAATTGCTAATTACTGAACTTTACTAATTAGAAGCATTGCAAACATTTACTGAACCCTTGGTTTTTCCTTATTTTCATGTGGCGTTAAGGGTTTATAGGTGGTTCCTCCGATGTCCTCAGTGAATTAAACAAGGCAACTTGTTTATGTTTGCTGAATGTAATGATCAGTTAATGGGTGATGTGTAGGCAAATTTGGGGCCTTTGCAATTAAGTACATATGCAGGTGCTCTGGTTTGTTGCGAGTCTGTCTTACAAGAGGCACAGAATTAAGCTGGTTCCCCTGGCAGAAATACAATTGCCATCGATACCGTATATTGAGAAAATGGGGGAGAATGCTACGGCAAACCACTTTGCAAAGTTTGGTGCCTGTGGATCAAGTGCAGCTTTCACGGGGAAAAAAAAATCTGATACAAGTGTTGAAAAGAGTCATCCACTGTTTTCAGCTAAGCTTGCCCGTGTCCCCTCTTCTACTCCAAGTTTGTATTTCATGAAAATGGGGGCTTTGTTGATGAAACTTCAGCGTTCCTGGCCAAATTACGAGCATTGCAAGTAACTGCTGAACGCTGTTCTTTTTTTCTTGTCTTAATGCAATATACAATGTACGTAATAGGCTTCCATGGTTTCTTTGGTGCACTAAACAAAGCACCATTCTTTTTCTTTAGTTAGAGACATCTTGGGTAATGTGCAGGCAGGCCTGGTTCAAAATTAGTTCGCTAATTACGACATAAGCAGTAAATTATTGTATGCGAGCAATTTGGTGTTGCAGGTATGTTGTACTAATGCGAAGGAGCCAACCTGCTACTGCGTCCAGCAAAACTAGTGTTCATTGATAGATATAGAAATTGGCCGTGCTTCTCATCTGCCTCGCCTGGAATGGAACATCATCAATGAACTTTGTGGAAGTGAACACGGCCGTGTAACACGGCATGACAACCCTCCTGATATTCCTAGATGGAAATTAGCATCGGCTTACAGGGAGCATTTTAAAGAATTAAGTTATTTAACATGCAATTTTACAAATGATCTTAGTGTAGATGATGCTGTCGCCTAATTTACCACTTTTATTTTTGATGCAGCTAAAAAGCTTATCCCAAAAACAAATGGTGGTTTACTTAAAAGACGTGTTCCCTGGTGGAATGTATATTGTAATGAAGGATGAAAGAGGCAGACTAAGGCATGGGGTTTATCGTGTAGATCGCCAAATGCAGAAAAATCTCATTCAATTTAAATACATAAAATCGCAGCTAAGGCAGATGCATGTCGGGCAAAGAAAGAAAGCTGGGTGAGGTTCCTCTCGGGTATAAGTTCATGCACACAGGTGGCGAAAGCGTGGAATGGCCTAAGGCTAAAAGGTCAGCAAATCCATCCATTCCTTCTGTTTAACGACCAAGGGAATTCTTAGAAGAGCAAGTAGACTCCCTAGGGGAGCAATTTGAGCATGTGTCAAGGTCAGTCTACTACTTGCAGTCCTTCATGAAGTACAGACAAATAGAAGAATGTAAGGTATTTGTGTGTAAATCACCACAAAATGCACCATATAACTGTCCTTTCAGTATTGCCAAGCTGAAAGCTGCCTTGATCACATGCAAGTGCTCTGTACTGGGACCTGATATAATAATGTATGACATGATTAAAAAAAGTACACACTGATACACAACGGATGCTACTCACACTTTTCAACACTATTTGGGCTGCTGGTTATCTTCCATCCGCATGGAAAGAAGCTATTGTGGTCCCCGTTTTGGAACAAGCTAAAGATCCTTCGGCGGCGGCGACAAGTTACCACTCAATAGCTCTCGCAAGTTGCCGTTGTAAGATCTTTGAGAAAACTATGAATCGGCGACTCGTACATTTCCCTGAACTGAACAAAATGCTTGATCCCTATTGGTGTGGGTTCAGAGAAGGGCACCCTAAAACTGATTATCTTGGTGGGCATTGAAGGAAATATCCGTGACGTATTTGTACACAAACGATCTTACTTATCCGTATTCCTTGATACGGAGAAGGTGTACGACACAACGTCGCGCTACGGAATATTGAGAGACTTGTCGAGAATGGGCATCAGTGTCAATATGCTAAACCTGATAGAAAGCAGTTCGTCCAATCGTACCTTCTGCATCAAAATCGTCAATGTATTGTTAAGTCTATTTATACAGGAAACTGGTGTACCCAAGAAAGGCATGCTCAGCCGCACACTCTTTATCGTTGAGATGACCACGCTTTGTGCTTCATTAACACCGACCATTCTTTATTCCGTCTACTTGGACAACATTCAAATAGGCTTCAAATCCTGTAACCTCGCAGTGTGTAAGACACAGGTACAGCAGTGCTTGAACAGCGTGTCTAAGTGAGCAAACAAAAATGGATTTAAAGTAAACCCCCACAAGAGTTCTTGTGCTCTTTGTACAAGAGAGTCCTGGTTCCAGATCCTTTTGTAAAACTGTGTGGAGAACAAATACCTGTCAACAAAGAGCACAAATTTCTAGGTATCATACTTGACTTTAAGCTTACTTCCATTCCACACAAAATATCTCAAAGTGAAATGTCTAAAAAGAACGAACTTACTGAAGATATTATCTTCCACATCCTACGGAATCAACAGGAAGTGTTTAATGAATCTTTATAAGAGCCTCCTTCGATCACGATTAGACTATGGCACCGTAGCATACAACTCTGCCTCCCTCCCTGATCGCACTAAAGATGCTGGACCCCATCCATCATCTAGGTGTCTGCCTGGCCACTGGCGCTTTCAGAACAAGCCCTACTGAAAGCTTACATGTAGAATCGAATGAGTGGTCACTCCATCTGCAGAGATAATCCATCAGCATCACATATTTTCTCAAGGTGCGCCCTCTGTTATTGAATATCCGTGTTCTAAAACTGTTCCCAATCTGACGTGCAGTGCACTTTTCGATAATCGACCCTCTGTGAGACAGCCTTTTTCACTGTGTGTGAGGGAGCTTAGCATGGAAATAGATGTCCCACTCTTCGAGCCACACTATGGGCCATGCCGCACGCCAATAACGGCACAGGTCAATATAGCAACATCGCTCGTGTACTTCAGTTGGCTACTGGCGCAGCTAATAGTGGCTGTGATATTGACTTTTCTAGATAGCACTAGCTATGCACTATCTTTGTCATTTTCAATTACAAACTGGCACATTATTTAAAATCCTCGAATCTAAGCCGACCTGGAGTTCGGTGTATGACTAGGTAGAAAAAAAAAATCTATTGGCCTAGATTCGAATAAGTACGGTAATTCATTGTTTCACTTAGAACTCATTACCACTGACCTGGCGCTCTTTAATTATAGTACTTGGCCCTTGCACCACAAAACACTATATCATCATCATCAACATTGAAGGTTGCTATTGGATCTGTTGTTTTGACTTTGCACCGTCTTAGCATTATCATTCTTTTTTTTTTCCTTGTCGCAGGTTGCCAGGCGGATCTTTGTGAGAACTCTCACTGGCAAGACTATCACCCTAGAGGTGCGTGTACCTGCCGTTGCTCCCTGCAAAAGTTCTAATCATCTTGTCTGTGATGAATCATGTACCACACATACGCACTTAGCTGGTGATAAATGCAAAACACCGAATCACTATATGCAACTTCTGAGCACTTGTCGGCAGTGTTCTATAACCTGCAAAAAACTGGATAGTCTTGTGACCCCTGTGCTTTTTTCTCCCCACCTCATTCCTAGGTCGAGCCAAGTGATACCATCGAAAATGTAAAGGCGAAAATCCAGAACAAGGAAGTTGAGTTCTGCATGTAAAGAAGTGGACATGCTACCTTCACAGTGAGGCTGTTAATGATACTAGGGGTGCTCACAAATGTTACATTTCTTGCTATTTTCTGGTAAGAGTATGCCATCGACCATAGTCAGATGATTAGCGAATGTGGGGTATGTTCGGGACAATACGCAGACAAATTTTGAATGGTGTATGTCTCAATTACGGGTTCAGTGAAAATTGCTAAGCCATAGCCATTGGCCTGTTTAAAGAAGTTAGAAGAAACCCTTAAAGATGTGTTCTATATTCTTGAGAGGGTCATAAACTCAAACATTTAGTATTTTCAAGAAATGGTTACTGTATATGTGACATTTAGTGAAAGCTTGAAGTGTGGTATGTGTGTTTCAACATAATTGCTAAATACTGGTCTTCACTAATTAGAAGCATTGCAAACGTTTACCGAATCCTTGGTTTTCCCCTATTATCATGTGGCATAAAGGGTGCATAGGTGGTTTCTCCGATGTCCTCAGTGAATTAAACAAGGCACCTTGTTTATGTTTGCTGAATGTAATGATCAGGTAATGGATGATGTGTAGGCAAAATTTGAAGTGTGTGGGTTAATTTGCGGCATTTGCAATGAATTGCATATGCAGGTGGTCTGGTTTCTTATGGGTGTGTCTTACAAGCGGCGAAGAATTTAGCTGGTTCCCCTGGCAGAACGACAAGATCATTTCTTGCGAAAATGGGGGGAAGGCTACTGCAGATCTCTGCACAAAGTTAGATGCATGTGGGTTAAAGTGCAGGTTTTGTGGGAAAAAAAAATCTGATCAAGGGTTCGAGAGTGTCATACAGCATACGACCGCTTTCACATAGGCTTGCCATTGTCCCCCTTATTTTTTACTCTCAGTTTATATTTTGTGAATATGGGGGCATTGTTAAGTGCATTGTGTTCCTGGCCTGATTAGTGTTCCTGGCCTAATTAGGAGTATTGCAAGTAACTACTGCACCCTCTCTTTTTTTTCTTGTCCTAAAAGGGGTATGACACCCAATTTTAATCATAATCTGCATTGTGTGAGGCAATCCTTGTGTGTTCCAATAACATGTTGCTAAAATTTTAGCGCATTCGAGCTAGCATGTAATTTGTCATTGAATTTTTTTTTTTATTACACTCGAACTGCATACCAGTCAAGCAACACTAGCACGCTCGCGAGCCTTGATGTCACAGGCTGCATGCTTGCCGAGCAAGCATGTATGTTCCTGTGAAGAATTGGCGTTTCAACTGTGCGTGCATGCAGGAAGCTTCTGCTTTGTTCGGCCTGCCATTGGAATTTTTCGACTTGCAGCGGCTGAAACAATGCCACTGCAGCACCTATGCAACGCTGCGGCGGCATTGTTTCAAAAAGCAAGCGAAGCAAGGAGTGCTCCGTATCGTTGTTCAGTTTCCCCAAGAAGCCCGCCAAGCGTAAAGCTTGGGTGATGAATGTAGGCAGGAAGGACTGGCGCTCATCTGACACTTTTTTGTTCTCGTAACGCTTCACACTAGACAGCTACAGTGATGGTTTGCAACTGCTCGCTGAGTTTCGGATACCCGTGAAAAAGCTGAGGTTGCGGCCAGGTGCGATGCCGACCGTGTTCGCGCACGGAGCCATCCGGCAGCCAGTGCCCCGGATTATTTTATCGATATTGGGTGAAGTAAAGGAAGTTCAAATAATGTTCATCAAAGCATACATCGCGCTAAATCCTTGCGCTGCACACACGTGTGCTGGATATTGTTTACGTATGCTGCACAGAACAACAGAGGGGGAAAAAAGAACTGGTGGGAACACACGGCAGCTTAACGAAATCGTAGTTTTGTTGAATACAGGTCGGAGAGACATGATTGCATGGAATTTGGGCTAGCAAACAATGTATGTGCGTAACAATTTGCATTGTGCGAAGTAGCACCAGACTTCGTCTTCCGTGAACGGCTGGCTAAGCAGTGCTGCACACATGAACTAACAACAGTGCAGAAAGGCGTCGGCAGCATTTCGTGCACCACCAATGTCGCCATCTTATGTTGACCACGTTTACTACGCTGTCTTCGTCCATGGCCTCCAAGATAAAGGCACGCCAGCTGGTGCGTGCACATCTCCGAGGCCATGTTTCGACACTGAGCTGGTAGCGATGAGGTCAAAGTCAGAATGAGTAGCACCATCGCTGCTTCTGCTGCTCAATGATTCGTCGCTTGCTTCGTTACGCAAAGTTGGCGTTGTAGGAGACGTTGCGCATGATATCTCGAGCAAATACAGCAACAAACGGCAATTATGCTCCGACCTCACGTGGTGCGGTGGCCAATTTTGTAGCAGGCGATGGCTCGGTTGCATGCAGCGCATGACATTACACATGGCTTGGCAATATGGCGGTGGGTGCCGGAGGGCGAGGCTTAGAGCCGGCAAGTTCTAGCTCATATTCCAGCTCACATGTGTAGCCATAATAGACTCCCTACAACAATTTCTCACAAAATATTGCAAAATGGTGGGTGACCGTGTCATACCCCCTTTAATGCATCATACAAGGTTCGTAGTGGGTTTCCGTGGTGCCCTTGGTGAACTAAACTAAGCACCATTTTAAAAAAAAATTTTTAATTAGAGACTGATTTTGGATAATGTGCAGGCCAAGTTCAAGATGCGTTCACTAAGTACAGCATAAACAGTAAATTGATCCTGCTGCCCTGGTTGAACTGCAACAGGAACCACGTATGGCAAGAAAAAAAAGGGGCAGGTGTGTACACAGTGGCCAGTTTTCTGGTGTATGGACAAAGTACTGCTTTTCTAAGCATTAATTTAAGTTATGAATTTCTCTTACCATTCATATAATGGCACCATTTAAATATATGTGATTTAATTACATGCAACTTAACTTCTTATTGCAACTGTACAAAAGAAACATCTTTGCTGAAAATACGGTTATTCGGCAAGGTCGCAAAAGCCTTGTTTTGTGAGACGTTGCCAGTACACTGCATGTGAACAGAGTTGTTGGGCAGTGGTCGACTAAAGCAAAGGCAAATGAGCTCCCTGCGTCCTACCAGTAATTTGGAATGCTGAGGATACAATATAGGTTCATTTTGTCTGCGTTCTGCTCTGATCACAGTACTCTGGCCTTGCGAATGCATGGGCAATTAACAAACGCAGTTAGTTGTACAAAGGACAAAAGAACTCTGATTTAAAATTGTACTCAACTGAAACGATTAATGTAAAATATGTGCTTGAAAGGCAACCAGTATGTATGCAATGCTGTTCTACAGTTCTTGAGGCTCAGCCACATTTCGAGGCCTTTGCCAGCATTGCATTACAAATTAATGTTCGATCATATGGACTGTGAATTACACCTTATGCAGGTAAGTGTGCTGGTTCACGCATGACCACCACCTTAGAGCCTTTCGTCTTGTGTTTGAGGTATGATAAAACGGTACAGGCGGACATTGGTGTTTCACTGGTGGCATATTAGCTTTGTGTCGAAAACTTCCAATAGGTCCACTGAGGTTAAAAGTAGTCCTTGTAGAAGGAATTTCAGCTATTGGCTTTTGACTATTCCTTTGTGGTTCCTTTTTTCACCCAGCAGCAGGGGTAATTCCCGAATTGTGATGAATGGAGCTTGAGATGTGAAGTCTGCAGCCCATCCGATTTCGCGCAGGCATCCCGCCCGACCAGCAGCGTCTGATCTTCACTGGCAAGCAGCTTGAGGACAGCCGCATGCTGTCTGACTACAACGTCCAGAAAGAGTAGACACCTCACTTGGTGCTGTTGCTGTGCAGTGGAGCAAAGCACAAGAACAAGAAGCTCGTGACGAAAGTCTAGTTGGCTGTGCTGAAATTATGCAAGGTGAGCATGTCGCAGCATCTTGCATGAATGCTACGTTTGTGCTAAGAGAACAAGTCTTCTGGAGTGCCCATCGAAGTATGTCGGGAGGGAGAAACCATTCACACATTCCTCTGTGGCTTGCCAACTTTTAAAGGAAAATCTAAAATCTGCCAACTGTTGGGATGAGCTGTTTGATACGTGTTCAGGTGTGTCCCAAAACTTGGAAAAGACGAATGCTATGTTCATGCTAAGAGAACAAGTCTTCTGGAGTGCCCATCAAAGTATTTCGGGGGGGGAGAAACCATTCACAAATTCCTTTGTGGCTTGCCGACTTTTAAAGGACAACCTAAAATCTGTCAACTGTTGGGATGAGCTGTTTGATATGTATTCGGGTGTGTTCCAAAATTTGGAAAAGCCAATAAGGAGAGAAGGCATAGAAATGCCAGAATCCTGATAGGAACCATATTCTGGGTAAACTACTTTTATCAGACACTGATTGGCTGAGCCCACTTGGCAAAACACTGGTTCCTCCAGGTGGCACAGTATTACAAACCGCATTAACTCCTTCCATCAACATTGAATTCAAACCAAGCTTATCCAAATTTCTTTTACCACACTATTACGAAGAAAGTTTCTCTCGCCATCTGTTTGCGGTGGCAAAACAGCATCTGCACTTGGTCAGGATTGTGGGCAGATGTTGCTAGATACCATAGATTTCCTCACTATATTATTGCCTAGAAGGAAATCTGGCGTGACAGTCTACGGGAGTTTTCTAACAGACGCTGTGCCGTCATGGAAAATAATAGTACATGGGTGTGCGAGGCTTATGTTGGCTGGTGTTGCATGAGGCTTCGTCTAAAACGTGGATATGGCTACACTGATAATGGCATTCTTGTAATAAAATCTTCACAAAAGGTTTTCATTCACCCGTATTACCTCTTTCAGTGACATTTACTCACCTGCAGTGCATAATCAAGTGAATAAAAATAAAAACAGATCACAAACTGTTGCAGAGCGAGCGCGAATCTTGTCTGTTCTCCAACTTTAGCAGCCTGCTAATACTTTTTATGTTGATATAATTTTGCATGCACTCTCAAGTCTTCATAACTAAACAAAACATTTTTTATAATAAACTTAAAACCAATTTTTTTACATGCTGTTTTAGTTGGAAACGAATCATTGTGGCAGATGGAACGGTGCTAGCCAGGCACTTCAAGACGTGCTGCTCTCCAAAAACGATGTCAATCAGAGGTCACAATATGCCGGCGTTTAAATGCATACCACAGAGCGGCAACGTCAGATTTCCCTCCAGGTTATAGAGCCAGAAGCTCTATGCTAGGTACGATTGGGTTGCAGTCTTTAGGCTGTGTGCATGCTCTGTAAGGCACTCATTCACACGTCTCCTCATTTGGGCAACGTATATGCGTCCACAGGTGTAGGGAATCCTGTACACTACCACACAGGTGCGTGGAAAGTACGCCGACCGTTTATTCGGACCTCACAGGGACTGCGAAAATGTCCGAATAAACAGGTGTCCGTAAAAACAGATTAAGAAAAAAAAATTAATCCTTTATTTCCACGCACTTATTCAGGCTCGGCAGTAGGCTTGGAAGAAATCGTGAATGCGCCGTTGCACGCTGTTCCGTTTACGCGCAATCAGATAAGCCTGAATCTCGGAGAGGGTCGTACGGTCACTATTGGCGGCTGAAAGCACAGTCACTGCTTGTACACGCTCCGCATGCGACGGCAGCGTAGCACATGGTGCGTCATCTTCAGACTCGGAGTCATCGTCCGGCGGTGCAGCAGAAACCTGACGAATGATCTTGCCGTCGTCAAGTTCTGCGCATGTCCATACAGCAGTGTCAGCACCTATGAAACTGTCAAATGAGACGGTGTCCGGAATCGATATGCAACCACTGCGCAGGTCTCGGAAAAACATTTTCCGCGTCAGTAGGGAGCACATCGGAAGGCGACAAGTCTTAGGCCTCCCGGAACCCGCTTGCCGGCATTCCCCAGCACAGTCTGCGTGGGCACTGTTGGCGCCATTAGACCCTTGACGCAATGTTTACGTATGCCGCGTTGGATCACCGAAACCTCGACACAGCACACAAAGCAAACACCACCGTGCCGACACCAGTCGCACAAACGAAAAACGCGGCCTGCTCACAGCGTCTTGGCCGAAGAAACAAATCAGCTGCTGGATTGTCTTGACATGGCTTACTAAGCTGAAACCGGAACTGCTGCTGAGCCACTCTATCTAACCAGGCAGAAACGATGATGATGAGCGGGGATTTCCAGTAGCGCCACTTCGTGGGGCAGCAAGGAAGCTCCGTTCAAAACAAAAATGGCGTTCAGCAAGTCAAACCATGCACCGGTCAGAGTCGGTGCATGGTGCTCTCGACTGAGTTGGCTCAAGGGGTGTCATGAGAAAATCAGACGAGAGGTTGCAAGGTGTCCGAACTTTCGGCAGTTGTTATACATTATGGTCTATGGGGAGAATGGCGGTGCCGCGAGGATGACCGAATAATCGGGCATGTCCGAATTTTTGGAGTCCGGAAAATCGGTCGGCGACTGTACTTGGTGTGCCCGTGCGGGCCACGTGTGTACTGTTGCCACCTTGTAGACACCTGTCTACGTTTGCTCACACCTGGTCTAGCTTGTTCTTTCTCTGTAAAAAATAATTACAAATAAGACAACTTCGCTGTCGTACTACCTTTAGTATCTTGAATCCACAGGTTTCGGCTGCCTCCTTTTTCATTCTACTTTCATGTCTTTGAAAAGCTGCTGTGAGTTCACTGTTACCCACTGGGGATACCCTACTTTCTCGAGCCTCTGTACCTGTTCCGTCATGCTTAAATTCATCTGGTGCACGCATGAATTGGTCAAAGCAGCTAGAAGGCACAAGCCAATTGTGCCGTTCTTCACGAGGTTCGTGTGCACAGAACGGTGGGTTAACAATGTTTTCTTAGATGTGGGAATTGCAGATGTGGGAATTGCAGCTGGCCATCATCGGAAATGTTGTGGGGGAACTTCAGGACCATGGGGTCCTTGCTCCCCGAAGTCTTCGCAGACTTCTCGCATAGCAGCTGCTGTGTGTTTTTTGTCAGTGACCGCTGGGCAGTCATTAGTGCACCTGAATATTTTTTTGACGACTCCATTGAGAGAGCTTTCAATGCCTCATTCTACTCCGGCCCACCAAATGCTGTTGAGGACAGGGGTGACTATAGAGACTATGGAGACTCCCGACTGCTGTATACAGCGTTTGGACCCATCCTGTATTTGTTGATTGAAGCCAGCACTCTAGAAGTTCTATAAAATCCTCCATTGGAATACGGAATTTAATTGCAAAGGTAGATTCATCGTCTTTCACTCTTTGCATGAGCTAGGTGTGAGAAAGGGAGGGAGTAGTAAAGGTCCTCAACATCGTTGCTGAAAGCCAGGCAGTCCTTATCCTCCTTGAACCGAAGCCATTAACTCGGTCATTAATGTTCACGTATTCAAGATGCTTCCGCAAATAATTTGCCATGATTCTTTGCCACGTCCTGTCCTGCGAAACTATTGTATGAAGAGGCATAGATGTGTTGGGAGGTGAGTACGCGCAGAGGAGAGAGACGTTTGGTGGCATGAATCCCAACTGTCAACTGGTTTTATTTTTCTTTTGCTTCAGCCCGCCTTGACACTGGTCACCCTTCCCTCTCATTATCAGTGGAGCGTGGCGGGGTGTGGGAGAGAGAAGAACTGGTTCCTAGGTGCACTTGCAGCTCACTCTTGCCTGCATGTTGTGGCCTGCTCGCGGCTGCTACAGCACTCCCCCCCCTAGTGAGTTGCCAAACGGAGGGATAAAAGGTCCAGGCATGTAGGGGCTCTTGAGCATCGTCTGCTTTGCGTACTGTAAAAAGCCACGCATAATACAAACCTGTGTATAGTACGAGGTGAAATTTTAGGGACGCGACGTGGAAAAAAAAAAAGTTTTATGCGCATATAATACGAGTTAGGAAAACGCGAGGAAAACATTTATTTAAATTGCACTCCGCACTTCAATCGCTGTCTTCCTCAGCAGTACTCTCTTCGGATAGTTCCTTGTCGGACATATCTTCCCAGAGGTAGTCATGCTCTGTGCCATTGAGCGTGTTCGAGATGCCGCACTTCAATGCACAATGCACAAGGTCCTCTGGTATGCTGGCCCATGCGTCCACAATCCACTTGCATAGCGTGGCTGGAGAAGCCCGCTTCAGCCGCCCGGTCAGTGTCACTGCGGGCTCACCTGAGCGCATTCAGCCTGCATAACACCGCTTGACCGCATCCTTGAACGGCTTGTTCATGCAACCACCTAGAGGCTGCAGCTAAGATGTCATCCCACCCGGGATAACGAGTTCAGAGCTCGATTCGCACAACAGCTTCTTCACTCAGTCGGCCAAATGGCAACGAAATGCGTCCAGCACGAGAATGGGCGGGAACGACAACAGTGCACCGGGCCGCGTACACCAGATGGACTTTATCCAGTCAA
The DNA here is from genome assembly GCF_038994185.2 of Dermacentor albipictus. NCBI lineage: Eukaryota > Metazoa > Arthropoda > Arachnida > Ixodida > Ixodidae > Dermacentor > Dermacentor albipictus. The sequence continues at coordinate 160,031 of NW_027225606.1, forward strand.
GCACAAGATTCTCGTTCATCCAGCCTTTCTTATGTCATCTCATGACCACATTTTTTGGCAGCTCCTCACCTTTCGGCACTGTCTTGTGCTTGAAGATGACATAGGGCGGGAGCTTGCATCCATCTGCCGTGCATGACATGACAGTAACTCGCGTTTTCTTGCCAATTGACTGGACATAAAACTTGTTTAGAGCCCTTTTCGTGCACGGTGAGGGGTGATGGCATGGCCAGATAAACCGGTGTTTCGTCATCATTGCCAATTTGCCCTAGCTGGAAGTTCTTGGACTTATGCAGTGAAATAACGTGGCGCTAGAAAGCCATGAGCAGCCATTTGAACGATTCGGGCAGCTTTTGCGAAATCGAAGTTTGACGACATAAGGAAAATGCAGCACAGCACAGGTAGCGATAAATCCAGTGCTTGCTCACTTTGAAGGCGGAGCTCGGTAGCCCTTCTAATCTTGCAAGCTCCTTAGCTTTTGCCTCCATAAGCTCCACGCTCGCAGCTAGATGCATGGCTCGCTATGTTTTGTTCGGATCTGCATATAGTACGAGGCGGAAATTCAGGACGCTAATTACAGAAAAAAAACCTCGTCTTATACACGGGTTTTTACGGTATGTTGTGTGAGCACCTCTGGAGCTGACTCTGCAGCTGGAGACACTGGTGAAGGCAGGGGCTTCTTTTGTGGGGACACCGCATTGTTGTCACTGTCCGTGTGTGCTGGCTTGATGCGGTGAATTGACACAACCTCTTGGGGGCTGCATCTATCGATGGTGACATGCTTGTCCCCATGGCAGAGGACCTTAAATGGCCCATATGTGGGGGTTGAAAAGGCCGCTACATGGCATCATGTCACACGGCGTCGTGTTGCACAAATACATATGGGCATGATGTAAGCCACGGGGGCGCAGCACGAAGTTTGCTCATAATATATCGCATAAACGAAGTGCGTAACCACTGGAAGTCATGGGTGTCTCGTGTGAGCCATGCACAAAGAACTTCCCTGGCAGCCTGAGTGTCGTGCGATAGACCGACTCGGCGGCACTGCAGCCAATGATTTCTTTTAGATGGACCATCTGCCCAAAAGGATGAGCGGTAGTGCCTCCACCCAGTTGTGTTCTTCGGTTGCTATGAGCGTTGCCTTAAGCTGGCAGTGAAAGCGCTCCACCATGCCATTGCTCATGGGGTGGTATGCTGTTTTACATATGGGAGAGGCACCAATGAGCCGAGCGATGCCAGTGAGGAGAGCATATTCGAACTGCTGGCCGCCATCCATTGTGATTGGGGAAGGCACCCTGAAGCAGGCAACCCAATAGTACAGAAGGGACTGGCAACCATTTCAGTGGTGATGTCCGCTTTAGGGATGGCCTCCGCCCAATGGGTGAATCTATCCACTCATGTCAGCAGATAAGTCTGGCAGGGGCAGGGTGGTAGTAAGCCAACAATGGCCAGATGAGCATGATCCAATCGAGAGTCCGGGGTTAGGAGTGCTGCCAGTGCTGTCAGTGCTGTCAAGGTGTGTCACTGTATTTTGAAATGCTGGCAGGCTACGCATTCACGTGCCCAGCGCCAGACGTCGCGATTAATGCATGACCAGACAAACTTTGCTGTCACCAGTCTCTGTGTGGCTTCTAATCCCTAGATGAGAGAGCCTGTGGAGAGATTCAGAAACATGGCAACGGAGGCTGGAAAGCATAAGTAGGTGAGCTTTGCCGATACTTGTGTCACAGCACATTCTGTCTTGGGATCCGACAACTGACAGCCACTGCGGCTTCGGGCAGTTGTTGCGATCAACAAGTTCTTCAGCTCGTTGTCTTCACATTGAGCTGCTGCGAGAGTGGAGAAATCAACCTGCTGTGTGGGCACAAGGGCATTTATAGGGTTTCGGAAAAGGGCATCTGCCACCCCCTTGTCATGGCAGATGCATGTTGTGAATTTAGATATATATGACATTTGGCGCGATTCCCGCTCTGTGTGAATACCACCATCGGATCTTAGCGAGCACAGGGCATAGGTTGCATAGGTTAGTGGCTTGTGGATTGCATTTCAAGGGCATTTCTCAATTCACTAGAAATGCAAAATAAACACTTGCAAATTTCAGTGCAGTGTCCTTGCTACGTGTTTATAGTTAGAGGAATTCGCAATTTGACAAACATTGGAGCAAAATAGCATCACCTGCTAGATATATTCAATATGAACACAACTGTATAAAACTTCTTGCTGAGAATAAAAACCAACATTCGAGAAAGCTCCATAAGGCAATGTGCTATTCCAATAAAATGAAACACATATGCATTTAAATTTGTTTGGTGTTGCACTATAGCAATGTAGATAGCTTCATCATGTAGCCCAGTTCTTCAGCAACAAGTTCATGCCACATATGCTGGCACAACTCAAAAAGAACAATGAAAAATTTGATCTAGTATCATGCATGCTAGTCCTTGAGAACTGTGAAAAAGCCACTACCACCCGCTTCAGATTTCTTTTTCAATTTTTAGATGAACAGCAGTCTCTCACATAGTACCTTCATGCATTTTACCCCTCCTCTAGTAAAAGTTGCGTCCTGTGTTTGTGATCACAAAGCAAAAGGGGGTGGGGGGGCGGGGACGGAACAAAAAGTATGAGTGCTTTGAACCCCTACAGGCTCACAACACCTAGACCCCACAGCTGACCGGGACTCTAGCTAGTCTGTTGCTGGCCTGTGCCTCTTGGCAAGCTTACCTTTAGAGCGCAGCTCTCGGACGCCCATTCCTGGGTAGAACGTCGGCACAACCGCACGAACATGTGTTTGCCACTGCTCGCACGTTTGTTGTCTTCCACAACTGGCTCCGATGCCACTCATCATGATAATGTTGCCATACTGCCCCTTTTGCAAAGGCACAGACTGCACTGATCCAATGCCAGTAGGCGCTGTGATTTCGGTCTTGACATTCTTTGCCTCAGTATATTGCTCGCATCTTCATAGTTGCCATCTTCCACAGCTGGCTGTAATGTCGCTCATGATGCCAGCATTCCCATACCGCCCCTCCCTCTACGAAAGCACTGATGGCACTTGCCAACTGCCAGTCCGTGGAGTGATTTCGGTCTGAAATTCTTTGCCTCAATATACAGCAAAATGAAAGCATGTGTAAAGCTGTGTTCAAATTTTGCATTAGTGAGTATCGTAATCATCTCACTTTTTTTCCACACAGTATTTCTGTCGGCCGGTCCTTGTTAAACATGTGAAGCCTTCAGCAATCCTTTTTAGGGCGCCGGCTCAGCGAACAGGTGCTTGCACTGTAGCCAAGCTTCTCTGCCGTTGCTGTGTGGCTCCTGGTTCAACCGGTCAATAGCTTCTGCCACTGCCCAGGGCAAAATCGGATACAATATTGTCAACATGTGGCAGCTTGTGATGTTGCCATTCAAGCGCCTCACTGAGCACTTGTGGCTCGAATATTTGCATTCGACAGTTTTTTCTTTGTTGCAACAAGCATTCTTCTTTGCCATTGAGCTGGCTCTTATGCGTATCACAGTAGCTGTTTTCTGCAGGATTGCCGCTGTGATTTCTACTTGTGGCTTAATACTGACAGGCACTACATCTGGGTTAGTCGCCGAGTGAACTTGTGCTGAGAGGGCTCCCAGAGTGAATCCATAAAAGATATCGATATTTCTCCACTGTGACAAGTTCAGCTTTCTGCTGATATTTTATCACTTACTTTAGCAAGGTTGTGGACAGTGATTATTTGATCCAGTTCTTAGTTCCATAATTGTGATCGGAGGAGTGAGGTCAGTATTAATCACTACAATTTTTACAGAACATTGTCGTCTTTCTGTTGCGACTTCTAGTTAAGGTTCTTGTGACAGTGGCATCCTTGTTTCAGTCAGTGAGGCAGATTAGAATTATATTGGCACACAAAATATAGTGCTGCAGTAAAACAAATTACCGTATGTACTATCATAATGATGACACTGTTTATTTTTATTGTTTTTTTTTTCGGAACTGATTGGCACAAATTTAGGGGTGTGATCGTTACGCAAGGTAAATTCTCCGAAAAAAAAAATCGTCCCGCATTTGCTGCAGGGTGACAACAGGTCTACAAACAGGTGGCTGCCGCTGTAACAGTGCAGGACATCAAAACAAAAATGGCAGCCAACGGAGCGAGCCGAACACACCGAATGTGATATTTTTTTCTTGTGAGTACATAACCTGCATCGAAACAGTTTCTGCTGTATCGGTAATGAATAATGTCGTTAATATCGGCAAATTTGCGGCAATAACGTAGCCATGTCGACTTTGACAGGACAGAAACGGAGATGGGCACGCGTAGCTATTCGTGACGGAAACACATGACAGGCACGCTGCGAAAACTGCGGCATTTGTCTTCACTACAGTCCTAATATGGCACATTTCCGCTAAGGTTGGGCGAATGTCTTAGCCATGTTACAAGCGTCGGCGTATGAATAGGGTACACTTCTAACTTTATGCAAATGTGGCTACCATCCTTGCCACTTGCGATTTGTTGCGCTCCCACGAGTGCAGACGAGAGGAATTGAAAGCCGCCTTTTTTGTTGTTGTTGTTGACCACAACCATTATAAAGCCTACAAATAATAAAACCAAGGCAAGTTTGGTTGTAGATTCTTTTTTTTTCTTGGAAGTGCAGAAAGTGATGAAAGGAATGAAATGGGGCACCTGCTTAAGAATCTGTTTGGTGCATGCAGACCACTTGGTAAGTCTTGGAGTCGTTCGTGCAGCATTCGACAGATGGTAAGCACTATCATCAGCTAGACTTGGCACACGACATATCGCTATGCCACGTTTGGGGTGCGATCATTACGCAGGAAAGGAAAAATAAAACGAAAATCGAAATGCAGCTGCCGTGGCCAGGATTCGATCCTGCAACCTTGTGCTTAGCCATGCAACACCATAGCCAAGAGAACCATGGCAGGTACTTTTATTTACTTGCATAATGATCGCCAGCAATTACACTAGAACCTTCGACGAGTCACGTATAAAAGCTGACTCTGCTACTTGTCTCTCTCAAATTCTTTGCCTTAGGTAGTATCGTAATTGTCGGTGAATTTTTTAATTTAGTAAAACAAATTGCCAAGAAAAAAACTTAATCTGAAAAGTAGCCTGTGTTTCTCTATTCGAACATATATATATATGTATATATATATATATGTATGTATACATATATATATATATATATATATATATATATATATATATATATATATATATATATATATATATATATATATATATACAGTTGAACCTCGCTACAACGAAACTGACGGGGCGCGCGAAAAATTTCGTTAAAGCGAAATTTCGTTGAGGCGAAAACAGGCCAAAAACACTGTCAGGTTGGACCACATAGTCCCAAAACATCATTTATTTCCAAAGAAGTCGGTCAGCTTCTTCTGCTTCTTTTTTTTTTGCCACGAGTGCAGTGGCGCGGCTTTCGCACTCGGTGAACAGTTGCATCGCGACGTCGTCATCGTGAGCACCGAAAAATCTGCGGATCACATCAAAAGCATCCATCACTTTTATTGCAGGTGGTGGCGCTAAGTCCTCCGCGTCGCTGTCATCATCCGATGATGCGTCGTTGTGGCAAACGCCCTCAATTATAGCTTCGTCACTCAGCTCCTCGTGAGCTAGCACTTCACTGTCAACAGCGATGTAGTCGCCGATGTGAACATCGGCCGGCACATCTCCGGAGTCCTGAAGGGCTGCCCATGCCGCATTGGCCTCTGTGGAGGGTGGAGCAATTGTACTGCAGCCTTCCTCGTCCGACGTGGAGTTCGCTGCCAGTTGAGCATCGGAGTGAAAGCCGGCGTGCACAAAACAGTTGTAGATGATACTGCGACTGGTTGCCGTCCACGCTGCTGAGACCATCTGTACAGCCATGTACAAATCCACTTCGATTGCCCGACCGGTGTCGATGTTTAACACCAGCCGCTGAATCAGTCGCTGTCGATAAGCGCTTTTAACGCTATTGATGATACCTTGATCCAGCGGCTGGATTAAAGCCGTGCAATTCGGCGGGAAGAATCTTACTTCCACGCTTTGAAGCTGAACGTCTTCAACGTTATGCGCTGAGCAATTGTCGATGAGCAAACAAACCTTACGTTTCTTTGCCGTCATGTCACGGTCGAAAGCGGTTAGCCACTCTTTGAAAACGGCCCGTGTCATCCAAGACTTCTTATTGGCAACATATTTGACGGGCAGGCTCTTGCCACCTTTGAAGCACCGCGGCTTCGCACTTTTGCCTATCACCGGTGGGCAGCGCTTGTCAGACCCGTCCATGTTGCAGCACAGGAGCACAGTCACACGCTTTTTGCTATGCTTCCCTCCGCTGCATGGCTGGCCCTTCATGTGAAGCGTCTTGGAGGGGAGGAGCTCGAAGAAAAGTCCCGTTTCATCGGCATTGTATATGTCTGATGTGGCATATTTCTCCATTAATTCCGGCACAGTAGCTGATGCCCAAGCAGATGCAGCGTCGGCGTCTGATGAGGCCGACTCCTCACACAGCACTTTAGCGACGATTTCATGCCTGGCCTTAAAACGGGTCAGCCACCCTGAGCTGGCTTTGAAATCATTGATGCCCAGCATACAGGCATAGCCAAGTGCCTTTTGCTGCAACATGTTTCCGCTGACCGGCATCTTCTTTGCGCGCACGTCGAGGAACCACGTGTACAGAGCCTTCTCAAGGTCCTCATGAGCCGCTTGCGTCAGCTTTTTCCGCTTCGCGGATGTCCCCGAAGAAAGAGCTTGCGCTATCGCGTCTTTCGACTTCAAGATCGTTGACAGCGTGCTCTGTGAGATGCCGAAGTCCGCTGCAACATCTCCCTTTTTCCTGCCACTGGATGCCGCGCTGATAATCCGTGCCTTCTCTTCAAGCGAGAGGAACTTCCGCTTTCTAGATGAAGTCGCCATGCTCGCATTCATTACAGCGCACTAGCAGCACAAGCACGAGTGAAAAAAACTAGGGCAAACGCGCTGCTGTTGCCAGGCTGCTGCGTCCTTTGGCAACGGATTGGTTGCGGCTCTGAATTGGATTGGAAGAAAACGGGAGCTTGCCCCCGCGCCTTGTCGCAAGGCAGCCAGCCCGATAGTCATCAACACCAAGCTATGGCGGTGATCATGTGCGTTTCAGTGAGTGGATTAGTTTGGTCCAGCGAATGTTTAGCGAAACAAAGCAGCGTGGGCCTATGGAAGTACATAGATGGGCGGCGATATGCTTGTTTTATTGTAAGATATATTTTTAAATCGAGCTTCGCATAGCAAAAATTTCGTTGAAGCGGAAACGCGCCCCAAAAATGGTTCGTTGTGATGAGAAATTTGTTCCATTACTTTGTATAGCGAGCTGACGGGGAATTGGAAATATTTCGTTGAAGCGAAAATTTCGTTGAAGCGACGTTCGTTGTAGCGGGGTTCGACTGTATATATATATATATATATTCTATGCTCCACATGTGAAGCATCCACAAGGTGTTGGCACACCACACAGATGCTCGCACTAGCTCAGCTGTTGCAGTGTTGCTCCTGGTTAAATCTGTTGATCGCTTCCGTCACTGTGCTGGACACTGGGCAGTGAGGCCTGTTTATTCTTCGGAACATGATCGCAGACTGTGGCCAGTCTGTGCACTGCTACTCATTTGCACCGTCATGCTCATATGGCCCTGGCAGGTTCTGTGGTGTAAGCTGCAGTGTGAAACAGTCGTTGCAAAAAAATCGGAAAAGGATGTTGCTGCCTCACCTGTGCCAGAGTCCTTCCATGTTTTTTCTGGTCACGAAACTGCCGCCTCAGTTTCATATAGCGCCAGCGCCCGCCGCTAGAGGCGCAACCGTGCATGAGAGGGCATGCGAACGCTGCTACCACTGTGGTTGTGTGTGGGGCAGCCTCGGTATTCTAGCTTTCTCAACTTCCTCAACGATCGCTTTAATCTCACGTAACTATTTTTAACATTGAATATAATTAAATTACTGCCTGAGCGTGTCTTCTGCGATGATATGAGCGCACGGGACGAAAAAAAAAAAGCCGCTCATAACATGGAGCTTGCGGCGGTCTCAGACCGAAAAAAATAAAGATCTGGAATTTTAAGAGCCAGAACCGCGATACGATTATGAGGCACGCCGTAGTGGGGGACTCGGGATTAGTTTTGATCACCTGGGATCCTTTAAAATGCACCTAAATTTAAATAAACGGGTGTTTTGCATTTCGCCCCCGTCGAAATGCGTCAGCTGTACACGGCCGGGCGGTCTCGGTCCGGATTGCTTCGTCATCACCGTTCGCCTCAACGCTTCGGTGGGCTCCGCTTTTTAATATTGGCCTTAAATTAAACACCGCGCATTCGCACCAAAACGCCAGTGGTCCCACTTATCACCAGATGAGTAAGCGCCAATTCTCCGTTGCGCATAGCGCCAGATTGTTCGCCGAGCACAGCTGTTCAGTTTCTGTTAAACTGTGGCAGAGAAGGACTCTGTGGGCAGATTCTTATAACGAGATCAAAAGAATGAAATTGCTATTGCAAAGTGCTGCTACCGTAGAATACTTAATGACAAAGAAAAGGGAACTGAGCTGCTCCATGCGCTTAAGATTTCTTGCGAAGCGATGCCATTTCTGAATAAGATTTAGGTAGGATTAATGCAAGACGAACTTCGCTACTAAATGTCTTTGGTGCGGCTTTTAACAACGGAATAAGGCGAACCTGAAGTGTTAGGACCTGCACAGTTGAAACTAGCTGTAATTAGGCAATTGCCTTAGCAAGCAGTCGTTTAGAAGCGTCAGTAAGCCCAGCACTTATTCACGCTGCTCAACGAACACAAGTAGCCACATCACAAATACAGCAATTTTTTTTAAAATGGCTTGTAGAGATACAGTGAAACCTCGTTAAACCGTAGTCGGCCGGAGCTCGGAAAAAGTACGTACTAAACGGTAGTACTGTTTAAGCGAAATAGCATGAGATCGCCCACTTACCTGTCGATAACGGAACTCAGAGAGAGTGCGATGAAAGGGGAAAAAACATGCAGTATTTATTCACTTCGCGGGACGTAAGTGTTATTTTCGTTTGATGTCGCGGCGGCCTAGCACGACGACAGCGGCCTCAAACTTACTGAAGCTGCGTGCCAGCTTCTCAGCCAGCCCCCCTCTTCTCGGCAAACACTCGCACGGCACGACAGATTCCTCGTTGGCGTTACGTATTCTCCGTGCACGCGCGCAGTAGTGCTGCATAAGTCCCGTGGCGCCTTTTTCATTGCCGGGTGCCGGAGTTTGGAAAACTTTTCGTTTGGAATAGTTACATTATCGCGCCCCTGTTCTTGCGACGATCGCATTCACGAGGCTGACGTAACGCGCAGCTTCTGCCACTGTCGGGCCTGAATAGCCCGTGCTGTCGATTTCCGTGTCGTCCTCATCACTGTCGCTAGTTGACACTTCGGCAACAACAGCGGCAACGATGGTGAATAGTCGAACCTCGTAGCCAACATCTCTTCGCGGTCGCAGCAGCGCTGCCGAGCAACTTCGCATTCCAAATGCCACACACTGTAGTCAACAGCAGATCCATGTCGCAGGCCAGCGCCGACTTCTTCGTGTCACGTTTGGTAGTACGGATGATGTCTAATTTTTCTTCTATGCTGAGCACCCGGCGTCTTTTTTATCCTAGCTTTGACATGACGCGAGTCCTCGCTTGCACGACGCCACAACGCTCTCTGGCATGGCGTCCATGCGGCGTCGAAATGATGTTGATGTTGATGCGGCTTCACATGCAAACGCACAGGGCGCTTGGAGGCCGTTGTACCGATCTCTGAGGCTTGTTGTTCTGCCGGGCCGCCCGATGGAGACGACGCACCGCCATGTTTGCGCGACGAAAAGTGGAAACGCTACGTTTTAACCGATGCGTACGCAATAAGCTGGTACGGTTTATGCGGATACAAAATACATTATGTTCAATGGCCGCTGAGTCGGGAAATTGACTTTACTACTTTTAAACCGAAACTACTGTTTAAGCGGGTACGGTTTAACGAGGTTTTACTGTACCACCTTTCTACTTCTTCAGCTGTTACTTAAACATGCAAACAAAACTTGCTCAGCAAATCACAATACAAATGTAGCTAACAGTGTGCTAATAACCTTCTTACTCATAGCAGCTTATAGACTTAAAAGTACGTGCAATTGAAGAATTGTACCCCACCAATAGCCAAGACTAAAGGACAATGGAAAATAAAACAATGCATATTATTCTGTTTTAACACTTGCATTTAAAGGAATTCTAATGCTATACCTTTCATAGATGGCCGGGGTAAGGGCGCTATTGCTGTGAACTACTCTATCCTGGTATAACACAAATTGAGGTTGCAACAAAGCATAAAGCAAATGTGTTTTGTCATCAATGCCCTGATCAGATCTCACAACACCGTTATTCTCCTTCATCATCAGCATCGCAATTTTTTGTAAGTAGTCACCTTTATACGATAATCGTGATACCTACTGCGTCCCTTTAACTGGTACCGCTTCAACTGGTTGGGTTCCTACCACCCCCTGCTGGACATGAAGCTCGCCCCTTTGCTGTGACGATGTCCGAGGCGTCAAAGTGTTTCGCGCACACACGTGTATACTTCGATTCGAAATTAAAACCGCCACTTCCCTGCCGCGGTATGGCCCGCTTCCATTTCTCGCGCTGATCCTTGTTATTTGGTAAACAGAACAACGACACGTTTTCAGTCGTGCCCTTGTTGCCGGAACGGCACCCAGGCACGCAACACGTGTTCGGCATCGTTGTCCCACCCCACCACTTCAACCAAACAGCCCAACACTCGAAAAATAGCACAGCACACGCACAGAACGCACCCGATCAGTCAGCTCGCCTCGCACTGCGCACGCATTTCGGTACGCGAACGATGCCCTCTGTGGCACAGTGGCGCCGCGTCGCGGCACCTTTGGGCAGTATATGAACCTCTCCCATAGAGTGACGGCGGAGTTTCGTGACCAGAAAAACATGGAAGGACTCTGCCTATGCTTAGAAATGGCCTTCATTGCTGAGACATCCGCCTCAAATGGCGTCATTGAGGTATCGCTAGTCACCCTCAGCAAAATAAATTCGCTCTTAGCGCATGCTGCATGCGAACATGTGAATGGAAGCTCAGCGCAGAGCGTATACTCCCTGCCTTGGTCCATAGCGTCACTGCCCAGCAGATTGAGCTTGCGTTTTGTTGTTCACTGCGATGCCAAGCACTTGTTCACTTTGCTGGGCACATGCTTTGTGATCACTACTTCCTCAGCTGAAAAGAAAACAGATCTGGTGTGATGCAGCGATTCCTGTTCCTTGATTTTATGCTCTTATTATCATTCCCTGCTCATGGCCAGCTGATCCCATTGCTAACAGGCGGAACGCCACTCTGACCGCTGACGAAGCTTGAAAAGGAACAGCATCAGAAACGGTATCACTACAAAATCTTAACCCAGTATTGATGCAGTCTGTTCAGCACTCGAGAGATGGGTCGACGGGGTGTCCTCCCTTTTGTGCTAGGTTGCAGGTCCATGCTCCGATCTAGTGGATAATGCTGGGAGTGTAGCATGCCTTGCCTCCCTATGCATTCCATGGTCACCTTTATTGCTTGCCAAATGCAGGAGCCTTGTTGAGACAATCTCCAGAGATTTGGGCAGTAAAAAAAATTAAATTATGGGGTTTTACGTGCCAAAACCACTTTCTGATTATGAGGCACGGCGTAGTGGAGGACTCCGGAAATTTTGACCACCTGGGGTTCTTTAACGTGCACCTAAAGCTAAGTACACGGGTGTTTTCGCATTTCGCCCCCATCGAAATGCGGCCGCCACGGCCGGGATTCGATCCCGCGACCTCGTGCTCAGCAGCCTAACACCATAGCCACTGAGCAACCGCGGTGGGTGCTGCTTCGTGTAGTGAAAGGAAGTCGTTCAGTCAAACAATGTAGTCGTGAAGCAAGGGGCTGGATGAACATGAAACAGCGTAGCAATCAAACAGATGCCAAGAAGCTCAGCTGGCAATGTGAGTGGTAAGAAAAACAAAGGTGCCAGGCCAGTATGGTGCACTCTGCTCAATCACCTGCTTGAAAATGACCTTCAGAAAAGGCACGACAGCGTCCGTTCATCTTCACGGCAAAGTGCACACAATGAAAACAGCATCAAAAGAAGTCTAATATGGTGCCCGCCATTCACAGCATTTGTATGTTGCGAGTGCGCGAATATCAAACATATTGGCCCATTTTCAATCATTGCGCATCCACCCAGGCATGCATAATGGCAGATTCAAAAAAATTTGTTTCAGTTTCGCAGAAAGTCTTCCATGGATAAATTTTCAGCTGTAAACATGCCCTAGACTGTCCCTTACGTTCTTGCAATGTCTCCTGTGTTTATTCATTTATTCAAATACCCTAAAGGCCCCTGCGGGCATTACATATCGTTGTTACTATAAATCAAGATTACAGTTCACATTCAAACAGATAATGCATGTTAACATAAAACAGAAACCAAAAATCTGAAGAGCAGCACAAGGAACGCTGTGCTAGCCTAAAACAAACCCATCTGCACAAAGAACATCAAAATAGGGTACCCCCTGGAGCAGCTGACGGGCTGCTGCACCCTGTCATTAGTTTGAGCTGCGCAACAGTGGCACCCTCGGACCCATGCCATCGTTTCAAAAGGTGCAGGGCTGGTTCAGAAGTTTTCTGCACCCTCTCAGCTGTCGGAACTTGGTGCAGATGTACTGTGGAGAGCAAAGGTCTTGAGACCACAGCATCAGCAAAAAAAAATTTATTTCGTCTTGGATAGTGCAGTGTGAAATTGTCTTAATGCATGACGCAGGTCAAATGGGCGCGCGTAGGCAGTACCACTTAATTTCAGCCTTTATGCTTAGGTCGCGAAAAAAAATTTTAGCGGCACCTCTGGTGCCCAGACTTTTGCTCTCGGCTGTACAGGATTGTATCTGCAGGCACAGCACATGTGCACAAGTGCCGGTGAAGTACGCTTGCTGTGCCTAAGTAAGTTCGGGGTATTTTTGCCGCAGAAGCCGTTCATAGCTGCGGTTTGAGAACTCTCAAGCTTGTGTACTTTGCTTGCACAAAGCATAAGAGCTGCGCCACGTCTGCTCGTCGGCATTTGTTTTAGACTCTTATTGTACCGGCACCTCTAAATTAAGCTGCACAATTTAACTTCTCGTGCACCATTGTGAACTGGCTCAGAGGGTGCAGGTGAATTGATTGTACCTAGTGTGGTTTAAAAAAAGAAGTAAAATGCAACACACTGGTGTCACGTAGAAAAGAAAAAGAAATTGTAGGTGTGTACATAGAAAGCATTTTGAGAGATGATTAGTGCAGATTGAGGCAGTGTACGTATTTCAGTGCTCTATTGTTTTGCCTTTTGGACTGTGTAACCAGTGGTTTTTATTGACAATTTTGCAGGTGAACGAGAATGGCAAGATCACTCGCCTGAGGCGTGAGTGTCCCAGCGAGGACTGTGGAGTGGGTGTCATCATGGCCGTGCACTTTGACAGGCAGTACTGTGGCAAGTTGTGCTTGACCTATGTCTACAACAAGGCCAGTGAGGAGTATACAACGTTGGGGCCACCTGTTGCTGCTTCGTGTAAAATAAAAACCCACGCCAAAGACCTTGTGTCGACTTTTTCTGTGCAGTGGCATTCCCTAAGCCATTGTACGGGGGATCTGCAATGAGTGAGCATTCTGTAACCCACTCAGTCACTTAATGCTTCATTGGGGCTAGTTTCAATAGCATAGTTAGAATACATCACAGCAGAGGTAAGACCAATGATAGAGCTCATGATTGGCATAGTTCACATTCTCTTGGCAGTCATACTTTTGTGTATGAGCTGTTGTGTATTTTATTTACCCATCTTTCGTTTACTGTGCATAGTTGTTTGTGTGCTACTTCACTTACCTTGTGTTGTAATAAATTGGTCGGAAGCAGTTTGTCTCTGCTCATGTGAGCTCTGCTGTGCTGTATTCTATCAGTCGCACGTACTGTGCCATACCTGCAAGAATTATTAGCTTAAGTGCAAAGTGAGGCAGTGTTAAAGCACTGTTCCTTGTCCACACTTTGCCTTCATCTTGTGTTGTTGGATCCCCTTCAGCTTGCACCATGTGAATGCGGTAAGTATACTCAACTGAGCTTGTGGCTGTGGCCTTTGTAACGGGTGAGTATTATGTTCAAATTGAAGGGGAATTTTTTTCAATACAGAAAAAAAGAATGTAAAGCTGTTCACCACTCTGAAAGGCATCTTCTCATCACCATAGTCTCCGGCAGCTTAGTCGGCAGCACACACCTTCAAGGAGCTTGTCTCCATGGCCCCCAGTAGGAACAGTAGCCACCCGACTCGCGGTGGCATTGACCAGAACATGCGCTATGTTGATCGTGCAAGGTGGATGTATAGCATAAACTGGTCAGCAGCCGAGATAAGCAACAGACGTTTAGGATGTGGGCGGAAAAAAAAAAGGGAGAAGAGACATAGGATCGCATCCTTCACATGCATACGTAACTACAGTTAAGGTAGATTAGAAGTGTTGAAGAAACAATAACGATACGTACAGTCGCGGACAGAATAGAATGGACCACGGGATCTCTGAAAACGTTCAATTCCCGAGCAGCCTGTAGCAGTAACCAGTACAACTGCCCACGACAACGTTAGTATATTCTAGTCGAGGTCCAAAATGCAAATACCAGATTGCGCTGTGAGGTTGCGAAGATATTCAGCTTTTTCTTAGATTTCATGGTCCATAATATTCTGTCCGCGACTGTACGTAAAATGCGAGACTGAAAGCACGTGTGGCATGCCTGATTAGCTCGGGCAGAGTAGGTGCACGAGTATTTGTCGCCGCCCTGTTTCAAAGGGGATCCCAATAAACAACCGCATCAATAACGGCTTTATACGCTCTTTGCTCACGCTTGATAAGCGGTTGATAAGAGATAAAACGCCCCAAATCCTCAGTCCATTCGATTCGCTGCACTTGCTTGCTGACCAGATGCATGGTGCCATGCAGACGAGGCTCGAGCGTAGCTCTCGGTGATGTTTGCCGACGTAGCGAACGTTTTCGGTGAATGTGGAAGCGTTCCCTAACCTCTTCGACAAGGTTTCAACACAGCCGGAATAGAGTGGCACATTCTTTCACATCTGTCGCATGTGCTTCGTTATGCCCGCTGCCAAACGTGGCCTTCGTTCACCTTCCAAAAGACGACCTGGAGGAAGCGTTCAGTGAAGTAGCAAAATGAAAGCTTGCGGAGTCGGTCGGCAACCCGCCTGAGATTCAATCATTGGTATTTCTGGCAGAGAACGCAGATGAACCCACTGCGAGACCAACGGCGGAGTACGCGAAACGGGCACAGAATGGACACAGTGGGAGAAAAGGATTCAAAGCCCATTGTTTCAGGACCAACTAAGGGCAGTCCAGAGGGCCCATGATGTCGCTGAAAGGCTTGGCCTGACAGTGCCAACGTGGGAGCGGCCTGCCTTGGCTTGAGAAGTCGAGCCTCTGGACCTCATTACAATAAAAGTTTTCACACACACACACACCGGCAGGTTGAAACTTTGATTGCATCGACAACGGTGCATAGACCATTCCTTCCTATAGTTGCCGTTCGATCGCCATTCTTGACCCTGGGCGGTGTTGTCGGCTTGAGGTATACTGAAAGTACCGCTGCATGCTTCCTCATCGATGAAATTGCGACCCTGTGTTCGGTTCGGCAAACAAAAACCGTACCCAGAAACTTTTGTAACGTTGCCCCTGCGGTTATCTGTCTAACTACTCGGCAGTGTTCCGGCGCATCGCAGTGCACCAGCGTAACTCACTCAACGGTCAACATTCCAAAACGTGATATTTCAAAAGGCCGCCCGCATTTCAGCAACTTTCAGTTAGCAACGTCGAGTGGTTACGCACTTCTAATAATCTGCATACTTACTGCACTTATTCTAAACGTTCTTGTTGCGTTACAGCAATGTTTTAATCCTGACCAAAACACTGCTATAACGCAGCAAAGACGGTGCGCTTAGGTGCCGTAAGTACGTTTGTTAATAAAAGGGCCTTACCCCTTCGACCTTGCTAACTGAAAGTTGTTGAAATTCGGAAGGCCTTCTGAAATATTATGTTTTGAAATGCTGCCCCTTGAGTTACGCTGCTGCACTGTGGTGCTTTATTGCATTGCGGCGAAGTTCGATTGATGGCCGCAGGGGCAATGTCCAAAATTCATGCACATGTGTTCTCCTCAGGGCCTTAACTGGAGAAGGGTGGGGGGGGAGGGAGTTCTTCACAGGGGCCACCAGTTGCCAAATTTTTGCATACACTGTATCTTTCCTGATATTGCTTATCTCGTCTTCCTTTGCTCAAGACTTCCCTTCTACAAGACCACCTCAACTATCCCTGTGCAGCCCGCCCGCTTTGTCGGTCGCAAGATCTTGTTGCGAACGAACATGTTTACGATCGAACGCTTGCATCCCGTCCTCCAGCAATCCCTCAATAATCCGCGCCGTCCTTACCAGGTGAATCAGCGGCGCGTATCAGCTATGACGCTCAAAGGCTTGCAGAGGGAATGAGCGATTGCTACTCTGAAGGTTCGAAAGAGTATTACAAGCTACAGGCCGCCAACGTGCGTGCTTGCCAATCTTCTAAGTACGCGAAAAGGATGGCAGATTCGCACTGGTGCTATTATGTCCCTCGGGCCTTGAAGTCGACAGAAATAAGCGCGGCCGATCATCGAGTCTGGACTCCGCGTATACATGGAAAACGAAATCAGCTTTTTAGCACTCATTCGCGAAGCGGGAACGCGGTAACATCGCTTCACTCATGCTCAAACAAGAGCATATATGGTGTGCTTACCTTGAGTAAATTATTTTTAGTCTTTCAGGTTAGTGTCTGATCACGAGTAACATTTCATCATGCGTTAGCTGGTTGATTCACGAAGTGACGAACATATATGTCGTCGCAGACAGAGTTGCACCAATAGAAATTTAGAGGCGGATGCATTGAGGACGGTTGCTCTCGCTTCGAAATAACATTTGCAAGACATGACTGCATGTCCGAGCGAAACAGACGACAAAGCGAGCCAGCGAACGAAGCGGGGCGGCCGCACGTTTTCTTTGCGAGTGCGCCACTGCCGCATCCAAGGTCTAAACCTTCGCACTTTTAAAGCTCACGCGAATTAGCACGCACGCCTCAAAGACCCATGGTGCTGTCGTTCGCCTAAAAACGCGCCCCGTAGCTCGCTTTAGCGAGAGTAAGCACGTTTGTTATCGCTGACTTTGTATCGCAAATCCTCCGGCCGTCCGTCAACGACGAATGCGAACGAAAGAGGCAGACGAAGCTATCCGCTCTAAAGAAGGCTATAGCAAGTAACCACAAGCGGCAGAGAGTTGCTTTAAAGTCCGTTATCAAGAGCAAGCGCTCCAAACCGCGTGGCAGTGCCCCCGCCATTCTTTCTCGTTCGTGATTCTTGTCCAGGAACGTGCCGAGTGTTGCCATTATGCAAAAAGGTGAGGCGTGCAGACAGGACACAAGAGAAGAGAAGTGGACAACACGAGCGTTCGCCTTGTCCACTTCTCTTGTGTCCTGTCTGCACGCCTCGGCTTTTTGCATAATGAATCCTCACCAACTAGCTCAGCTTTCTGTCGTTCTAAGAGCGTTATCAGCCCGATTCTCTTTCGATTTTGTCAATCCGGGCTTTGCGGATCATCCTGGAGCACTTTCGCGTTGTAAAGGAAGGGAACCTATAACCACGAGCACGCAAGGAAGCCATATAACGTGTCCCTCAGCTAACGTTGGCCACGCCGTTAAAATAAAATAAATTGGTAAAAAAAAAGAACGAAGCGAAGGCGGAATTCGCAGAGGGGAAGGAGGAGGAGGCCGACAGGGCGCCTCGATGGGGACCACGGAACGGAGACGTCGACCTAACAGGGACTCCTTAGCCATCTTGATGACGCTTCGTCGTCATAGGGACGCTTGATCGTCGGTTCGTTCGCCTTACTACCGGCGCGCCCAATGCGTTTAGATAGCAGAGCAGTGTGTTCTGGGAAATCCAAGAATCACGCCACCCTTGTCTTGTCGGCTCCGACAACGGCCTGTCTAGGGACAACTGGGGCGGCCGGCCGTTTGAAATTCGAAGAGGCTGGCTGCCGGCCTCCTCGGGTGCCATCTTTAAACCGTTGGCATGTTTGCGAATAAATGCGCGTAGTCGCGCAGTACTTTGCACGCCACTGAATCGCGTGCGCCTCATTCGAAGTTGTTCGAATGGTGCGTTTGAAGACGTTTAGGCGGCGAGGTCGCTCGCCACGCTCGCGGAGAAATTGGGTGCGATCTTCGGCGCGCCTGAGACTCCTCGCTTGTAATTAATTGAATGGAGTCCGCTCGCTGTCAGCGTATAGAGAAGCGCTCGGCTGCTGCGCTGCGCGCGAAATCTACCGACCATGGGCCATCATGACCTTGCCAGATCGAGGGCGGACAATGCGATGGCGAGATCGATGCCGTGGTGGAGTGACAAACACCCGAAATCGCAAGAAAAAGACGAACAGCATTTTTGGCGGGAAGAAGCAGGCCGGCCGAGCAACGGAATTCGACGCTGTGAGATCTTGCGCGTCGTCTGGAATTTGAGTGGCCTCTTCGGGTCGTTTTTTTTTTTTTCATAAGCTTGGACTCGCGGACAAGGACAGACGTGGAGACGTGGGCCCAGCTGTACGAGCGAGGAGTTTCAACGCAGCCTAACGCAGGTGAGAGTTAGTTGCGTTCAAATTTGACGCACCTGCTATTTTACCTGGTATCGCGAAGACGCTTTGCTCGCACACTGGACGTGCCTGCTGTATGCGTCGAGTTAATTACGTGCAAAAGCGGCATTTCGCGGTGCGTGTAAAAAAAATTAAACTGTGCACAAGGCCTAGCCTATGACAAAAGCGATGCGAGTCGCAAAAATATATGTTATTATTAGCGGTTCAGTGGTTCGTAGCTGTTTGCCGTTATCAGCTGTTGTGTACAGTCGCGATCAAAAGCTTGGGGACCAAAGTTGCTGCGATTGTCTTGTTTTTCTTCGCAGCCTGGGCATTCCGTATAAAATCAAGAGCGCACGCGTACGTGTTTGTTAAACGAAGTCGAGGCCACGGGGCTGGCTTGAATATATTAACACTTTCTTGCTGGTGCCGCGGTCCGCAACGTTTTTATCGCTGCTCTAAGCTCGTTACGTATTAATTGGTGTCTCCGCTAGTGTATCGTTTGTTTGCCGTCTGTTTTGCGTCGGCGCTTCGTGAAATCTGCTGCATTGTGCGTTGCGGTCCAAGATGGCGGACCTTCGCCGACGGTCGCTTGAACAATGGCGTCCGCCTTGTCCGCGGCGGCGGCTTTTCGGGCATGGCGCGCCTTCGTGCCTAGTACGTTCGGACATGGATGTGCCGGAACGCGTTCGCTTTGGTTCGAACAACGCTTGTCGTTGAGTGAAGGTGTGCGCATCGGTCTCGTCGTCAGTAACGTCTGAACATTTCGAGCTGTTTCACAGTTACGTGTACCGAGATTTCAAATAATGGCGGTTGGCCGCTTCGGCTCTGTCGGCTTTCGCCATCTTCGTTTACCTGCCGAGGATTCTGCTTCTTCATGGTTAACGTAACCTTGCTGCGTCTGTCCGTGTGAAATGCAATCGGTTGCGGGCGTATAATTTGCGCTGCTGCTTTGGGTGCGAATATATGCGGGAGAATTTGTAAGTGCTTCATCTGTGATCAGTCACGACTGCTTGTCGTTCATTAACGAACGATCACGTCTTTTCACCCGTAATAACTGCAAGTCTGCGTCATTCTCGTAAAAGCTTGCCATCGTACAAGCTCCGGGAGAAAGTTTATTTCGTTTGATTGCTCGGAAAAAATTCCGCTGCCCGCCAAGTCACGAACAGGCGCGTTTATCGCCCTAGGGATTTGTCTGGCGTCAAACGCTCCTGGCCCGGGCACAAACGTGCCCCAGGCCCTCCGATTCGAATCCGCGCCCAGCCTTGGCAGTTCAAATTCTGTGGTACCTATAACGGTCTGACCTAGGGGAGACCTGGCTAAAACCAGGGCGCCCTGGAGTCGGACCGGTAGTTGACCGCTGGCTTCCGAGGTGTGCAGACGTCGAGATCGCAGGACCGACCGAACTTTCCTTTGTGTTGGTGCGAGCCGGCCCCGGTCAACGGACTTTGTTTGAGACACCGTGATCGTGCGCGTGGTCTGGAACTGTGCCGGGCCCGTTCGCTGCCCAGGTTGGGGAGAGACTTGGGACCTGCGGACAAGGACCGACTAGGAGCAGCTTCGACGCAGCGTAACGCAGGTGAGTGGGCGATTGGCTGAACCTTGCAGCGGAAGCCGGTTTGCGTTCCGGGAAGCCCTTTGTCTAAACTCGCCGCAGTTGGGCGGCCATTGATTCGGTATATTCTAAGGCACTCGATTGTTAGCGTGCTTGCATATTTCTCGGCGCAAGCACGATGTTTTTTTCTGAGATCTTTATTTCGGTTGATAGGTGACCGCGCGTTGCTGCGCGCACCAAAGCCGGTCTGCGGCGGGTTTAACGAGAGAGGGCGGACTGAGATGGCCGGTGGCTTCGTAGGGGCTTTTGTTCTGCCGTTGTTGCGAGCGGCGGCGCGACTCGTTGGCGTTGCGCCGGCCGGCCATCTTGATCATCGCGCCGGCGTTGTGAGATCGAGTGGTCATCGAGTGAGATGTTCGAGGAGATTGATTGCAGTGCGGGCGCGCGACACCGTGCTTGTTTAATTTAATTGTTTAGTTAATGGTTTATTTGAATGCTTATTGTTTATTTAAACTATTTAAATTAAATGCTTGTTTAATTTAATTAGTAATAGCGAATTTTTACTGCAATTTAAGTTTTGCAAAGAAAGTTTGTGAATACTTAACGAAATTATAATAACCATTACTTGCATATATCTGTCTACTTGGCTAACGTTATAGCGATGCTTCGCCTTCCCTGCTTTTCAAGTGCGAAACATTCACCGAATGAAGACAGCTTTCGTATTTTTTTCATTTGTCAAAATTATTTGATATTATTTAAAAAGTTTTTTACATTTTTTATTTTTAGAATTTTTTTTGCGGTGCAGCTCGCGCTGTGATGTTGCGGTTAGAGAGCTTCGAGTGCTTGTAGATCGATTACAAAAAAAAAAAAATTTGAGGCGACTACTCGTAACTGATGTTTAAGGCACGTGTAAAAAAAAACATTTATAGAAAATAGATGCATCGCGCATTTCAAGACGAGGTACTAAAACAAGAGTGCATCCAAGACACGTGTTAGCGTCGATTAATAAAACGAAATTGTTTGTCGTGCAGTAATAAGCACGGCCGACTTGCACACAGTGCGGCGTGCTCGGTGATATGATAGGCTTCCGAGATTTCCCCTGTGGTTTGGCTAGGGTGACAGAAAAAAATGATCGCGTTTTCTAAGATTGATTTACACGGACAAGGTTTGCAATGCGAGGTAAGATGGAGAGGAGGATGGCGCGCCGTCTAATGAATTTCTGCGCTCCCTGAGGCGCACGTTGAGACATCGGCTTGTTTGGCCAATGTACATGTGGCCACAGCTTAGGGGAATTTTGCATACTGCTCTTGAGACAAAAGAGACAAAACGATTAGCACGTTTCTGGCTGCATTTTCTCAAGCAAGAAAAAAATGCGGGCGTCGTCTTTCTGCTCAAGATGAAGCAAACAAAAAATTGCCAGTTATTCCCTTCGTACCGCCTCACGGAGCGCAGGAATTCATTGAAGTCGCGCCATCCTCTCCATCTTGCCTCGCATTGTAAATCGCGTCCGTGCGAATTCATCTTCGAAAACACGGTCATTTTGTTCCGTCACCCTAGCCAAACCACACGAGAATTCTCGGAAGCTTATCGTATCACCAAGGACGCCGCACTGTGTGCAAGTCAGCCGTCCTTATTTTACTGCACGACAAAGAATTCAGTTTCATTAATCGATGTTTACGCGAACCTTAAATGTATGCTTGTTATTGTAACTCGCCTTGACATGCGCGATGGGTCTATTTTCTTCATACGTATTTTTCTGGTACGTGTATCTAAAGTTCAGTTGTGCGAGCGAGCACCTGTGGTGTGTGTTGCTTCTCTACGTCCTGTGTGTTCATAGCGCTGTAAGATTTTATACCAATGCTTTACCAACCGGCGCACCTGTCCATCCTTTTACTTGTGTGTGGGCCGATTAATATTCGTTACCGAGTAACGAATTCCGAGATATTGGGATAGCCGGCCGCGGCTCCGTTTCCCAGACTCGCCGACGCGCAATACACCTTTCCGCTGGCGGCTCTCAACGTCAGGTCACTGCGTCTGCAAGCGGCGGACGTGGTCCACGACGTCCTATACTTAAAAACGGGTATCCCTCTTGTGTCTCTCCGATACGTGATCCGATTTCTTCGTTCAAGTCGACGGCTACGCCGGCGTCGCGCCCGTCGATTCGACTCGGGAGCTGGCGGAGTCGCCGTGTACGTGAAGAACGACGTAGCCCCCGCCACCATCGTGCTGTATGACTTTTCGTCCACCACTGAAACGAAGAACGAGAATTCATCTTGCTTACCAGGCGCGAACACACACAGAAACAAGAACGGAGACGGGACAGAGTGCCACTGACAACTGCTTTATTTGAAGCAGTTGTAAATGGCGCTCTGTCCCGTCTCCTTTGTTGTTTCTGTGTGTGTTCGCGTCTAGTAACCAAGACGAATTGTGACCAAGTCGCCCAACAAGACGTCCTTTTACAAAGAACGAGAAAGTGGGGAGTTTTCTGCCGAGAGCGTGCGCCGCTAAGACCGCCGGCGAGACGGTCGTTGCACGCCGTGTACGTTCGACCTGCCTCTTCCAAGCGCGACGCGTAGAGGACACTGTGAACGACCACTTCGAATGGCTGCTCTACCATCCGGCCGATCGACGATCAAACTGCAGGCCTCGTCGTTGGCGACTTCGACGTGGACGCGTCGGAACCAGACGGCGACTGGCCGCCCTCGTCCTTGCTCGAACGGTTTGGACGCTACCGTGGTACACCGATCCCAAGGTGCCAACGACCACGAGGCGCTCGCGTTTGGACCTAGCCTTCGCCAAGAACCTGACCGTCGCCCTCGCCGAACCCCTGGCCGTCTACCGGGGCGACCACAAAGCTGTAATTACTTGCGTGAAATAATAAACACCAAAATATTTGTGTCTGTGTTGTACATTATAACATGTATACAGCTTGGCTGGTCCTCCGTCTTCACATAGTGGAATGGCTGCCGAGCTTTTGAGTTTTTTTTTTCAGTACAGCAATTTACGCCATGTGTTTGTAGCTTCCTGCAGCTCCAGCGTAACAGCTTCACCCTATTGCACTTTTGTAGAGTGTGCCGTGATTTTAGGACTCGCTGATGGCCCGGCCCGACTGCTCCAACACGCCCGCGTTTGCCGCTACGTAGGTGGTGGCTGCATACCTCATTGCTCTGGCGGTACTCGTGCGAAATTTTCCTGTGCCATCGCTCTCAAAGGCTGATTTTGCTTTCTTAGTTCTTCTGTCTGTTGTAGTCCGCCGTGTTGTGGCCATTTTGTTCTCGCCCGTACTTTTTCGGTACCTGTCGCTGTCCTCTGACCTTCAATGTTCTGCGCGGCTTTCCTTGAGTCGATGCACGGCATGGCTTTCTTTCGAATCTAGCCATTACTGTGATTAGCGTACTTTCTTGCCTAGTTTAGCGGTTTTGGGCCTCCCTCTCTTCTGTGTGTCGTGATTAATTTCCTTGTCCAATTAACCGGTTCTCTGCCTCTCTTTTGTGTATTACTGTGATAAATTCATTTGCCTGATTAAGCAGTTCCATGCCTCCCTCTTCGGTCTGTTGTGATTTGCAGGATTAGCGACATTCTTTAGCGTCGATATTCCAGGCGGGCCGATGCCACAGATAGGGCAGGCTATGGTGCAGTGTTGCTAATTTTCGAATATATTGGCACTAAATATTACCGTAAGATCAGTTTGATCTGCTTAGCAACTAATTTTCCTTTCTGATGGGCGCCGGTGAAGCAGCATCCTAGACGCGTGGCGGAGCGTACTCTCAAATGAACTTGCTTAATTTTCCAAATGTGTGCCGTAAGCCGGCTTTGCCTCATTGTTGCCCTATCTGCAGCGGTGCACCCTTTACAGGCACATTGTGCCATACGTTTAAGGGGAAGCGCGTCCTTGGTACAAAATATCGTTTTTCTTTTGCGTTTTTTGATACTGCATGTTTCTAGGTTGAGCATGAGTATGCGCCATATTAAAAATACTTATTCCATTTTATTAGTCGCGTCGACAGGAAAGTCCGCATGGCCCTTTAAGCCTTCATTTGGCTATGTAGCTGTCATCAAAGTAACTTCTGTTAGATGGAAGTTCTCGTTTTGATTTTGCAACTTCCTGCATGCAGGGCATCTTACATTCATCGTTGAGGCCTCTGTAGCTCTCGTGCACTTTCGTTTATTTCTGGTGGAACGTGCTCTTAAGAAATAACTCGCGATATGAGATAACAGATATCGTCACTGGTTTTATTGCGATTAGCATTCTTTGCATACTTCAAGCAGCTTTTAGCCTTGTCTGTCTGTCTGTCTTTTGCGTCCGTCCGGTTGTATGTCTTTTCCATCCATCTGTCTGTACTTCCGTCTGTCCATTTCATGTCTGTCTTTCAGTCTGTCTGTTCGTCCGCCCATATCTATTTCTGTTTGTTTGCCTTGTCTGTCTGACGGACCATCTGTCCATCTGTGTGTTTGTTTGTCTGTTTATCTGTTCCTGGTCTGTCCGTTCGTCTGTCTTTTCCGTCCATCTATTTGTCGGTACTTCTGTCTCTCCACATGTATGTACGTCTCTTCATGTCAGTCCGTTTGTCAGTCTAGTACAGCTGTATATCTGTTTGTCTTGTCCCTCTGTCCGTCTCCGTCCGTCTGTGTTTTGGTACTATGAATGTGTTTTTCGGTATGCCTGTCTGTCCTGTAAATCCTTATTTGTCTGTCAATCTGTCTGTCCGTCTTGTCCGTCCGTTTGTCTTTTTGTCTGTACTTCTGTCTGTCCGTATGTGTGTACGTCTGTTCATGTCTGTCCGTTTGTCAGTATAGTACAGCTGTATATCTGTTTGTCTTGTCCCTCTGTCTGTCTCTATCCGTCTGTCTTTTGGTCCTATAAATGTGTTTTTTGTTTGTCCGCATGTCTGTCGTTCCTGTCCATCTTTGTCACTCTGTCTGTCTGTCTGTGTCTTCCGTCCGTCCGTTTGTATGTCTTTTCCATCCACTTGTCTGTACTTCTGTCTGTCCGTTTCATGTTTGTCTTTCAGTCTGTCTGTTCGTCCGCCCATATCTATTTCTGTTTGTTTGCCTTGTCTGTCTGTATGTCTGTTTGACGGACTTTCTGTTCATCTGCGTGTTTGTCTGTTTATCTGTTCCTGGTCTGTCCGTTCGTCTGTCTTTTCCGTCCATCTATTTGTCGGTACTTCTGTCTGTCCACATGTATGTACGTCTCTTCATGTCAGTCCGTTTGCCAGTCTAGTACAGCTGTATATCTGTTTGTCTTGTCCCTCTGTCCGTCTCCGTCCGTCCGTCTTTTGGTCCTATGAATGTTTTTTGTCCGTATGCCTGTCTGTCCTGTACATCTTTGTTTGTCAATCTGTCTTGTCCGTCCGTTTGTATGTCTTTTTGTCTGTACTTCTGTCTGTCCGTATGTATGTACGTCTGTCATGTCTGTCCGTTTGTCAGTATAGTACAGGGGTATATCTGTTTGTCTTGTCCCTCTGTCTGACTCCATCCGTCTGTCTTTTGGTCCTATAAATGTGTTTTTTTGTTGGTCCGTATGTATGTCGTTCCTGTCTATCTTTGTCTGTCTGTCTGTCTGTCTGTCTGTCTGTCTGTCTGTCTGTCTGTCTGTCTGTCTGTCTGTCCCGTCCGTCCGTTTGTATGTGTCTTTTCCATCCATCTGTCTGTACTTCTGTCTGTCCGTTTCATGTCTGTCTTTCAGTCTATCTGTTTGTCCGCCCATACCTATTTCCTTTGTTTGCCTTGTCTGTCTGTATGTCCGTCTGACGGACCGTCTGTCTATCTGTGTTTGTTTGTCTGTTTATCTGTTCCTGGTCTGTCCGTTTGTCTGTCTTTACCGTCCATCTATTTGTCGGTACTTCTGTCTGTCCACATGTGTGTACGTCTCTTCATGTCAGTCCGTTTGCCAGTCTAGTACAGCTATATATCTGTTTGTCTTGACCCTCTGTCCGTCTCCGTCCGTCTGTCTTGGTCCTATGAATGCTTTTTTGTCCGTATGCCTGTCTGTCCTGTACATCTTTGTTTGTCTGTCAATCTGTCTGTCTCGTCCGTCCGTTTGTATGTCTTTTTGTCTGTACTTCTGTCTGCCCGTATGTGTGTATGTCTTTTGATGTCTGTCCGTTTGTCAGTATAGTACAGCTGTATATCTGTTTGTCTTGTCCCTCTGTCTGTCTCCGGCCGCCTGTCTTTTGGTCCTATAAATGTGTTTTTTGTTTGTCCGTATGTCTGTCGTTCCTGTCCATCTTTGTCACTCACTCTCTGTCTGTCTGTCTGTCTGTCTGTCTGTCTGTCTGTCTGTCTGTCTGTCTGTCTGTCTGTCTGTCTGTCTGTCTGTCTGTCTGTCTGTCTGTCTTTTCCGTCCGTCCGTTTGTATGTCTTTTCCATCCATCTGTCTGTACTTGTCTGTCCGTTTCATGTCTGTCTTTCAGTGTATCTGTTTGTCCGCCCATATCTATTTCTCTTTGTTTGCCTTGTCTGTCTGTATGTCCGTCTGACGGACCGTCTGTCCATCTGTGTTTGTCTGTTTATCTGTTCCTGGCCTGTCCGTTTGTCTGTCTTTTCCGTCCATCTATTCGTCGGTACTTCTGTCTGTCCACATGTATGTGCGTCTCTTCATGTCAGTCCGTTTGCCAGTCTAGTACAGATGTATATCTGTTTGTCTTGTCCCTCTGTCCGTCTCCGTCCGTCTGTCTTTTCGTCCTATGAATGCTTTTTGTCCGTATGCCTGTCCGTCCTGTACATCTTTGTTTGTCTGTCAATCTGTCTGTCTCTCTTGTCCGTCCGTTTGTATGTCTTTTTGTCTGTGTATCTGTCTGCCCGTATGTATATGTACGTCTGTTCATGTCTGTCCGTTTGTCAGTATAGTACAGCTGTATATCTGTCTTGTCCCTCTGTCTGTCTCCGTCCGTCTGTCTTTTGGTCCCACAAATGTGTTTTTTGTTTGTCGGTATGTCTGTCGTTCCTGTCCATCTTAGTCACTCTGTCTGTCTCTCTTTTCCGTCCGTCCGTTTGTATGTGTCTTTTCCATCCACCTGTCTACTTCTGTCTGTCCGTTTCATGTCTGTCTTTCAGTCTGTCTGTTCGTCCGCCCATATCTATTTCTGTTCGTTTGCCTTCTCCGTCTGACGGACCGTCTGTCCATCTGTGTGTTTATTTGTCTGTTTATCTGTTCCTGGTCTGTCCGTTCGTCTGTCTTTTCCGTTTGTCAGTCTAGTACAGCTGTATATCTGTTTGTCTTGTCCCTCTGTCCGTCTCCGTCCGTCTGTGTTTTGGTACTATGAATGTGTTTTTCGGTATGCCTGTCTGTCCTGTAAATCCTTATTTGTCTGTCAATCTGTCTGTCCGTCTTGTCCGTCCGTTTGTCTTTTTGTCTGTACTTCTGTCTGTCCGTATGTGTGTACGTCTGTTCATGTCTGTCCGTTTGTCAGTATAGTACAGCTGTATATCTGTTTGTCTTGTCCCTCTGTCTGTCTCCATCCGTCTGTCTTTTGGTCCTATAAATGTGTTTTTTTGTTTGTCTATATTTCTGTCGTTCCTGTCCATCTTTGTCACTCTGTCTGTCTTCCGTCCGTCCGTTTGTATGTGTCTTTTCCATCCATCTGTCTGTACTTCTGTCTGTCCGTTTCATGTCTGTCTTTCAGTCTGTCTGTTCGTCCGCCCATATCTGTTTCTGTTTGTTTGCCTTGTCTGTCTATATGTCCGTCTGACGGACCGTCTGTCCATCTGTGTGTTTGTTTGTCTGTTTATGTGTTCCTGGCCTGTCCGTTCGTCTGTCTTTTCCGTCCATCTATTTGTCGGTACTTCTGTCTGTCCACATGCATGTACGTCTCTTCATGTCAGTCCGTTTGTCAGTCTGGCACAGCTGTATATCTGTTTGTCTTGTCCCTCTGTCTTTTGGTCCTATGAATGCTTTTTTGTCCGTATGCCTGTCTGTCCTGTACATCTTTGTTTGTCTGTCAATCTGTTTGTCTGTCTTGTCCGTCCGTTTGTATGTCTTTTTGTCTGTACTTCTCTCTGTCCGTATGTATGTACGTCTGTTCATGTCTGTCCGTTTGTCAGTATAGTACAGCTGTATATCTGTTTGTCTTGTCCCTCTGTCTGTCTCCATCCGTCTGTCTTTTGGTCCTATAAATGTGTTTCTTGTTTGTCCGTATGTCTGTCGTTCCTGTCCATCTTTGTCACTCTGTCTGTCTGTCTGTCTTTTCCGTCCGTCCGTTTGTATGTCTTTTCCATCCACCTGTCTGTACTTCTGTCTGTCCGTTTCATGTCTGTCTTTCAGTCTGTCTGTTCATCCGCCGATATCTATTTCTGTTCGTTTGCCTTGTCTGTCTGACGGACTGTCTGTCCGTCTGTGTGTTTGTCTGTTTATCTGTTCTTGGTCTGTACGTTCGTCTGTCTTTTCCGTCCATCTACTCGTCGGTACTTCTGTCTGTCCACATGCTTGTACGTCTCTTCATGTCAGTCCGTTTGTCAGTCTAGTACAGCTGTATATCTGTTTGTCTTGTCCCTCTGTCTGTCTCCGTCCGTCTGTCTTTTGGTCCTATGAATGTGGTTTTTTTGTTTGTCCGTATGCGTCTGTCCTGCCCATCTTTGTTTGTCAATCTGTCTGTCTGTCTTTCCCGTCCGTCCGTTCGTATGTGTCTTTTCCATCCATCTGTCTACTTCTGGCTGTCCGTATGTATGTACGTCTATTCGGTCTGTCAGTCGTTTGTGTCTGTCTTGTCCGTCTGTATATCTGTCCTGTCCGTCCGTTGTCGTCTGCCCTTGTCTGACCGTCTGTTTGTATATCCATCTGCAAGTTCGTATGTTGGCCTTTCCGTCCATCTGTCATGTCGATCTGTTAGTGTAACTTGTTCGTATGTATGTCATTCAGTTTGTTCTGTCGGTCTGTTTGTTTTTTTCTTTATGGCTGCTTGGCCCACAGTTCGTCTTCTGTCTTTGTCCATCTGTCCCTCTGTTCGTCCGCCCATCACTTTTTCTGTTTGTTTGTCTTGTCTGTCTGTATGTCTGACTGTCAGTGTCCTTCCGTCCGTCTGTCCATTAGTCTTTTCTGACCATCTGTTTGTCGCTGCTTCTGTCTGTCCACATGTATGTACGTCTATTCGGTCTGTCAGTCCCTTTGTTAGTCTTGTCTATCGGTTTATCTGTTTATCTTGTCCCTCTGTGTATCTCCGTCCGTCTGTCTGTATTTTCGTCCATGTGTTTGTGCGTCTATCTGCCGGTACATCTGTGAGTACGCATGTATGTATGTATGTATGTATGTATGTATGTATGTATGTATGTATGTATGTATGTATGTATGTATGTATGTATGTATGTATGTATGTATGTATGTATGTATGTATGTATCGGTCCGTATGTCCTTATATCTGTCTGTTCTGTCCATGTCAGTGCATTCCCATGCAACTTACTCGGTTGTCCTTATAGATCTCCCTGCACAGCTTCTCAAAATCGTCGTCTGTGGCCTCGTGCTGTGAGAATATTCCACAGCAGTTCTCTGTCTACGTTGTCGTGGGCTTCGTTAACATCCACCAATTCTGTCTTTTAAGGTCTGGTCTTACCCATAAATTTTTTTTGCGATTCATTAGTAGAAAAGTATCGTGGTGTCTGCCTTGCCGGCACCCATTCTGTGGTGCCCCCAATATATTTTTCCTCACCCACTTCGACAACTCCAATTTTGCGGCTTGCATTGCTATTCGTTTTGCCTCTGACGTCATTGTAACTGGTATTTAGGCGCTCAATTTATTTTAACCGCATTTGCCGTTGTAGATAACTTTTATCTTTCGCGCACCCCAATCGTAATTTTTTTAGCCTCTGTAGTCTACGGTACTAGTCAGCTGTACCTTGCTCTTTGGATCCAGGTCTTTAATTAGCTGTACGGGAATTTCATCTGGTTCAGCTGCCTTGTTCTTAAGGGCTTGTTAAATTAAAACGCCTGTTAAATTTCACTACAAGTTTGCGTATGCTTCACCGCCTAACATTGCAGTACTGAGGCGAAGCTGACTTTTGAAAACCGGCATTGCGCAACACGTTGTGTTTTCCGAGGTTCAAAGCCCGTGAGAATTCCCGGTTTTTCCGGGTGGTAGATACCCTAACGATATTACTTTCAATGTCGGCGCGCGCGACTCCCAGACTCGCTCCCAGGTCCTGCCCTTTGACAACACTCGCTTGGAATTCTGGGTGAACGTGCTGTTCCGGGAAGAGACCGTACCCCCCACCAGGAAAGAATCTTGCAATCTGTAACTTCAGTGTATTATATTCTGCAATGACATTCTCTACCGCACCGATTTTACCAAGTGGGTTTCACTCCGGCTTTTACAGGCGGCCTCTTCCAGTAACTCGAGAATTTTCTCCTCCGAGCGCAAATTTGTCTACGTCAATTTATTGAAAAATTGAACTCAATTTGATGCAAACTGATTAAATATTTAGTGAAACGCAATCAAATTGAAGCATCATGTACATAACACGAAACGGTTTTTGAAGCCCAGTTTCGATATGGCTATAATGGACTCAGTGATTCCTGTCACGAGACCCCATTCGCGCAGTGTATTTTTTTTCTCCACGGTCACGATGCATATCAGACTGGGGTCTGAAAGCCCTGCTTGGATATGAGCATTACAAGTTCACGTCACGAAGTCAGTGAATGGGGTCATCTGACCACCTTCTGACATGTCGCCCTATTTTGTGCCCTGGCTTGATGCATATCGAACGAAATGCTTTACCTAGCCTACTTTCTAAAACTAGTTTACGCCCTTTGGGCTGTATTGTGTTCGCAAACAATTATCGTAATCTGTCTTGCCCGCAATTCCTTTCTTTAACGCTGTGAGCCCGGTACTTCCTTGTCACGAACGGCTTGCGCATTATCAGCTTGACACAGCATTCTCCACAGGAAAGTAGCGAGCGCGAAGTTTTCAAGAGAGGAAACGCAAGCAAGGCAGATGACGATTATTGTTTAGGGACAAGATAAGCCCACCAAAGGGTGGGAACGTTTTAGAGTGTAGTGTGGCTATCAGTAAATGAGTTCACGTTGGATTATCACTAGTGATTATGGTCACGTGACCAAAGTTCTATAGAGTGCACTGCTCTTCTACCCAAGGATGATGTATATTAAACGAAATGGTTTTTGAAGCCCTGCTCCGCTACTACCATGATGACGTCAAAGGACCAAGTCACTAGTAAATAGTGAGGCACGACCATCGTAAAGAGCGCCGGAAACATTATACAGGCATGGGGCATATCAAATAACGCGGATGCGGAAGCTCTCTTCGAATATCAGCGTGACGAGTTCACACAGCCTAGGCACAAGTGATTCAGGACACGTGACCAACCTACTATTGTACTATGTACTATTGACCACCAAGTCAATAGTACATAGTGACGAACGACCATCGTAAATAGCACTGTAAGCTTTACATAGGCATGACGCGTATCAAACGGCGCGGATGTGGAAGCTTTCTTCGAATATCAGGCGTGGCGTGTTAACAGCCTAGGCACAATCGATTCAGGTCACGTGACCACCTTCTGGGATGATCACTAGTGATTATGGTCCCATGACCAAAGTTCAGTCGAGTGCACTGCCCGATTTTGTAGCCTGGCTTCATGCATATCAAACGGAATGGTTTTTGTAGCTTTCTGGGTATCGCTAAATGAGTTCGCACGGGACGATCACTAGTGATTAGGTGAAATCACCAAAGTTCAGTCGAGTGCACTGCTGTTCTCTCCAGGGGTGATGCATATCAAACGAAATTATTTTTGACGAAGCCCTGCTCCGCTACCACCATGATGAGGTTACATGACCAAGTCACTAGTACAGAGTGACACACGACCTTCGTAAAGAGCGCTGGAAATTTTATATAGGCATGATGCATATCAAACGACGCAGATGTAGAAGCTTTCTTCGAATATCAGGCGTGGCGATTTAACACAGCTTAGGCGGAATCGATTCAGATCACGTGACCACCTTCTGACAAGCTGCCCAATTTTGTAGCCTGGCTTCATGCATATCAAATGATAGTTTTTATAGCTTTCTGGCTATCGATAAATGAGTTCGCATGGAACGATCACTAGTGATTATGGTCACGTGACCAAAATTGAGTGCGCTGCTCTTCTACCCAGGGATGATGCATATCAAACGAAATGGTTTTTGAAGCCCTGCTCCGCTACCACCATGAGGTCACATGACCAAGTCACTAGTGAATAGTGATGCACGACCATCATTAAGAGCACTGGAAACTTTCTCTATATAGGCATGACGCATATCAAACGGCGCGGACGTAGCTCTCCTAATATCAGCGTGACGAGTTCACGCGGCCTAGTCACTAGTGATTCACGTCACGTGACCACCTTCGGACACGCTGCCCTATTTTGTACCCTGCCTTCGTGCATATCAAAAGAAATGGTTTTTGCAGTTCAGTCTGGCTATCACTAAAATGTGGCTACATCATGTCAGTAGTGACTTATCACGTGACCGCCTTCGAAAGCATTGTACTTGTTTGTCTCCTGCATATAAGCGAAATTGTGTAGGGAGGCCGGTTCAGCTGTCACTGTTGTGACCTCAGATTAGGTAAAAACTAGTGACTTATAATCGCGGCTGTTGCCAGAGTAGAAGGCTCGAGCTCCGTTCTTCCCGACGCCGCCCCGGATGCGGGAGCCGCCGGGGACCCTCTCCGTAGGCGTCGCCGCCGCTGGGAGGCGGCTATCAGAAGTTCAGAGCTGGCAGACCAGCTCTGGGACGTCCGGCAAGCCGAATATGCCGCTCGAGTCCAAGAACTTCGAGCCGTCACCTGAGGCCACCACATCAAGAACTGCCGGACTATTCTTTACTAAAGTTTCTTCTTCTTCTTCTTCTTATAAAGTTGTAACATTGCAACGGAGTGCACCATTCTTTTACCCAGGTCATGATGGATCTCAAACGAAACTGCTTGTAAAGCCCTGGTCAGCTATTATTATGTCGAGCTCACATGACGCAATCACTAGTGGTTAGTGTTATGTGACCATGGCAGCATGATGCACTCCTTTTCTGTTCAGTCTAGATAACCATTAATCTGAATGGTCCTTAAAGGCCTGTTCAATTAGCCCTGAAATGAGCTCACATCAGGAAACGTTAGCTACTGGAGTTATGCGATAGCATGTCTAAACGTAGTGCGCTCTTCTATCCACGTATTAAAGATAGCAAACCAGTTGGTCCTTAATTCTCTTTGGCTATCATTACATAAAGCTCACTTTGCAAATTTGCCAACCTTTGCCTGCCCACTGTACGTGGTTTAACGTCTCAAACCTGACTCGGGATATGAAGGACACTGTAGCGGAGGGCTCCGGAATATATAGACCACGTGGGATCCTATGACATGCACCGACATCGCACTGTAAACGGGCCTCTAGCAGAAATGCAACCGCTGCCATCGGGATCGAACTCGCGTCTTTTCATGCCACCAGCCGAACACCGTAACCATAGAGCCACCGCGGCGGCGCAGGTTGGCCAGCCAATCCAGTAGCGCGACCATGTTTGATAGTAGTGCATCCTTTTAGTGACTCCGAAATCCGCGACTGCGCCACTGGCCGTAGTCATGGATTTCGCCGGGGTTTGTCCGAAGCCGGAGCGGAGCACCGAGCTAGTGTTCCAGGAGGCTGGGTAGTATCCAGAGTGCGGTGCGTGTCGATGGGAGGCGCTCGGTGAACAATGCATTGGTGGGCCGCGCTTGCGCTGCCGTCGAATACCGGAGGAGACATGCTGGCCGTCTGCTTCACCGCCTGGCTGCATCGAGCACGTTTCAGCGCTGCCGTTGGAAAAGAGGGGGTGATTTCAGCTCGTTGGAGTAGTGGGGGCTAAGGAAAAGCAGAAAAAGTATGCCTGAGGAAATGCAAAAGTACGCAAAATACGACAAAACGGGGAGCGGTCACCTGTCACATGCGGACATTGTACAAATTGCCGGCCGCGAAGGCGCAGCTTTAAATGGACATTCCGAGGAAGCATAAAGAATGAAAACCCACCAACCGCAAGACAACTAAGTGAGCCCTATATCTCCCGGTGGTTACGTACCTCTAACGCCAAACTCGAGCCTTCGGGGGTTCTCGACTCCTACCAGGAGTTGCTGGGGGCCCATCTCGTGAACCAATACACGCGGCTCGTGCAGACGGCCCCCGGGCGCCGCCTGCTCAACCGTTTACACATCCAACACGATTTTACTCCAGAAAAGGTGAAGCGCATCCCGAATCTGTGGCGTCATATGCTCTAGGTCTCTCCGCTGCCCCGTAACACCGACATGCACGGAAGCAGACAACCGCGGGCTTGGGCCCCTGAAAAACATGGCTGCTGACACGGCGTAGCAGACGTAGCAGGGCCGTCACCCACGGGATCTTACACGGCCGCTGTCGTTCACCTGGAAAAGCACGTTGATGGACTCTCTTTCCAAACTTAAATTCAGCGCGAGCTGTGTAAGTAGTGATAGGGCTTGCTGTTGCGGACCCCAGTTTGAGAATCATCATCATGGACTCCCGTAAAGCATGTGATCATTGCCTGGCGGGGAAGATCTCCCCTTTAGCCAGTCAAATTCTAATACGGGCTGCCGCTGATCCAACACCGAAACGTATCATTTGGGCTCCTGGTTCACCAGGGCTTACGAGGTGATGAGGCCGTTGATCTGCCCGAGCGCTTACCCACCGGGCTGCTTCTCACACCGTATCGCCTGGCTCGGAGGCAAACCAACCGCTGCTGCGGTTAAGGCAAATCATAACACAGTGGCAACAACCGCTTTTCCGGGCTCCTACAAAGGGGCTGAGTAAGGCGTAGGAGCGAACCTTAAGGCGCCTGCAGACATGCACGCTACTCTGTCTCGCAATCATCAAACATTTCGATCCTAACACGGATAGGTGGTTAGGATAGATAGGTGGATATACTGCTAAAGGTGAAGTGGTCACAACTACATAGTTATGCCCTGGGGATTTTTCCTCAGTCTGTAGATATTTTCGGAGGGCCAATTTAGGGATAAAATGTTGACTTCAGTTGGCATCCATGCGGTACAGTGTGGGTTATGGTCCCTAGAATATTGCCAGTAACACGGATAGGTGGTGCCCGCACTGTGTCGAGACCTGTGATATCTTCCACATCGTGTGGGTATGCACTCAAAATCCCTACCTCTCACCTTCACCTAACCCTTCCCTAGAGGCAGGGGAGACTGGCCTCCTAAACTGGCTCCTCGCTGGATTCCCAGAGGGCTCTGGTGAGAAGGCGTGTGACAGGGCCTCGACATGCGCGTTTCGATGGGAGGCGCGCAGGCAAACAAACATGCGGTGTGCCGTGCCTTGCGCTGCCGTCGAATACCGGAGGAGAAATGCTGGCCGTTTGCTTCGGCTCTTTGCTGCATCGAGCACGTTTCGCAATTGGTCTATGAAAATATAGGTTGTGCGCGGATCTATAATACGCACCTGTTCCTCGTTCAGCACCCGTAACATGACGGCCACACCGACACAAGCAACAGTAGACGTTTACCCAAGTGTGTCATGTATTCCACGTGTGCAATAAGTGCCACGCGGCTGTTACAGACTGCCGCGTTATGCACCGACATCCGGCTCACATCATATAGATATTGAAAAAGTTTTTACATAATATGTATTTCTTTTTCTTCAAGGTAAAAAATGGCTGCGGCATAGCTCGGCTAGGCCCCGTTATTCAAGTGAAAGCTTGTTATACTTAGTTATGCTTGTTGCTAAGCCGGGTTAGGCCCATATGGACAACCATATGGTTTGCATTGTTTGCATCGCTTATTCACTGTTTGGTTTTGATGACGGCAAATACTGTTCGATGTCTCGTGAAGTAGTTTGTCGCCGTTTCAACCTTGGCCACAAACTAAACAAAGTTTACGACATTTGGGCCTTATCTTGTCCCACAACAATAATAGTCATCTGCTTTGCTTGCGCTTCCTCTCTTTAAAACTCGGCGCTTGCTACTTTCCTGTCGAGAATACTGTGTCAAGCTGATAACGCGCAAGCCGCTCGTGACTGGGAAGTACCGGGCTCGCAGCGTTAAAGAAAGGAAATGCGGGCAAGACAGATGACGATTATCGCTTGGGGACAAAATACAACTCGGGGTGTAAACTTTTTCAAAAGAGCAAGACGAGCCCAACGACTCTCTTTGGAACACCAGGGCCGCTATCTTGTACGCGTTCGAAAAGCCGACGTTCGATTTCGCCTCGCGTGACTTGTGTTTATGTCTGGATAAATAGCGCGAATTAGTATCGGTCTCTTGTAGGATTTGGTTTGTAGTTGTCGCCACTGGACAGCTTCCGATCTAGTGAGTTGTGGATGGGGTGGCGGATAAGTGCATCTTTGCATCTCGTAATGGTTAGTGATGTCGTTGAACCTGGTCATTATGTCTTCCCATCCCCATACTTCGGAGGGCCCTGTCGAGGGGTCTACGTTCGTCGCACCTCGGAAAGTCAGTCCTCGAGCTACGTTGTGTACCGCGGCGTTAGGGTTGCCCTCTCCCGTTGAGTCGGGGGTGTGGGCTGGTATCCATAAGATTTGGACCCACCTGTCTTCCCTTGTTGGTTTGCCTTTTATGTATTTATTTTGATTTTTTATTTACAGAATACTGCAGGCCAACTTGTGACCCAGGCAGGAGGGAATTCGTTCATACAGTAATGCAATTAAATATGTTCAAAGAAAAAGTGCATATGAAATATGAAATACATTGAATCATATGAGGTACATTGAAGGAGGAGTATGTTTAGCGCCTCAGCTGATATCCGGCCGTTCGCGAAGTTGCGTACTGCCGTCTGGGGATCTATGGCTAACGCTATAGCTGCTTCATCCGCCGTTTCGATGCGTGTGGTGTTTATAGTCAAGTTTGTGCAGCATTGTCTGTCATGATTAAGTGCTGCTGCGACAAAGCTGCGTTTGTGTTTGTAACGTGCAGCGTCTACAAAGACCGCGTCCTCTTTCCTTCCGTAGTTCTTCGCCATGTTCTTTGCCCTGCTTTTTCTCCTGCCCTCGTGGTACACAGGATGGATATTCTTGGGTAAGGGGGGTACCGTGAGTTTGGCCCCTATTTCCTTGGGTATGTCCCGTTTGTCTCCGTGTTGTGTGTGGTAGCGGATTCCTAATTTATCTACGATGTGTCTGCCCGCCGTCGTCTTAGAGGGGCGTTCGTATTGCGCTATACGCTGCGCTTCTATTAGCCCCTCTAGCCTGCTGTGCAGTCCCAGCTCTAGGAGTTTCACCGCGCGCGTGCTTGGCATAAATCCAATCGCTTGTTTATATATCTTCCTAATCAGCCCGTCTCGCTTCTTCTCTTGTGCGGTGCCCCATCTGTGATATGCGGGTACATAAGTGGTCTGAGTTATGAGAACGCCTGGATGATTATCATGACGCTTGCTTCTTTCATTCCCTCGTGCCTTTTGGTGATACTCTTGATCAATCGCATCGTCTGAGAAACTTTGGCTTCGATTTTGCGAGTAGTTTCTCCGTTAGTGCCCTTGGTTTCTATGATCATTCCCAACGCCCTTATCTTCTCGACTTTGGGTATGGGTTGTCCATCTTGCGTCATAAGTTGTATGTCTTTGTAGGTTTGGGAGGTCTCCCCTTTAGCGTTGGTCTGTACAGCAACAGCTCAGATTTTTCGGCCTAGCATGTTAGACCGGTGCCTTCTAGGTATTTTTCCACTGTTCGAACAACTTCTTGTAGTCTCTGTTCAATCGAGCCATCACTGCCATCGTTTATTCATAGTGATGTCGTCTGCATAGAGTGTGTGGTTAAGTCATTCGATTCTTTGTAATTTTCTAGGAAGGCCAATCAGAGCCAGGTTAAAAAGCATAGGCGATATAGCCGATCTCTGCGGTGTGCCTGCACTGCCAATAGGCACTTTTTCGGACGTCAGGTCTCCTACCGTGATTTTTGCCCTCTGTATCCGTTAAGAAGTTTCGTATATAGTTGTACGTCCGCTCGCCCGAGCCAAAGTTGCTGATCTGGCGCATTATGGCTTGGTGTGTCACATTGTCGAATGCCTTCTTGAGATCTAGCCCGAGGATGGCTCGAGTCGATCTCCCAGGTTCGTCTATTACTTAGTGCTTCAGTTGCAGCATGGCGTCTTGCGTAGACAAGTTTCTTCGGAATCCTATCACCGTGTTTGGGAGTAAGTCATTGTTTTCTATGTAGTTAATGAGCCTCGCGAGGAGCGCACGCTACATTAGTTTGCCCACGCAGGAAGTTAAAGGTATGTTTCTTAGATTCCCGAGTTTTAGTTTGCCAGGCTTTAGTATTAGGATGACTTGTGCCGTCTTGCACTGCTGCGGTATTTTTCCTTGTTTCCAGCACTCGTTGATATATTCTGTTCTTTTGCCAATGGACGCGTCGTCCAGGTTTCCGAGTGTCTTGTTTGTAACGGCGTCTGGGCCCGGTGCCGATTTGGTGTTGAGTTTGTGCAGGACTGCTGTTATTTCTGCTTTGCTAAACTTTTCGTCGAGGTCGGAGTTCTGTTTTCCCTTGCATTCGGGATGAATACACGGCGATGCCTGTGGTATCTATTTGAGTTCGACCGTTTTCAAAAATTCTTGATCTGTTCCTTTATACGCGTATAGGACCTTGTGCATGTTCTGCCTGTGCACCGTTTTTGTTTCCTCTGGGTTAAGGAGATATTTGAGTAACGTCCACGTCTTGCTCGTGCTAAGTTGCTGATCCATCTCTGTGCATAGTTCCTCCCATTGTCGTCCTTGGAGCCGTTGTGCATATTGTTCTATTTCTTTGTTTAGTAAGGCTATCTTCTTCCTTAATCTCTTATTATATTTCTGCGTTCTCCATCGTTTCTGCAGCCCTTGTTTGGCCCCCCACGTGTGCGAGAGCCTGCTGTCGATTTTAGTTGAGATTTTTATGGGATAACCTTCATTGATTTGGAGATGTCTTCCTTTAGGTTGACTGCACTGGTCAATGTCTGTCTGTAATGGTTTCCATGTTCCTCTCTTCCCTTATTTTCTTGAATTTCACCCAATCAACTCATTTGAGGTGATTACCGGTGCGTTTGTTGGGGCCTTCAACGAGCTGGATTTCGATTATGGAGTGGTCGCTCCCCAGGTCTTCCTGTGTATTTAGCCATATTATGGATTGTATATTCTTCGCGAAGGTTAGGTCTGGTGTGGAGTCGTCACAGACGCTGTTGCCTTGCCTTGTGGGCGATGCAGGGTCCGTGACGAGGGTTAGGCCTTCCTGTTGGGAGTCGAGTCATAGATTTTTGCCTTTGGTGTGGACATATGTACTTGTACCCCCATGTGGTGTGGGCGGCGTTAAAGTCTCCACCCATTATCACCTTCCGGTCATCTGCTATGTTGAGCGTATGTTTGAATAGTGTTAAGAATCTGTGCCTCGTTAATTTTGGACTGCTGTATACGCTTAGATTAAATATTCTATTTGGCATTTTTGATGGTATAATTTCAATTGGTATCTTGTCTATGTCTGTGACTCATGTATCATGTACAACCGTATGGTCTCTTCTGACTAGGGTGGTAAGGGCCTTGGTTTCTTCTACGGCATTGCCTGTGGATTGGTACCCTGGCAGTCTGGCGAGACCATTTGTTTCTTGTAGAATTATTACGAATGGTTTGTCTTTTGTTTTGAGGTACTGACACAGATTCAATTTTTTATTTCGGTAACTTCTGTAATTTCATTGCCATACGGTATATCTGCTTTTTCTTTGCCTGGCCATGATTATGCTAGGATATTAGAGGCCGTCGGGTCTAGTATCAACTGCCCGAGCAGTAAGGAAGACTTAGGAGTTGCCTGGACTGTTTCTATTTCCTTTGGCGGGGCTACAGCGTCCATTCTTTCTTCTAACCTCGTTACTCTTGCGTTTGCATTCTCAAGATGTTACTGTACGGGTTGTAGTAGTTGTGCGAATATGCTGACCGTGGCCGCCTTAATTGATTCTTCCGTCTGGCTCATGCGCTCTTCTATCTTTTTCTCAAGTCTGGGTTGAAATTCTTCTAAACGTTCCTTTCTTATCCTTGCGGTTTTAGTTCTCTTTGGTTTGGTCCCGTTGTTCTCAATAATCTCTGCGGTCTTGCGTTTAAGTTGTAGAGTATCGCTGTTTTCTTCCATATTCACATTCTCAGTCTTTATTGTGTTCGTTGAACTGTCGCTCTGTTTTCGTTTTTCAACTTGGTGTTTGTGAACTTTTAATCTCTCATTCTCCTCACTCAAGACTGCCATTTTTTGTTTCATTGCTGCAACGACTTGTTTCAGCTGTACCAACTCTTCCTCTAATTTATGATTAGCTACAGCGTCCGCCTCGGCGCACTTCGCCTTGACCGCGCTTGCCCAGCTCACCGTTGGCGTTGGCGTGGTGCGTCTAGAACTCAGGGGTTCCTTGGCCTTGGACCTGGCTCTGCTAGACCTGGTTGTGTACCTCGACCTGCCTCTGCTCCTGGATCTGCTACGCCCTTCTTTCGAAGGGGGTTCAGGCCGATTCTTCAGGATGCTTAGGCCATGAGGCTCGTTTAGCGTCGTGTAGTTTTCTTCGTCTGTTTCTTGTTTAATTCTTTCCCTGCGACGTTTCTTCACCAGGAAGAGGATCTTGCCTTGCATTCTCGATCTGCTGTAGGGTGATCCATGTAGCATAGCTGACGCTTAGCTTTGCATTCATGGTTTTCGGGAGGGTCCGCCAACCCGCATCTTTGGCAAATCTTGTCGCCGGGGTTAGGACACACGTCCGCTCTGTGTCCCAATCGTACGCATTGGCAGCACATGTCCAGTCATTTCTTGTATAGCGCGCACGGCAACAAGACAGCACCATATCTCACGTAGCTTGGGACCTTGTATCCGTCGAACAGTGCAATCACGTTTGTTGTGTTGCCCATTCTCTTGGCGGCGATTGCTGCATGGATTTCTTGGAGTTATTACTTCTCTCACGATGTCTTGTGCGCTGTCTTCCAGTCCTGTGTTGCGGATCAATCCTTTGGATGTATTGTCCAGGGCCGCTTCGTAAGCGCTGGCTTCATATTCCTGGGTATTCGTCCTGATGCATACGATCTTGTACTTGTCGGCGTGTTCTTCTGCAGGAGTATACTGCTCACTGTTATATTCTGTTGATAGTTGATACACATCGTGTCTTGGTCTTGTGCCTCTTCGGTTAGGCTAGCCGCCTTGACGATGCTTTGCACAATGTGGGTGCTCATGTAGTCAGAGACTTGAAAACCCCCTCTTCGCCTTACTATTATCTTGTTATCCTCCTTGGGTAGATACGGCATTCTGCCCGCCTTGGTGATCTGTCGTATTCGCCGCTCTGTTTCTTGCCTTCTCCAGTCGATGCGGTGGCACGTGTTGTCGCTGTGGCGTTGATTCCTTGGATTTACGTCGTATAACTGGACGCCAGCCTGTACTGTCCTCGTAGTCTTCCTGCGTAACGTCTTCTCCTTCGACTGATACTTCCAGCTTTATTCTCGCCTGTCTCATTTTCTTGTCGTACTCGCGATGCATGTTTCTGGGAATGGTACTTATGTGTAGCTTGTCTCTGACCTCATGTGGTATACGCTAAGGTAGGTGCCTTTCATCCTCGACTTGGTAGCCCAGATCTTGGAGCAGGGCTCTTCCCGTCTTTGTCAGCGTTAGTCTCTCCAGTTGGTTGACGTTGTGCGCTTCCACGAGCTCTTCCCACGTGTTGTGGACTCCCATTTTGAGTAGTTTCGCTGTGGACGTGAAGGGGGACAGGCCCAAGGCAATTTTGTAGGATTTTCTGATGAGGGCGTTTGTCTCGTTGACTGTTCATGTCAACGTATGGGGTCCCGTACGCGACGATTCTCGTGAGCAGCGCTTGTATAATTCTCGTGCAATCTTCTTCCTTGAGTCCGTGACTTTTGCTCGTAACTCTTTTGATAAGATGGGTTACTTGTTGCACTGTTCTCTGAATTTTTTCCAACTCTGCTCCCCCGGCCCCGTCTTTTTGAATCAGGAGTCTGAGGATGCGGAGCGTCCGGAATCGTGATGCATCCCACCTTTACTACCAGGTCTGGTATCTGCTGCGGTTGTCGGCCTCTTGTGCGCCTTCTTAGCACCAAGAGCTCCGACTTTTCTGGTGCGCACGTCAGTCCACATGCTTCGAGGTACTGTTCCGTAGTGTCAACCGCTTCTTGCAGAGCGCCTTGCTGTTTACCTGTCGACCCTCCCGTAGTCCAGATGGGGAGGTCGTCAGCGTATATTGCGTGACCAATCCCTTCTATTTGCTTCAGCTGCTTGGGTAGCGAGCTCATCGCCAGATTGAATAGCATCGGCGAAATGATGGAGCCTTGTGGCGTTGTTGAGGCGTTGATTACGTTGAGGTGTTGCAGTATGGCTTCATGTGACATGTTGTCCAAAGCCCCATTTACGTCAAGTGCGAGGATGGCGCTTTTGCTGTGCGTGTCCAGTTTGTCGATGACTTTTTCCTTGATCTGCAGCAACACGTGTTGCGTGGACAGGTGAGCTCTAAATCCGAACATGGTGTTTGGGACGTGTCCCTTGTCTTCGAGGTATTCGATCATGCGGTGCTCCATGTGCTCGTAGAGTTTTCCAGCACACGAGGTGAGGGATATAGGTCGAAAGTTCTGCACGCTGATGGGCATGATGTGTTTAGGTATCATGGTTACTTCGGCATGTTTCCATTCCGGTGGTACTTTACCGTGTTCCCAGCACACGGTGATGCATTTTAAGAGCACGTCCGAAGTGTCTTTTTATTGTGTCGTACCCCAGCGCCGTGTTGCAGGTGAGCTTGCTCAAGGCCCTCTGGATTTCTGCTTCTGTGTAGGGCCGATCCAGTTTTATATTTGGTTTGCCTCGATACTCGTCAAAGTGCGAATCTCCAGTTATGTTCCGCTCCGTACCGAGGAACTTCTCCTTCACTTCTTTGATGATGTCTTACTCTTTCCCCGGGTGGTTGTGTATAAGTCTCTGCACTTTCTGTTTTGCGGCGTTCTTGTTCTCCTTCTTTGATAGGGGTGTCTTGAGTACCGCCCAAGTGCACTTGTTGCTTAAGGTCCCTTCAAGCTTGTTACATGTTTCGCGCCAGTTCTGCTTTTCAAGTTGTTCAGAGTACTCTTGCGTTTCCTTGATCCACTTTGAGATTCGAATTTTGAGTTTTCGGTTGCGTTTGTTACGCTGCCAGCGTTTCTCTAGTCCCTTCCCACGGGTAAAGTAAGTGGGGGTCAACCACGGGGGTGACTTGCGACAGCTGGATTGTCTTCGTATGCTTCTCGGCTCTTTCCACGACTCCTCTCATCCATATTTCTATGTCGTCTATCGTCGCATTAATGGCACTCTCGTCTTTGCGAAAGGCCTGGCAGTCCGTGATCTTGGCTTTTCCAATCTTCATCGTCGCTTTGTCGTGCGGGATGGTCGTTTGCACTATATAATGGTCGCTACCCAGATTCTCGTCCATGCAGCTCCACTCATACTGCTTGAGTCCGTGTACGAATGTGAGGTCGGGGCTGGTGTTTCTAGATACACTGTTGCCGATGCGCGTGGGTGTGTGCGGGTCGTTGAGTAGCGTGAGGAGGTGTTGTTGGGCTACGTTGTGTACATCTTTTTTCTTTGAGTCTTCATATCCCCAGGCCGCATGGGGAGCATTAAAATCACCAACGACTATTAGTACGTCACCCACGCTAAGCTTCTTCCCTTCTCGCATTGGCTTGTCTAGATTCTTTAGGTGGTCCTTTGGCGGGCTGTACACGTTTTACACAAACAGGCTTTGCTGCTGTTTTTTCTCGGGTACGATTTCGACGAGGGTGTGTTCGATCCGGTCTTGGATGTCGTGTCGTTGAGCGTTGATGGCCTTCTTAGTCAGGATTGCTGTCCTCGTTTTACCGTCAGTGGCGTTAGTGAGGTAACCACTGACTTTGAAGTCTTCAGCTTCGGTATCGTGTAAGGCGTGTATGTGCGTTAAACTGCGTGCAGAATTGTACAAGGTTGCTTCTCTTCGGATAGAATGACAGTTCCATTGCCAAATTTTTAGCCGTGGGTGTTGCTTGTAGTCATCTTTCTCTTTAGTTAGCCTCGCCATCTTCGCTTAGGGTCTGCATTATTTTGCCGTCTCTCGCAGGGTACTTAGGTTTCTTGCCAGCACTCTTTCTTCTAGCATGTGGATGCGTTGACTGAAAATTTCACCGGATTGTGTCATTTTGGTCTGTAGAGCCTGAATCTGGTTCTCTATTTCGCTCTTAAGAGATCTGAACCCAGTCTGTATCATCTGTGTTACCGTGGTTTGCATAACCTGCGTTACTGTGGACAGTGGGGTTTCCATCATGACGATTACGATGGCGTTGATGCTGTCTTCAAGTGTCTTGAGGTCGTTCTGGGTTATCACCGCTCGGTTCGACAGTGTTGATGGCTCTGGTCGTGTTGGTGACGATGGTGGTGGTGGGGATGAAGGCCCAGGCAGTGGTGTTTGCGATGGCTGGGTCTGTTCTCTCCATAGTTCTGTTTTTCTGTGCTAGCTGGCTTCCTTCTCTTGTGTCTTACTCTTTCGCTGCTTTAGCTCTCGCTTCAATTCATCGTTCTGTCTTCGTAGAATCATTATCGTGTCCTCGTACCTCGAGCGTATTGTGGTTTGAACGCCATTATTTTCCCTCGACGTTTGATTGTGCCCTGCGATGACGCTGGCCCAGCTTACCTTGCGCTGGGTGTTGTCGTGTTCCACGCCCGTTGCCGTTGTCCGGGAAACGCTGTTTTCTTTCCCTCGATCTCGATCCCGAC
The DNA here is from genome assembly GCF_038994185.2 of Dermacentor albipictus. NCBI lineage: Eukaryota > Metazoa > Arthropoda > Arachnida > Ixodida > Ixodidae > Dermacentor > Dermacentor albipictus. The sequence continues at coordinate 204,994 of NW_027225606.1, forward strand.
TTGGATCTGAATCTTTTTGTCTACTCGGTCTCATTCAGTGACTGTGGCGATGTTGACATGGTCATCATGTGCTCGTTGTCATTGGTAGTTACTACGCTGGCCTGGTATCAGAAGCTTCTCTGTCTCGATCTTGACCGCTCCCTGACTCTCAACGGTGGCGGGGCCGGCAAAGTCCTATTCTAAACCTCTTCACTCCTGCGTGCCCCAAAGCTAGCACCCGCAAAGCTCTCGGGGCCCCTTTACTAAAACTCCCTATTGACAATATTCTAGGGACCATAACCCACACTGTACCGCATGGACGCCAACTGAAGTCAACGTTTTATCCCTAGATTGGCCCTCAAAAATATCTATGGACTGAGGAAAAATCCCCAAAGTGTAACTATGTAGTTGCGACCACTTCACCTTTAGCAGTCTATCCACTTATCCTATCCACCTATCTATCCTAACCACCTATCCGTGTTAGGATCGAAATGTTTGATGATTGCAAGACAGAGTAGCGTGCATGTCTGCAAGCGCCATAAAGTTCGCTCCTACGCCTTACTCAGCCCCTTTGTAGGAGCCCGGAAAAAGCGGTTGTTGCCACTGCGTTACAATTTTCCTGAACCGCAGCAGCGGTTGGTTTGCCTCCGAGCCAGGCGATACGGTGCGAGGAGCCCGGTGGGTAAGCGTTCGGGCAGCCGCGTCAACGGCCTCATCCCCTCGTAAGCCCTCGTGGGCCAGGAGCCCAAATGATACGTTTCGGTGTTAGATCAGTGGCAGCCCGTCTTAGAATTTGACTGGCTAAAGGGGAGATCTTCCCCGCCAGGCAATGATCACATGCTTTACGGGAGTCCATGATGGTGATTCTCAAATTGGGGTCCGCAACAGCAAGCCCTATCACTACTTCCACAGCTCGCGCTAAATTTGGGCTCAGGAGAGTCCATCAACGTGCTTTTCCAGGTGAACGACATCGGCCGTGTAAAATCCCGTGGGTGACGGCCCTGTTACGTCTGCTACACCGGGTCGGCAGCCATGTCTTTCAGGCGCCCAAGCCCGCGGTTGTCTGCTTTCGTGCATGTCGGTGTTACAAGGTAGCGGAGAGACCTAGAATATGACGCCACAGATTCGGGATGCGCTTCACCTTCTCTGGAGTACAATCGTCTTGGATGTGTAAACGGTTGAGCAGGCGCCGCCCGGGGGCCGTCTGCACGAGCCGCTTGTACTGGTTCACGAAGTGGGCCCCCCGCAACTCCTGGTAGGAGTCGAGAACCCCCGAAGGCTCGAGTTTGGCGTTAGAGGTACGTAGCCACCGGGATATATAGGGCTCACTTAATTGTCTTGCGGTTGGTGGGTTTTCATCCTCTATGCTTCCTAGGGATGTCCAGTTGAAGCTGCGTCTTCGCAGCCGGCAATTTGTACAATGTCCGCATGTGATAGGCGATCTCCCCGTTTTCTCGTATTTTGTGTGCTTTTGCATTTCCTCAGGCATACTTTTTCTGCTTTTCTTAGCCCCCACTACTCCAACGAGCTGAAATCGCCCCCTCTTTTTCAACGGCAGGGCTGAAACGTGCTCAATGCAGCAAGGTGGCGAAGCAGACGGCCAGCATTTCTCCGGTATTCGACGGCAGCGCAAGGCGCGGCCCACCGCATTTTTCCCCGAGCGCCTCCCATCGAAACGCGCCGCACTCTGGATACTACCCAGCCTCCTGGAACACTAGCTCCGTGCTCCGCTCCGGCTTCGGACAAACCCCGGCAAAATCCGCGACTACGGCCAGTGGCGCAGTCACGGATTTCGGAGTCACTAAAAGGATGCACTACTATCGAACATGGTCGCGTTACTGGAATCGCTAGCGAACCTGCGCCGCCGCGGTGGCTCAATGGTTACGGTGTTCGGCTGGTGGCATGAAAATACGCGAGTTCGATCCCGACGGCAGCGGTTGCATTTCTGCTAGAGGCCCGTTTACAGTGCGATGTCGGTGCATGTCAAAGGATCCCACGTGGTCTATATAGTCCGGAGCCCTCCTCTGCGGTGTCCCTCATATCCCGAGTCGGGTTTGAGACGTTAAACCACGTAAAGTGAGCAAGCAAATGCTGGCGAATTTGCAAATGGAGCTTTATGTAATGATAGCCAAAGAGAATTAAGGACCAACTAGTCTGCTATCTTTAATACGTGGATAGAAGAGTGCACTACGTTTAGACATGCTATCGCATAACCAACGCCCATAACCAACTATCGCCAGTAGCTCACGTTTCCTCATGTGAGCTCATTGCAGGGCTAATTGAACAGGGCTTTAAAAACCCTTCAGATTAATGCGTATCAAGACTGAATAGAAAAGGAGTGCATCATGCCGTTATGGTCACATAACCGCATTCGACTGCGTCATGTGAACTCAATATAGTAATAGCTCACCAGGGTTTTAAAAGCAGTTTCGTTTGACATGCGTCATGGCCTGGAAAAAAAGAATGGTGCACTCAGTTGCAATGTGACGATTTTATCACAGTCGCTAGTTTTTCCGCATGTGAGGTCGTAACAGTGATAGCTGAACCGGCCTCCCTACACAATTTCGTTTATATGGAGGATACAAACAAGTGCAATGCTTTCGAAGACGGTCACGTGATAAGTCACTACTGACATGGTGTAGCCATATTGTGATAGCCAGACTGAGCTACAAAAATCATTTCTTTTATTATGCATGAAGGCAGGGTACAAAATAGGGCAGCATGTCCGAAGGTGGTCACATGACCTGAATCACTAGTGATTAGGCCTTGTGAACTCGTCACGCTGATATTTGGAGAGCTAACTCCGCGCCGTTTGATATGCGTAATGCTTATATAGAGAGTTTCCAATGATCTTTATGATGGTCGTGCATCACTATTCACTAGTGACTTGGTCATGGGACCTCATCATGGTGTTAGCAGAGCAGGGCTTTAAAAGCCATTTCGTTTGCTATGCATCATCCCTGAGTAGAACAGTGCGCCCTACTGAACTTTCGTCCCGTGCCCATAATCACTAGTGATCATCCCATGAGGACTCGTTTAGGGATAGCCATACTGAGCTGTTAAAATAATTTAGTTTGATACACATGAAGCCAGCATACAAAATAGGGCAGCTCGTCAGGAGGTGGTCACGTATCGTGAATCACTTGCGCCTAGGCCGTGTGAACTCGCCACGCTGACATTCGAAGAGAGCTTCTAAATCCACGTCGTTTCATATGCGGCATGCTTCTAGCGTTTCCAGCGCTCTTTATGATGGTCGTGTGTCACTGTTCACCAGTTACTTAGTCAGATGACCTCATCATGGTGGTAGCAGACCAGGGCTTCAAACCAGATTTCGTTCGATATGCATCATCCCTGGCTAGAAGAGCAGTGCACTCGACCGAACTTTGGTCACGTGACCATAATCACTAGTGATACATGCGTACTCGTTTAATACTAGCCAGACTGAGCTAAAAAAATAGGTTCGTTTGATATGCAATAAGCCAGCAAACAAAATAGGGCAGCAAGTCAGGTGTTCACGTGACCTGAATCACCTTTGCCTAGGCCGTGGGAACACATCACACTGATATTGGAAGACAGCTTCTAAATAGGCGTCGTTTGATATGCGTCATGTCAATATAAAGTTTCCAGCGCTCTTTATGATGGCCACTCGTCACTATTCACTAGCGACTACGTCATGTGACCTCATCATGGTGGTAGCAAAGCAGGGCTTCAAAAACCATTTCGTTTGATATGCGTCATGCCTGGGTAGAAAGCAGAGCACTCGACTGAACTTTGGTCACGTGACCATAATCACTAGTGATACATGCGTACTCGTTTAATACTAGCCAGACTGAGCTAAAAAAAATAGGTTCGTTTGATATGCAATAAGCCAGCAAACAAAATAGGGCAGCAAGTCAGGTGTTCACGTGACCTGAATCACCTTTGCCTAGGCCGTGGGAACACATCACACTGATATTGGAAGACAGCTTCTAAATAGGCGTCGTTTGATATGCGTCATGTCAATATAAAGTTTCCAGCGCTCTTTATGATGGCCACTCGTCACTATTCACTAGCGACTACGTCATGTGACCTCATCATGGTGGTAGCAAAGCAGGGCTTCAAAAACCATTTCGTTTGATATGCGTCATGCCTGGGTAGAAAGCAGAGCACTCGACTGAACTTTGGTCACGTGACCATATTCACTAGTGATCATCCCATGTTAACTCATTTTGTGATAGCCAGACCGAGCTACGAAAACCGTTTCGTTTGACATGCATGAAGCCACGGTACAAGATAGGGTAGCATGTCAGAAGGTGGTCTCGTGACCCGAATTACCAGGCACCAGGCCATGTCGACTCGTCACGCTGATGTTCGGAGAGCTACATCTGTGTCGTTTGATATGCATCATGCCTATACAGAAAGTTTCCGGCTCTCTTTGCGATGGTCGTGCGTCGCTAGCTACTTAGTCGTGTGACCTCATAGTGGTAGCGGACAAGCGCTTCAAAACCATTTCGTTTGATATGCATAAGCCCTGTGTAGAACACTGGTTTGGCCACGTGACCATAATCACTAGTAATCATCCCTTGTGAGCTTATTTAGTGATAGCCAGACTGAGCTACGAAAACCATTTCGGTTGATATGCATGAAGCCAGGGTACAAAATAGGGCAGCATGTCATAAGGTGGTCACGTGTCCAGAAGCACTTGTGCCTATGCCATGCGGGCTCGTCACGCGGATATTCGAGGACAGCTTTTCAATTCGCTTCGTTGGGTATGCGTCAAGCCAATATAGCTTCAAGCGCTATTTATGATGGCCGTGCCTCACTATTCACTAGCTACTTGGTCATGTGACCTCATCATGGTGGTAGCAGAGCTGGGCTTCAAAAATCATTTTCGTTTGATATGCATCACCCCTGGGTAGAAGAGCAGTGCACTTGACTGAACTTTGGTCACGTGACCGTAATCATAATCATCATCCCATGTGAACTCATTTAGTGATAGCCAGACTGAGCAACGAAAAATGTCGTTTGATATGAATGATGCCAGGGTACAAAATAGGGCAGCATGTCAGAAGGTGGTCACGTGACCAGAATCGCTAGTGACGGTCATGTGAACTTGTGCTCCTAGCCAAGCAGGGCTTTCAGGCCGATATATCCTCTATCGTTTGATATGCGTCATGTCTTCGAAAGAAAAAAAGATGCACTGCGCGAATGTAGTCTCGTGACTGGAATCACTATACTCCATGCGAGGTCATTGTAGTCATAGCGAAACTAGGCTTCAAAAACAGTTTCGTGTTATGTGCATGGCCTTTGAATGGGATTGCGTTTCACTACATTTTTAATTCGCTTGCATCCGTTCAATTTTGCAATAAATTGACGCAGAGAAATTTTGGGCTCCGAGCACTAACTTTTTAAGCTACTGAAATAAGCCGCCTGTAATAGCCAGGGTGAAACCCACGTTGTAAAATCGGTGCGGTGTCATTGCCGAATATAATGCATTGGAGTGACAGATTGGAAGCTTTTTTCCTGACGGGGGGGGGGGGGGGGGGGGGTGTACGGTCGCTTCTCGGAAAAGCACTTTCTCCCAGGATTCCTAGCGAGTATTGTCAAAGGACAAGCCAGGGAGCGAGCTCCGGTTGCTGCTCGGACTTTGCAACTTACATTGAACGCTATAGTAGATCCGTTATGCCAGCCTGTTCCCAAGTCGTGCAGTCACGCGCGCAGACAACGAAATTGTCATTTTCTACCGTATTCCAGCGCGTGATCATGCAGCATGATCGCGAGCTGGAATACGGTACAAAATGACATACGTTCGTCAGGGCATCTACCAATCGGGAATTCTCAGGTGATTTGAATAGTCTGAAAATCCCTAGGGGAAACTCAGGGAATTTGTACTTCTATCAGGGAAGATTACATGTAATTTTCTGCAAAGCGAACGAAAGTCGCGCTAATGTTGGCTCCAGTAACAGAGCAATCGCAACAAATCGTATTTGACCGCCTGTCGTCGGCTAGAAGAGTTCAGAGTTCAGTCAACGACCAATTTTCCAGACGCCCGATTTTTCCGACATGCCCGATAATTCGCACGGCTTCGCGTCCCCACAACGTACCCCATAGAGTCAATGTATAAGAGCTTCTGAAATTTCGGACGCGAGAACCCTTCGCCGTCCGATTTTCCGGACTTTTTGCCGTGACTACCGGTCTGAAACGGCATTAAAGCCACCACCATCGCCGCCATTTTGATTACCTTACCGCTTCGAACCGGCGCTCTCACACGCACATCTGTTGGGAGCCGTAGCCACCACCGCCACAACGCTAGGCCTATAGTCGGATACAACTTTAGAAAAAAGGGGAGGCCCCGCCCAGATGACCGAAGCGGCGAAGTCACCGGCCGTACGGCGCATGACGTCGGTCCAGAATGCGCGCCCATTGGTGCACCCGCCTCGGAGGAGTAAACGCCCCCTTTTTTCTAAAGTTGTATCCGACTATAGCTGCCTCGACGTTCGCTATTAAGTTCCTTGCCGTTCTGTGCCGTGTTTTTCAATGAAAGGATTCGCCGCTGTCAGCAACGGCACTGACACCCGCCTTTGAGGTCATCGCGATTTGCTTCGGAGCTCGAGAAGCACGGCGCGTAGCATAATGCCGGTTTCTGGAAGTTGACGTCGCCTCAATACAGCAATGTTACGCGGTGAAGCATACGCGAAAGTATTGCGGTGAAGCATAAGCGTGGGAAGGGGCGATTGTCATGGGACACAGTATGTATTCCTTATTTATAAGAACTGCATAGCGGGGCCCACGGCCACCTCTGCCTGTGCATGCATCGAGGACGGTAACGGCGCCTACTGCTAAATCAAGGTGGATAGGAGCACGCGGCGAACAATCACCTCCGCCGGCTGATACAGACACCGAATGGCGCTTGCTGCCCTCTAGGCCCATGGCCTGCCAGTGGGCCCTAGTGGTCTTCTGCGCCATGAAGCCTAGAATGATAGGGTCAATGAAACCGGTGACACTACGGGCAAGCAAGGAGATGGACAGAACGAGAAAGCGTTCAGGAAAGGCTGAAGCACCTGGTAGAGTCAATGCGCGTGGTTCTCGATAGTCTCCAGAATCCGGCCGCTAAATGTGCCGTGCAGGTGCTCGCCATGCTGGAGCCGCTTACCGTAGCTCTTTAAATATTGTAAAGCTTTCCTTTGGCGCTGGTGCTGCTCACGCAGGGGAGGCCCTCACACCAGCTTCGTCTTAGCGCCTTTATCTTTAGGTTCGCTTGAATTGGTGCCTATAAACTAGATACGGAACCCGATAGTGGCTTCATGGATAAGATATCTTAATGTTTATTATCAAAATTTCGAACTTGTTTTCACTGTTGTGCATCCCTCATCACACCTTTCTGTCCTCGTTCCTCCTTCCCCTGTGTAGAATAGCCTAGGCTAGAGCGCGTTAACTCAGGCCGACCTCTCTGCCTTACTTCAAATAAATTAGCTCTATTGTGCACGCATGCACCCGCCATATCCTGTGACAGTACGAACACCGATATGCATAAGTGTAGTGGCAGTCCTTCAGAGCTTTTTCGGATGTGCTTGTGGCGATTTGAGCCCTTAGAAGGCACCTTACCAGGTCTGGCCATGTTGAGCTGACAAGCGTCGTGCATACTCTGCTGATAGCGATCGTGTCTGCGTCTGCTAAGTATTACATCGCTACGTGCTGCGGATAGAGCTAAAATTTCAAACCGAACGCCGTCTGGCGTTCTCCTCGCAGGCGCCACGCTCCCAGCTGTAGAGTCGCACAAGTACGCCACGCACATCGCACTGCTGTGACGTTGCTCGTAGTAACACGTGACTTTGAATTATTGAAGGCAACATTTGTTATTTGTGCAGTTTGTTGCTTCAATAGACGAATTAAAGTTTTTGAAAAATAAAACAAACCAAATGTCTGCGTCTTCGCACGTGTATTACTTCGCACCGCAGCAAGAGTTGTATTGCGTTTCGCATTCTCTACCGTGTTCCACCGCGCGATCATTCTGCGATACCCTTGTATCTGCCTCAGTATTCACGTACCACGCTTATGCCGCTAGTCGGGTTACCTCGCGCACAGCGCGCAAAACCGTGTGCTGCGCGAAACGAGACAAACGCAACAGGCCGCAGGCGACGCCGTTGCAGCGCAGGTGCCCCGCGCAGCAAAAAAGCGAGAAAAAAAAAGGCGGGGCCCGTGACGTACGAGTCACGTGATCCTGGAGCTCCGTCCCGCGGCGTATGCGTCATGGGCCTCCGGTATGGGAGAACGCAGTGAAGGAGAGAGAGCAGTGGTTCTCGTGGGGAAGGAGGAAAGGCTAGCACTATCTTCTGCAACCCACGCGGAAGCGCTTGCGGAGGCTAGACGGGGCAAGTGGAGTCTCTCTCTCTCTCTTGGCAGTGGCCCTCGCCTCCTTAAATCATGGGTTCGCGGCACTGGAATATTTCCATTTCGGCTATGAATGAACCAATTGGAAAAATTCTTGCCACAGAACGCCCCCTAGAGGCCATGCAAAAACTTCCAGTGTACAACTGGTGAGGGGCCCGTTATGGGCAGTCAAAGACGTGCATTTCCGATATTTTCGCGGCCCTTAGGGAATTCGAAAAATCGGACGTTGACTGTACAAATAAGAGGATGCTTCAAATGGTCCATGGGGTGAGCGCATGGCGGGAGGAGGACGAGAACAGAAAGGACTTGCAGATTGAGGAATGAACGGGAAAGGAAGCATGCCACCGATTGTTTGAAGGAGCTGGAGCTCAAGAAACAGTTGACTGATGCCGAGAGACAGGTGTCCTTCATCCAAACCAAAACAAACTCTTTAAAGCAGTGAACCAACACTGAGGCGTTGTGCACAGGCTGAGAGCATGTCAGGACAGTTGAAGTTGACTTACCAACTTTTCAGAGGGAATCTCACTTGACAAAGTTCAGGCCTCATGCCATTGAGCTTGCCATCAGTTGATAGAAATAGCTCATAGTCGATAACATTTGCTTCTGTATGCCTCTCCTCTTTATTCATATTTGAGAATGTCCGACTCGATTTGAAATAGTTCTTACCAATTCTTTAAGAGATATTTTATCTGCTATGCATCTTATAAAAGAAACGCTACTCCTACTATTCAAACTGGGTGAAGTCCCTTTTTAAATTTTTTTAACATGCTTACTAGAGAGTGACAGCATCAGGTGACATGGTGTGAACCTGTCTTGACATAAAATGAAGTTCTGTGTCACTCAGGGAATTTCGCAAAGGTATTCTGGGACAACCTGGAACATACAGGCAATTTGGAAACGTCTACTTGGTAGGCACCCTGGGTTTTATCCTCAGAATCCCTTTAAAGGGAATATGTTTACAGCCTCACCGACTGCAATTTGTAAAATGCAATGCTTGCAGTAAGGCAGTTAGTTAAAATCCTAATGAGTAATTTGTTAATTAGTCAATTTTTTTATTTCTCGTGCTAGTGATGTTGGCCTCTTCGAGTAGACCAGCTCAAGCACAAGAATATGGCTGTGTGCCTCTGGACGTTTAAAAAAAATTGTGTTCAGCTTTCGCAGGAACACATGGTTCGCTACTGATCTACAAGCGACTCAGCCTAAGTAAGACTTCGTCCCATCTGAAATTTAAATGGGACATAAGGTTCTATTGTGTTTCAAACCTACTAGTTCGGTGAAGTGATCTCGATGCCGCAAGGTAGGAGAGAGTGGTAGTCAGTTACAGCTGTCTAGAGCTGCATGTGTGCTTGCAAAAGTCTGCCGCAGGCACCCGGATGTAGATATCTTGTGGACAACTGAACTGCTGAGCTGCATTCCTTGGTTTCTGGCGCGACTGCTGAATCCAAGAATCGGCTGCACAATATTTGGTATGCCACCTAGGAGAACAAAGCGCGAATTCGCGTTGCGTTCTCCTGCGCAGCGAGTTTCGTTTGACATTACGTTGTCCCCCAATCTACATAGAGGATACGCTTCGCCTGTAGCAGTTGGCATCGCGAAATATCAGCCACCAAGGCCTAAGCATGATCACATTGCGAGTGACGTCCTCGCACGTATACCTTCGACATAAATGAATGAGATAGTGAAGGAGTGCCTATAGGTTCTTGTTTCACTTAGGGTATTCGGGGTACACTACAGTGTGGTTGAGCTAAGTCGGGCCAAACCTCTCAATCAATCAGGCCAACAATGGCCGTGTTTCACCATCATTGTTCCTCGATATTAGAAGAGATCACCCTGTTGATTGTTGAGGCAGAGCATATCGACGTACAGCCATCAATAGAATTGTCTCGCAAGAAGTTAGATTTCCTGCGTAAGCGGTGACAATTTGTTCCGGTCATGAATATGGCTAAATAGTGTGACTTTCATAGCGCATGTCTCAGTGCTTCCATGTGATCTATGAGCTTCCGTGTGCTTTGCTTGGCACTGATGGTGTATAACTTATAGAAACAGTCTGGTTTTGAGAATAATTGTTGGTAGTAGCGCTGTGTGTTGTCTTTTTTATGTGCCACCTAGTGTCCGTGTTACGTTTCGCTCTGCATGGCAAGTATTCCTGTAAAATTTGCACTGGGTGTGAGTTTCATATACACAAATACATTTATTTGATACAGCAGGTGAAGAAAAGAAAAAAAATATCACACCAAGCGCGTCCTCGTTGCTTCATTTGTAGAAATCTCGGCATCAAGTTCTTCAAGTGCGTCATGTCCTCAAGTTTTTGGACCACATTCTTTGCAGGGCCAACTGTCAAAGCGCCACTCCGTTGCTGCTGCGTAATGACATCAAGATGGCACCCTTGGTGTTCAACCCTCATTAAAATGGTATGCAACATCTTCAAAACTTAGTGCTCAATATCTACAAAGGTTGAGGTAACAATAAAAACTGATTTATAAAAATGTGAATCTGCAGCTTACCAACATATCCAAAAAGAAATGTATGTAATCATTGTTTGACGTAATAGTTCTGCAGAAACCTGCAAAGTGGAGAGAGGTAAAAAATAAGGGGAAAATCAGACATCCATTCTTAGCAATTGCTACAAGGAAACCCACCGGGGTTCCTTTGTAGCAATTGCTACGAACGGGTGGATGTCCGATTTCCCGTATATTACGTAATCATTGTATTTTGCTAGAACTAGCCTATGGAGCTAGAACTTTGGTAACTGACTTGAAAAGAAGCCAACCATGCAATCAGCGATGAAACAAAAAAATTTATGTGTAACTATTAGGTTAGGTAAAAGGTAGACAAATGATATTCTAGTTTAGAATAAGGGGAAGGGAAACAGGAAAGGCTGTCTCAAATATCTAATGGGTAGACGAGATAAATGGTGATCAATAAAAGAAACAGTAGGCGGTTGAGGGCAGCCGAGGATTATGCAGACAGAGTAACGAGATAAAGTAATCCACAGGCATAGGTTAGGCTTGGCAGGTGGAGCGTCGAGGCAATTTGAGATGTGAGGTAGAGGCCATCCACCTGTAACAGACAAGTCAAGCTGACAATGAAAACTCAGATGCTGGACAGATTATTGTCTACTTCACATTAACAGTAAAAATCCATGTGCACAAAAGTTCATTTTTCTCCAGGGTATCGCACTGAACTGTCACACGTCTAGTTCAGGTGACTAAACAAACAGCGACCTCATTCATTAACCTGTGCGTCATTCAATTTCAGAAATTTTTGGACAGAGCTTAGCTTCTCGCTTGGAACTACTAAAAAGGCTGCCAAAAGACAAGGAGACACGTCTGCCTTACGTCCTTGTTTGCTGGCGCTAAATATGCTTTCAATTTACCAACACGCCCAACAAATGGAAATGCATAATTATTCGTTTGGATTAGGGCAGACGTCTTGTCTGTGTCCTACCTCCCCGCAAGAGATGTCTCCTAGCTCTCATATTTGCGAACGTGCTCGTTTACTAGTCATCGTCACGTAAAATAAAACTTTACCTTGCATGCAACATTGCATCAAATCAACGGCAGCCATGATTGTGTTCGGTTGTTCTTGCTGAGTATTGACATGGCTAGGCGAGGTGACTGGAACACCTGCACCCTCCAGTCACTAACCTGTGTTTTGTTCAATTTCAGGAATCTCGGCTCAGCTTGGCTGCTGGCTCAATCCTACTAAAATGACCGCCAAAAAAAGAAAGGGAGCGCTGCAAGATTGAAAAGGTGGCTTCTGGCACAACGATTTGACAGTGGAACTGCATCGGCACGTTATCCAGATCTGCACATTTATTAGGAATATAGTGGCACTTTCTAACCGCTGAAGTACCGCAGCGCACCTTTTTATGAATATTTCGCGAGATCGGCATAATTTGGCATTTCTTGACCTCTCGCTGCAACGATGTCGGGAACTCTGCTCGCGCAGATTTTCGCGCCTGCCTGGATGAAAGTTTTGTGGTAAGTGAGAATTATATGCACATATGTTGGGGTTTCCTTTAAAGCGTACCGTGTTAACAGCTAGTGTTATGAAAGGCGAAGCTGTGCAGCCTTTAGCTTTATATCGGCTTAAATACTGATTGCTGTGTTTGCTGCTTTTTCTTATAGTTGTAAATATACATTGTTGAAATGGACCTTACAAGTGTTTAGAGTATTGTTGCATCTTGTGGGGCAAAATATTTCTTGTGTGTTTTGGCACGTACTCGATGAAACCAGACCATATTCTGGGTTTTCTCGTGCCGAAACTGCCATTCGATAACGAAGCATCGCATAGTGCAGTAGGCGTGACTGTTTGCCACGTACTCGATGAAACCAGAGCAGATTCTGGGTTTTCTCTTGCCAGAACTACCAAACGATAATGAGCCGCAGAGTCGTGAGATAGCTCTCATGTTTGCGAACGTGCTCGTTTGTAGTGGTTCTCACGTAAAATTAAAGCTTTCCCTTGCATGCAACATTGCATCAAATCAACAGCAGCCATCATTGTGCTCGGTTCTTGCTAAGTATTGAAATGGTTGGCTGAGGTGACTGAAACACCTGCACCCTCCTGTCACTAACCTGTATATTGCCCAATTTCAGAAATCTCTCGGATCAGCTTGGCTGCTGGCTCGCTCCTACTAAAATGACCGCCAAAGAAAAGGGAGCGCTGCGAGACTGAAAAGGTTGCTTCTGGCACAACGGTTTGACAGTGGAACAGCATCGGCACGTTATCCAGATCTGCACATTTATTAGGAATATAGGGGCACTTTCTAACCGCTGAAGTACCGCAGCGCACCTTTTTATGAATATTTCGCGAGATCGGCATAATTTGGCCTTTCTTGACCTCCCGCTGCAACGATGTCGGGAACTCTGCTCGCGCAGATTTTCGCGCCTGCCTGGATGAAAGTGTTGTGGTAAGTGAGAATTATATGCACATATGTTGGGGTTTCCTTTAAAGCGTACCGTGTTAAAAGCTAGTGTTATGAAAAGCGAAGCTGTGCAGCCTTTAGCTTTATGCTGCAAATGTAATCGACTCAAATACTGATTACTGTGTTTGCTGCTTTTTCTTATAGTTGTAAATATGCATTGTTCAAATGGACCTTATAAGTGTTTAGAGTATTGTTGCATCTTGTGTGGTAAAATATTTCTTGTGTGTTTCGGCACGTACTCGATGAAACCAGACCATATTCTGGGTTTTCTCGTGCCGAAACTGCCATTCGATAACGAAGCATCGCATAGTGTAGAAGTCATGACTGTTTGGCACGTACTCGTTGAAACCAGAGCAGAGTCTGGGTTTTCTCGTGCCAGAACTACCAAACGATAATCAGCCTATAAGACCAGCCGCCTGCATAGGGTATATATACCCTGTATAGGGTATACACAGTGAATGGGAAGTGAGACACTGGTAGCTGTAATATCAGTCATTCCTCAATGTATGCTGCCGACAATCCGTCCACAGGAACCTCCGGAGAAACGTTCCCCTTTGAGAATTGATGCAGATTTGACTGCTCATGTCCGAACCTGAGAAATCCGAGCACGACTACCCGCCTCTTGGAGCAGCAGTGAGGTCTAAGCTGTGGCTTTCGGACACATCGTCTTTTGGGCCAAGCGAATACATCGCCACGAAAAGCGGCGTTGGAGTAAGGGCCTTTGTGACGGGGGTCTTCAGTGGCCTCGATTGGCTGTTCCCATCGACGTCAACGAATGAAGGTGAGCTGCAACACTATAATAATTCTTCTGATTAAGAGCCATCCTTTATGAGAACTAGATGGCACGCCGGAAGGAACGGTATAGGGCTTACAAAGTTAACGGGAAGTGAGACACTAGTAGCTGTAATATCAGTCATTCCTCAATGTATGCTGCCGACAATCCGTCCACAGGAACCTCCGGAGAAACGTTCCCCTTTGAGAATTGATGCAGATTTGACTGCTCATGTCCGAACCTGGGATATCCGAGCCCGACTACCCGCCTCTTGGAGCAGCAGTAAGGTCTAAGCTGTGGCTTTCGGACACATCGTCTTTTGCGCCAAGCGAATACATCGCCACGAAAAGCGGAGTTGGAGTAAGGGCCTTTGTGACGAGGGTCTTCAGTGGCCTTGATTGGCTGTTCCCATCGATATCAACGAATGAAGGTGAGCTGCAAGACTAATAATTCTTCTGATTAAGAGGCATCCCTTATGAGAATTAGATCGCCCGCTGCAAGAAACGGTATAGGGTATACACAGTGAATGGATAGTGAAAGATTGGTAGCTATCAAGTGTCTTCTTGTTAGGGGAAGTCTGAAGCTACCAGGGACGTAGACAAAATGCAAGAGGCAGTTGGTGCGACTCAAGTGCATAGTCTGTGAAGGGCAGAGGTTGCATATGAACAATACAGCAGAAGGCTGACCCAGTGCCCAGCTTTCAAAATTGAAGGCGAGGAAATTCATTGCAAGTGTTCAAAAGTTGTGCACTTTTTGGGTTGTATACAGGTGCTCTGAAAACAACGATGCAAACCTGCCCTGCATGGCCTCCCGCAGGGGCGTCTGCCTGGGCAGGCGTTTGGTGTGTTGCGACACCACGGACCCGAGCACGTGGGAGATGGACCACATCGCAAATGACTGTGCTGCTAAGCCGTGTACGGGGAGAAAGGGATGGTGAAGGTTGAGCTGATGCTCAGTTTTTGGACACAGGCAGATGCAAAGAATCCCTTTGACCTCGCCTTCACATACAGGGACTCTCTGCAGTGACCCATCAAGGGGATATCGGTTGTTTTTTCCTGTCCTCCGGTTTGCCTTTTGTCTTCCTGGCTTTCAATCTCTCCGTTCTTTTACTCACCTTTGGGTCACTTCCATTCTTTAGGGCAGTGAGAATTAATTTGACTATAATTACCAACCAAGCTAAAATTCTTTTGGGCTGCAGTGGCTGTGGCACAGTTGGCATTGGAAGGCTTTGAAATACAGAAATCTCGTGCCCGATTGTTGGGCATAGTGTTGGTAGGTACCCACCTGCCGAAATCAGATAGACCTTTTTTTACTTAAGTCCAAATCCTTAGACTTGATGGCCCAGCAGTTTCATACGCAAGAAGGAGCCTCCCTCCTTGTCACCGTCAAAACCGCACTGTTCTGTTTCAAGAAGGACTGCTGCAACATCCCTGTGTGACGTGCCTGATGGCTCTTTCCAAAAGTGGGTGCACCGATGGCTTTGTGTTTTTTCGCCTGACCACAGAAACACTTGCATGTGTTCCAAGTCAGCCACAGTGCAATGACCGAAAGGACCGTCAGAAGTCTACCACGCCTTCTAGTTGTGAAATGCACAACCAACACCATTAGTCCTCGATGTGAAGTTACAAAAAAGTCAGTGGCGACTTCCGTGCTGAAATCTGACAAACTGAAAGTTGAAAAACTCAACTTGTTTCATTTGAATACTCCCTTAAATTGGCATACTGGCATTGCTCCACGAACAATATATGTGCACTTGTAGAAGTACCACACCTCGAAAAATTGACTGATCCAAGTCGACCGGCTCATCGGCAGCACCGTCCTTCGAAACAACCCAGCCAATTACTCACGTGCGGCATTAAAAAGCAGGCTTGGAGATCGTGACTTCTTGGTGGAAAGACCCTGACTGTTTCGAGGAACCAGAGATTGGTCAAGCGCACCATTAATGGTATCGCCACGTGGACTTGCGCTTTTTTCAAAACAAGAAATCAAGACGCAAAGATTACAGGACCGATAACTTGGCCCCCTACTAGCTTGCCACCTGTCACCCTGTAGATCAATGCATTCAGCATGCCTCTGAAATGCTGTCAATTCCTTGCCTGCACGCAATTAGCCTCCTATTGGTGCTTTCACCAACTTTGAATCACTTTCTATTGCATTGTGATTAAACACTAACACGCATCGTGGTTCCTCTTCCTTCCGCCTGCTTGCATCTAGTCTAAGGCATGGTGTTCCACGCTTGCTGCTCTCTTGGTGCCATGCCGCTAGTAAGCTACTCCGTGCTTCCTAGCTGCTTGCTTGCTGTTTGCTGCCAAGCGTGCCGCCTGTCTTTGCCTAGATGCTGGCATGGTGCTTTTCTCTGGCCAGCCACTAATTTCTTGCCTGCCTGTAACTAGGTTTCCACTGGTGATTCCAGCATCTTTGAATCACTTTCTATTGCATTGTGATTAAACACTAACACGCATCGTGGTTCCTCTTCCTTCCGCCTGCTTGCATCTAGTCTAAGGCATGGTGTTCCACGCTTGCTGCTCTCTTGGTGCCATGCCGCTAGTAAGCTACTCCGTGCTTCCTAGCTGCTTGCTTGCTGTTTGCTGCCAAGCGTGCCGCCTGTCTTTGCCTAGATGCTGGCATGGTGCTTTCCTCTGGCCAGCCACTAATTTCTTGCCTGCCTGTAACTAGGTTTCCACTGGTGATTCCAGCATCTTTGAATCACTTTCTATTGCATTGTGATTAAACACTAACACGCATCGTGGTTCCTCTTCCTTCCGCCTGCTTTCATCTAGTCTAAGGCATGGTGTTCCACGCTTGCTGCTCTCTTGGTGCCATGCCGCTAGTAAGCTACTCCGTGCTTCCTAGCTGCTTGCTTGCTGTTTGCTGCCAAGCGTGCCGCCTGTCTTTGCCTAGATGCTGGCATGGTGCTTTCCTCTGGCCAGCCACTAATTTCTTGCCTGCCTGTAACTAGGTTTCCACTGGTGATTCCAGCATCTTTGAATCACTTTCTATTGCATTGTGATTAAACACTAACACGCATCGTGGTTCCTCTTCCTTCCGCCTGCTTGCATCTAGTCTAAGGCATGGTGTTCCACGCTTGCTGCTCTCTTGGTGCCATGCCGCTAGTAAGCTACTCCGTGCTTCCTAGCTGCTTGCTTGCTGTTTGCTGCCAAGCGTGCCGCCTGTCTTTGCCTAGATGCTGGCATGGTGCTTTCCTCTGGCCAGCCACTAATTTCTTGCCTGCCTGTAACTAGGTTTCCACTGGTGATTCCAGCATCTTTGAATCACTTTCTATTGCATTGTGATTAAACACTAACACGCATCGTGGTTCCTCTTCCTTCCGCCTGCTTGCATCTAGTCTAAGGCATGGTGTTCCACGCTTGCTGCTCTCTTGGTGCCATGCCGCTAGTAAGCTACTCCGTGCTTCCTAGCTGCTTGCTTGCTGTTTGCCGCCAAGCGTGCCGCCTGTCTTTGCCTAGATGCTGGCATGGTGCTTTTCTCTGGCCAGCCACTAATTTCTTGCCTGCCTGTAACTAGGTTTCCACTGGTGATTCCAGCATCTTTGAATCACTTTCCATTGCATTGTGATTAAACACTAACACGCATCGCGGTTCCTCTTCCTTCCGCCTGCTTGCATCTAGTCTAAGGCATGGTGTTCCACGCTTGCTGCTCTCTTGGTGCCATGCCGCTAGTAAGCTACTCCGCGCTTCCTAGCTGCTTGCTTGCTGCTTGCTGCCAAGCGTGCCGCCTGTCTTTGCCTAGATGCTGGCATGGTGCTTTTCTCTGGTCAGCCACTAATTTCTTGCCTGCCTGTAACTAGGTTTCCACTGGTGATTCCAGCATCTTTGAATCACTTTCTATTGCATTGTGATTAAACAGTAACACGCATCTTGCTTTGTCTTTGTTCTTGGATATGTGTTTGTTTCCTTCTTGCACCCAGCATTGATCTTTCATAATTCACTACTGTTGTCCTGGTGCTGACAGCTACTGTGCTCCTTGGAGTTCCCTAACTGCTTGCTTGCTGTGTGCGCTAGTTCTTTGCCTGTAATTCTCTTGAAGCGTGAATGCTGTCTACTTGAGGCAGGTGGCTGCAGTGTGTACGAGTATAACAAATACCAAGTGCAGGAAAGCTATGAAACAGGTGGTGCAGAAGTATATCTTGTAGCTGTGATCGGGTCGCTTGGTTTATAACATGCAAGTGAGCTGAAGGTCGGTTTTGTCCGGCTTCTTGTGAATGAAAATAGCACAAGGCTGTTGTGGAACCTGGACGTAACTGAAGAAGCATTCCTTTGCCGTAACAACCGCTTTCTGATGTCTCGTGTCAAGGCAACACAGAGAAAAAGCACAACGAACTCTGCAACAACTTTACCAGCCTGGAGGGGTCAAAGTGCCCAGAACGCTGGTCGGAAGATGTTGTATAAGCAAACAAATTGAACATCACTTCTGAATGATTTTGACCAAGCATATTTTTCTTTGCTGACAGTGCTAAGAGTTCTGCAACATCCGTTATTCCTGAAAGCATGTTTCTGACAATCCGATCTCACAGGACGACAACCTAACCAAAGGAATCTCCGGAAAGATTTTTCCCTTTGAGAATTGATGCAGATTTGACCCCTCGTGTCGGAACCTGGGATTTCCGAGACCGACTACCCGTCTCTTTGAGCACTAGTTAGGCCTAAGCTGCTATCGTCTTTTGGGCAAAGCGAATACATCGCCACGAAAAGCGGCATTGCAGTAAGGGCCTTTGTGACGAGGGTCTTCGGTGGCCTGAATTGGCTGCTCTCATCGACGTCAACGAATGAAGGTGAGCTGCAACACTATAATAATTCTTGTGATTAAGAGCCATCCTTTATGAGAACTAGATGGCACGCCGGAAGGAACGGTATAGGGCATACAAACTTAATGGGAAGTGAGGCACTGGTAGCTGTAATATCAGTCATTCCTCAATGTATGCTGCCGACAACTAGTCCACAGGAACCTCCGGAGAAACGTTCCCCTTTGAGAATTGATGCAGATTTGACTGCTCATGTCCGAACCTGGGATATCCGAGCCCGACTACCCGCCTCTTGGAGCAGCAGTAAGGTCTAAGCTGTGGCTTTCGGACACATCGTCTTTTGCGCCAAGCGAATACATCGCCACGAAAAGCGGAGTTGGAGTAAGGGCCTTTGTGACGAGGGTCTTCAGTGGCCTTGATTGGCTGTTCCCATCGATATCAACGAATGAAGGTGAGCTGCAAGACTAATAATTCTTCTGATTAAGAGGCATCCCTTATGAGAATTAGATCGCACGCTGGAAGAAACGGTATAGGGTATACACAGTGAATGGATAGAGAAAAATTGGTAGCTATCAAGTGTCTTGTTAGGGGAAGTCTGAAGCTACCAGGGACGTAGACAAAATGCAACACGCAGTTGGTGCCACTCAAGTGCGTAGTCTGTGAAGGGAGAGGTTGCATATGAACAATACAGCGGAAGGCTGACCTAGTGTCCAGCTTTCAAAATTGAAGGCTTTTTGGGTTGTATACAAGTGCTCTGAAAACGATGCAAACCTGCCCTGCATGGCCTCCCGCAGGGGCGTCTGCCTGAGCAGGCGTTTGGTGCGTTGCGACACCACGGACCCGAGCACGTGGGGGGGGATTGACCACATCGCGAATGACTGTGTGCTGCTTAGCCGTGTACGGGGAGAAATTTCAGATATCACTCGGCTCAGCTTGGCTGCTGGCTCGCTGCAACTAAAATGACCGCCGAAGAAAAGGGAGCGCAGCAAGATTGAAAAGGTGGCTTCTGAAACAAAGGTGTGGCAGTGGAACTGCATGGGCACGTCATTCAGATCTGCACATTTATTACGAATATAGTGGCGCTTTCTAACCTCTGACGTACCGCAGCGCACCTTTTTATAAATATTTCGCGAGATTGGCATAATTTGGCATTTCTTGACCTCTCGCTGCAATGATGTCGGGAACTCTGCTCGCGCGGATTTTCGCGCCTGCCTGGATGAAAGTTTTGTGGTAAGTGATAATTATATGCACGTATCTTGGCGTTTCCTTTAAAGTGTACCGTGTTAAAACTACCACTATGAAAGGCGAAGCATTGCAGCCTTTACTGTACCGTGTTACCACTACCGTTATGAAAGGCGAAGCATTGCAGCCTTTAACTTTATGCTGCAAATGTAATCGACTTAAATACTGATTACTGCGTCTGCTGCTTTTTCTTATAGTTGTAGATACACATTGTTGAAATGGACCTCACAAGTCTGTAGAGTATAGTTTGCATCTTGTGGGGTAAATTATATCTTGCGTGTTTCGGCACGTACTCGATGAAACCAGAACATATTCTGGGTTTTCTCGTGCTGAAACTGCCATTCGGTAACAAAGCATCGCATAGTGCAGTAGGCATGACTGTTTGGCACGTACTCGATAAACCAGAGCAGATTCTGGGTTTTCTCGTGCCAAAAGTGCCATTCGATAACGAAGCATCGCATAGTGCAGTAGGAATGACTGTTTGGCACGTACTCGATGAAACCAGAGCAGATTCTGGGTTTTCTCGTGCCGAAACTGCCATCCGATAACAAAGCATCGCATAGTGCAGTAGGGCATGACTGTCTGGCACGTACTCGATGAAACCAGAGCAGATTCTGGGTTTTCTCGTGCCAGAACTACCAAACGATAATCAGCCGCAGAGTCGTGGGATAGTTCTCATGTTTGCTAACGTGCTCATTTATAGTGGTTCTCACTTAAAATTAAAACTTTCCCTTGCATGCAACATTGCATCAAATCAACGGCAGCCATGCTTGTGTTCGGTTGTTCTTGCTAAGTATTGACGTGGCTAGCTGAGGTGACTGAAACACCTGCACCCTCCTTTCACTAACCTGTGTTTCATTCAATTTCAGAAATTTCTCGGCTCAGCTTGGCTGCTGGCTCGCACCTACTAAAATGACCGCCAAAGAAAAGGGAGCGCTGCAAGATTGAAAACGTGGGTTCTGACACAACGGTTTGGCAGTGGAATTGTATGGGCACGTTATTCAGATCTGCACATTTATTAGGAATATAGTGGCGCTTTCTAACCGCTGAAAAACCGCAGCGCAACTTTT
This sequence comes from Dermacentor albipictus, assembly GCF_038994185.2. Taxonomy (NCBI): domain Eukaryota; kingdom Metazoa; phylum Arthropoda; class Arachnida; order Ixodida; family Ixodidae; genus Dermacentor; species Dermacentor albipictus. Next base: position 226,116 of record NW_027225606.1, read on the forward strand.
TATAGATATTTCGCGAGATCGGCATAATTTGGCATTTCTTGACCTCTCGCTGCAACGATGTCGGGAACTCTGCTCGCGCAGATTTTCGCGCCTGCCTGGATGAAAGTTTACTGGTAAGTGACAATTATATGCACATATCTTTCGGTTTCCTTTAAAGTGTACCGTGTTACCACTACCGCTATGAAAGGCGAAGCATTGCAGCCTTTACCTTTATGCTGCAAATGTAATCGACTTAAATACTGATTACTGCATCTGCTGCTTTTTCTTATAGTTGTAGATACACATTGTTGAAATGGACCTCACAAGTCTGTAGAGTATAGTTTGCATCTTGTGGGGTAAATTATATCTTGTGTGTTTCGGCACGTACTCGATGAAACCAGACCATATTCTGGGTTTTCTCGTGCCGAAACTGCCATTCGATAACAAAGCATCGCATAGTGCAGTAGGCATGACTGTTTGGCACGTACTCGATGAAACCAGAGCATATTCTGGGTTTTCTCGTGCCGAAACTGCCATTCGATAACGAAGCATCGCATAGTGCAGTAGGCATGACTGTTTGGCACGTACTCGATGAAACCAGAGCATATTCTGGGTTTTCTCGTGCCGAAACTGCCATTCGATAACGAAGCATCGCATAGTGCAGTAGGCATGACTGTTTGGCACGTACTCGATGAAACCAGAGCATATTCTGGGTTTTCTCGTGCCGAAACTGCCATTCGATAACGAAGCATCGCATAGTGCAGTAGGCATGACTGTTTGGCACGTACTCGATAAACCAGACCATATTCTGGGTTTTCTCGTGCCGAAACTGCCATTCGATAACGAAGCATTGCATAGTGCAGTAGGCATGACTGTTTGGCACGTACTCGATGAAACCAGAGCAGATTCTGGGTTTTCTCGTGCCGAAACTGCCATTCGATAACAAAGCATCGCATAGTGCAGTAGGGCATGACTGTCTGGCACGTACTCGATGAAACCAGAGCAGATTCTGGGTTTTCTCGTGCCAGAACTACCAAACGATAATCAGCCGCAGACTCGTGGGATAGTTCTCATGTTTGCTAACGTGCTCGTTTATAGTGGTTCTCACGTAAAATTAAAGCTTTCCCTCGCATGCAACATTGCATCAAATCAACGGCAGCCATGCTTGTGCTCGGTTGTTCTTGCTAAGTATTGACGTGGCTAGCTGAGGTGACTGAAACACCTGCACCCTCGTTTCACTAACCTGTGTTTCGTTCAATTTCAGAAATTTCTCGGCTCAGCATGGCTGCTGGCTCGCACCTGCTAAAATGACCGCCAAAGAAAAGGGAGCGCTGCAAGATTGAAAACGTGGGTTGTGACAACGGTTTGGCAGTGGAATTGTATGGGCACGTTATTCAGATCTGCACATTTATTAGAAATATAGTTGCGCTTTCTAACCACTGACGTACCACAGCGCAACCTTTTATACATATTTCGCGAGATCGGCATAATTTGGCATTTCTTCACCTCTCGCTGCAACGATGTCGGGAACTCTGCTCGCGCAGATTTTCGCGCCTGCCTGGATGAAAGTTTACTGGTAAGTGATAATTATATGCACATATCTTTCGGTTTCCTTTAAAGTGTACCGTGTTACCACTACCGCTATGAAAGGCGAAGCATTGCAGCCTTTACCTTTATGCTGCAAATGTAATCGACTTAAATACTGATTACTGCGTCTGCTGCTTTTTCTTATAGTTGTAGATACACATTGTTGAAATGGACCTCACAAGTCTGTAGAGTATAGTTTGCATCTTGTGGGGTAAATTATATCTTGTGTGTTTCGGCACGTACTCGATGAAACCAGACCATATTCTGGGTTTTCTCGTGCCGAAACTGCCATTCGATAACAAAGCATCGCATAGTGCAGTAGGCATGACTGTTTGGCACGTACTCGATGAAACCAGAGCATATTCTGGGTTTTCTCGTGCCGAAACTGCCATTCGATAACGAAGCATCGCATAGTGCAGTAGGCATGACTGTTTGGCACGTACTCGATGAAACCAGAGCATATTCTGGGTTTTCTCGTGCCGAAACTGCCATTCGATAACGAAGCATCGCATAGTGCAGTAGGCATGACTGTTTGGCACGTACTCGATGAAACCAGAGCATATTCTGGGTTTTCTCGTGCCGAAACTGCCATTCGATAACGAAGCATCGCATAGTGCAGTAGGCATGACTGTTTGGCACGTACTCGATAAACCAGACCATATTCTGGGTTTTCTCGTGCCGAAACTGCCATTCGATAACGAAGCATTGCATAGTGCAGTAGGCATGACTGTTTGGCACGTACTCGATGAAACCAGAGCAGATTCTGGGTTTTCTCATGCCGAAACTGCCATTCGATAACAAAGCATCGCATAGTGCAGTAGGGCATGACTGTCTGGCACGTACTCGATGAAACCAGAGCAGATTCTGGGTTTTCTCGTGCCAGAACTACCAAACGATAATCAGCCGCAGAGTCGTGGGATAGTTCTCATGTTTGCTAACGTGCTCGTTTATAGTGGTTCTCACGTAAAATTAAAGCTTTCCCTCGCATGCAACATTGCATCAAATCAACGGCAGCCATGCTTGTGCTCGGTTGTTCTTGCTAAGTATTGACGTGGCTAGCTGAGGTGACTGAAACACCTGCACCCTCGTTTCACTAACCTGTGTTTCGTTCAATTTCAGAAATTTCTCGGCTCAGCATGGCTGCTGGCTCGCACCTGCTAAAATGACCGCCAAAGAAAAGGGAGCGCTGCAAGATTGAAAACGTGGGTTGTGACAACGGTTTGGCAGTGGAATTGTATGGGCACGTTATTCAGATCTGCACATTTATTAGAAATATAGTTGCGCTTTCTAACCACTGACGTACCACAGCGCAACCTTTTATACATATTTCGCGAGATCGGCATAATTTGGCATTTCTTCACCTCTCGCTGCAACGATGTCGGGAACTCTGCTCGCGCAGATTTTCGCGCCTGCCTGGATGAAAGTTTACTGGTAAGTGATAATTATATGCACATATCTTTCGGTTTCCTTTAAAGTGTACCGTGTTACCACTACCGCTATGAAAGGCGAAGCATTGCAGCCTTTACCTTTATACTGCAAATGTAATCGACTTAAATACTGATTACTGCGTCTGCTGCTTTTTCTTATAGTTGTAGATACACATTGTTGAAATGGACCTCGCAAGTATGTAGAGTATAGTTTGCATCTTGTGGGGTAAATTATATCTTGTGTGTTTCGGCACGTACTCGATGAAACCAGAACATATTCTGGGTTTTCTCGTGCCGAAACTGCCATTCGATAACAAAGCATCGCATAGTGCAGTAGGCATGACTGTTTGGCACGTACTCGATAAAACAGACCATATTCTGGGTTTTCTCGTGCCGAAACTGCCATTCGATAACGAAGCATCGCATAGTGCAGTAGGAATGACTGTTTGGCACGTACTCGATGAAACCAGAGCAGATTCTGGGTTTTCTCGTGCCGAAACTGCCATTCGATAACAAAGCATCGCATAGTGCAGTAGGGCATGACTGTCTGGCACGTACTCGATGAAACCAGAGCAGATTCTGGGTTTTCTCGTGCCAGAACTACCAAACGATAATCGGCCGCAGAGTCGTGGGATAGTTCTCATGTTTGCTAACGTGCTCGTTTATAGTGGTTCTCACGTAAAATTAAAACTTTCCCTCGCATGCAACATTGCATCAAATCAACGGCAGCCATGCTTGTGTTCGGTTGTTCTTGCTAAGTATTGACTTGGCTAGCTGAGGTGACTGAAACACCTGCACCCTCCTTTCACTAACCTGTGTTTCGTGCAATTTCAGAAATTTCTCGGCTCAGCTTGGCTGCTGGCTCGCACCTGCTAAAATGACCGCCAAAGAAAAGGGAGCGCTGCAAGATTGAAAACGTGGGTTGTGACACAACGGTTTGGCAGTGGAATTGTATGGGCACGTTATTCAGATCTGCACATTTATTAGGAATATAGTGGCACTTTCTAACCGCTGACGTACCACAGCGCAACTTTTTATACATATTTCGCGAGATCGGCATAATTTGGCATTTCTTGACCTCTCGTTGCAACGATGTCGGAAACTCTGCTCGCGCAGATTTTCGCGCCTGCCTGGATGAAAGTTTACTGGTAAGTGATAATTATATGCACATATCTTTCGGTTTCCTTTAAAGTGTACCGTGTTACCACTACCGCTATGAAAGGCGAAGCATTGCAGCCTTTACCTTTATACTGCAAATGTAATCGACTTAAATACTGATTACTGCGTCTGCTGCTTTTTCTTATAGTTGTAGATACACATTGTTGAAATGGACCTCGCAAGTCTGTATAGTTTGCATCTTGTGGGGTAAATTATATCTTGTGTGTTTCGGCAGGTACTCGATGAAACCAGACCATATTCTGGGTTTTCTCGTGCCGAAACTGCCATTCGATAACGGAGCATCGCATAGTGCAGTAGGGCAAGACTGTTTGGCACGTACTCGATGAAACCAGAGCAGATTCTGGGTTTTCTCGTGCCAGAACTACCAAACGATAATCAGCCGCAGAGTCGTGGGATAGTTCTCATGTTTGCTAACGTGCTCGTTTATAGTGGTTTTCACGTAAAATTAAAACTTTCCCTCGCTTGCAACATTGCATCAAATCAACGGCAGCCATGCTTGTGTTCGGTTGTTCTTGCTAAGTATTGACGTGGCTAGCTGAGGTGACTGAAACACCTGCACCCTCCTTTCACTAACCTGTGTTTCGTTCAATTTCAGAAATTTCTTGGCTCAGCTTGGCTGCTGGCTCGCACCTACTAAAATGACCGCCAAAGAAAAGGGAGCGCTGCAAGATTGAAAACGTGGGTTCTGACACAACGGTTTGGCAGTGGAATTGTATGGGCACGTTATTCAGATCTGCACATTTATTAGGAATATAGTGGCGCTTTCTAACCGATGAAAAACCGCAGCGCAACTTTTTATAGATATTTCGCGAGATCGGCATAATTTGGCATTTCTTGTCCTCTCGCTGCAACGATGTCGGGAACTCTGCTCGCGCAGATTTTCGCGCCTGCCTGCATGAAAGTTTACTGGTAAGTGACAATTATATGCACATATCTTTCGGTTTCCTTTAAAGTGTACCGTGTTACCACTACCGCTATGAAAGGTGAAGCATTGCAGCCTTTACCTTTATGCTGCAAATGTAATCGACTTAAATACTGATTACTGCGTCTGCTGCTTTTTCTTATAGTTGTAGATACACATTGTTGAAATGGACCTCACAAGTCTGTAGAGTATAGTTTGCATCTTGTGGGGTAAATTATATCTTGTGTGTTTCGGCACGTACTCGATGAAACCAGACCATATTCTGGGTTTTCTCGTGCCGAAACTGCCATTCGATAACAAAGCATCGCATAGTGCAGTAGGCATGACTGTTTGGCACGTACTCGATGAAACCAGAGCATATTCTGGGTTTTCTCGTGCCGAAACTGCCATTCGATAACGAAGCATCGCATAGTGCAGTAGGCATGACTGTTTGGCACGTACTCGATGAAACCAGAGCATATTCTGGGTTTTCTCGTGCCGAAACTGCCATTCGATAACGAAGCATCGCATAGTGCAGTAGGCATGACTGTTTGGCACGTACTCGATGAAACCAGAGCATATTCTGGGTTTTCTCGTGCCGAAACTGCCATTCGATAACGAAGCATCGCATAGTGCAGTAGGCATGACTGTTTGGCACGTGCTCGATAAACCAGACCATATTCTGGGTTTTCTCGTGCCGAAACTGCCATTCGATAACGAAGCATTGCATAGTGCAGTAGGCATGACTGTTTGGCACGTACTCGATGAAACCAGAGCAGATTCTGGGTTTTCTCGTGCCGAAACTGCCATTCGATAACAGCATCGCATAGTGCAGTAGGGCATGACTGTCTGGCACGTACTCGATGAAACCAGAGCAGATTCTGGGTTTTCTCGTGCCAGAACTACCAAACGATAATCGGCCCCAGAGTCGTGGGATAGTTCTCATGTTTGCTAACGTGCTCGTTTATAGTGGTTCTCACTTAAAATTAAAACTTTCCCTTCCATGCAACATTGCATCAAATACGGCAGCCATGCTTGTGTTCGGTTGTTCTTGCTAAGTATTGACGTGGCTAGCTGAGGTGACTGAAACACCTGCACCCTCCTTTCACTAACCTGTGTTTCCTTCAATTTCAGAAATTTCTCGGCTCAGCTTGGCTGCTGGCTCGCACCTACTAAAATGACCGCCAAAGAAAAGGGAGCGCTGCAAGATTGAAAACGTGGGTTGTGACACAATGGTTTGGCAGTGGAATTGTATGGGCACGTTATTCAGATCTGCACATTTATTAGAAATATAGTTGCGCTTTCTAACCGCTGACGTACCACAGCGCAACTTTTTATACATATTTCGCGAGATCGGCATAATTTGGCATTTCTTCACCTCTCGCTGCAACGATGTCAGAAACTCTGCTCGCCCAGATTTTCGCGCCTGCCTGGATGAAAGTTTACTGGTAAGTGATAATTATATGCACGTATCTTGGCGTTTCCTTTAAAGTGTACCGTGTTACCACTACCGCTATGAAAGGCGAAGCATTGCAGCCTTTACCTTTATACTGCAAATGTAATCGACTTAAATACTGATTACTGCGTCTGCTGCTTTTTCTTATAGTTGTAGATACACATTGTTGAAATGGACCTCGCAAGTCTGTAGAGTATAGTTTGCATCTTGTGGGGTAAATTATATCTTGTGTGTTTCGGCACGTACTCGATGAAACCAGAACATATTCTGGGTTTTCTCGTGCCGAAACTGCCATTCGATAACAAAGCATCGCATAGTGCAGTAGGCATGAGTGTTTGGCACGTACTCGATGAAACCAGAGCATATTCTGGGTTTTCTCGTGCCGAAACTGCCATTCGATAACAAAGCATCACATAGTGCAGTAGGGCATGACTGTCTGGCACGTACTCGATGAAACCAGAGCAGATTCTGGGTTTTCTCGTGCCGAAACTGCCATCCGATAACAAAGCATCGCATAGTGCGGTAGGGCATGACTGTCTGGCACGTACTCGATGAAACCAGAGCAGATTCTGGGTTTTCTCGTGCCAGAACTACCAAACGATAATCAGCCCCAGAGTCGTGGGATAGTTCTCATGTTTGCTAACGTGCTCATTTATAGTGGTTCTCACTTAAAATTAAAACTTTCCCTTGCATGCAACATTGCATCAAATACGGCAGCCATGCTTGTGTTCGGTTGTTCTTGCTAAGTATTGACGTGGCTAGCTGAGGTGACTGAAACACCTGCACCCTCCTTTCACTAACCTGTGTTTCCTTCAATTTCAGAAATTTCTCGGCTCAGCTTGGCTGCTGGCTCGCACCTACTAAAATGACCGCCAAAGAAAAGGGAGCGCTGCAAGATTGAAAACGTGGGTTGTGACACAATGGTTTGGCAGTGGAATTGTATGGGCACGTTATTCAGATCTGCACATTTATTAGAAATATAGTTGCGCTTTCTAACCGCTGACGTACCACAGCGCAACTTTTTATACATATTTCGCGAGATCGGCATAATTTGGCATTTCTTCACCTCTCGCTGCAACGATGTCAGAAACTCTGCTCGCCCAGATTTTCGCGCCTGCCTGGATGAAAGTTTACTGGTAAGTGATAATTATATGCACGTATCTTGGCGTTTCCTTTAAAGTGTACCGTGTTACCACTACCGCTATGAAAGGCGAAGCATTGCAGCCTTTACCTTTATACTGCAAATGTAATCGACTTAAATACTGATTACTGCGTCTGCTGCTTTTTCTTATAGTTGTAGATACACATTGTTGAAATGGACCTCGCAAGTCTGTAGAGTATAGTTTGCATCTTGTGGGGTAAATTATATCTTGTGTGTTTCGGCACGTACTCGATGAAACCAGAACATATTCTGGGTTTTCTCGTGCCGAAACTGCCATTCGATAACAAAGCATCGCATAGTGCAGTAGGCATGAGTGTTTGGCACGTACTCGATGAAACCAGAGCATATTCTGGGTTTTCTCGTGCCGAAACTGCCATTCGATAACAAAGCATCACATAGTGCAGTAGGGCATGACTGTCTGGCACGTACTCGATGAAACCAGAGCAGATTCTGGGTTTTCTCGTGCCGAAACTGCCATCCGATAACAAAGCATCGCATAGTGCGGTAGGGCATGACTGTCTGGCACGTACTCGATGAAACCAGAGCAGATTCTGGGTTTTCTCGTGCCAGAACTACCAAACGATAATCAGCCCCAGAGTCGTGGGATAGTTCTCATGTTTGCTAACGTGCTCATTTATAGTGGTTCTCACTTAAAATTAAAACTTTCCCTTGCATGCAACATTGCATCAAATACGGCAGCCATGCTTGTGTTCGGTTGTTCTTGCTAAGTATTGACGTGGCTAGCTGAGGTGACTGAAACACCTGCACCCTCCTTTCACTAACCTGTGTTTCCTTCAATTTCAGAAATTTCTCGGCTCAGCTTGGCTGCTGGCTCGCACCTACTAAAATGACCGCCAAAGAAAAGGGAGCGCTGCAAGATTGAAAACGTGGGTTGTGACACAATGGTTTGGCAGTGGAATTGTATGGGCACGTTATTCAGATCTGCACATTTAGAAATATAGTTGCGCTTTCTAACCGCTGACGTACCACAGCGCAACTTTTTATACATATTTCGTGAGATCGGCATAATTTGGCATTTCTTCACCTCTCGCTGCAACGATGTCGGAAACTCTGCTCGCGCAGATTTTCGCGCCTGCCTGGATGAAAGTTTACTGGTAAGTGACAATTATATGCACATATCTTTCGGTTTCCTTTAAAGTGTACCGTGTTACCACTACCGCTATGAAAGGCGAAGCATTGCAGCCTTTACCTTTATACTGCAAATGTAATCGACTTAAATACTGATTACTGCGTCTGCTGCTTTTTCTTATAGTTGTAGATACACATTGTTGAAATGGACCTCGCAAGTCTGTAGAGTATAGTTTGCATCTTGTGGGGTAAATTATATCTTGTGTGTTTCGGCACGTACTCGATGAAACCAGAACATATTCTGGGTTTTCTCGTGCCGAAACTGCCATTCGATAACAAAGCATCGCATAGTGCAGTAGGCATGAGTGTTTGGCACGTACTCGATAAACCAGACCATATTCTGGGTTTTCTCGTGCCGAAACTGCCATTCGATAACGAAGCATCGCATAGTGCAGTAGGGCATGACTGTCTGGCACGTACTCGATGAAACCAGAGCATATTCTGGGTTTTCTCGTGCCGAAACTGCCATTCGATAACGAAGCATCGCATAGTGCAGTAGGCATGACTGTTTGGCACGTACTCGATAAACCAGACCATATTCTGGGTTTTCTCGTGCCGAAACTGCCATTCGATAACGAAGCATCGCATAGTGCATTAGGCATGACTGTTTGGCACGTACTCGATGAAACCAGAGCATATTCTGGGTTTTCTCGTGCCGAAACTGCCATTCGATAACAAAGCATCACATAGTGCAGTAGGGCATGACTGTCTGGCACGTACTCGATGAAACCAGAGCAGATTCTGGGTTTTCTCGTGCCAGAACTACCAAACGATAATCAGCCGCAGAGTCGTGGGATAGTTCTCATGTTTGCTAACGTGCTCGTTTATAGTGGTTCTCACGTAAAATTTAAACTTTCCCTCGCATGCAACATTGCATCAAATCAACGGCAGCCATGCTTGTGTTCGGTTGTTCTTGCTAAGTATTGACGTGGCTAGCTGAGGTGACTGAAACACCTGCACCCTCCTTTCACTAACCTGTGTTTCGTTCAATTTCAGAAATTTATCGGCTCAGCTTGGCTGCTGGCTCGCACCTACTAAAATGACCGCCAAAGAAAAGGGAGCGCTGCAAGATTGAAAACGTGGGTTGTGACACAACGGTTTGGCAGTGGAATTGTATGGGCACGTTATTCAGATCTCCACTTTTATTAGGAATATAGTGCCGCTTTCTAACCGCTGACGTACCACAGCGCAACTTTTTATACATATTTCGCGAGATCGGCATAATTTGGAATTTCTTGACCTCTCGTTGCAACGATGTCGGAAACTCTGCTCGCGCAGATTTTCGCGCCTGCCTGGATGAAAGTTTACTGGTAAGTGATAATTATATGCACATATCTTTGGGTTTCCTTTAAAGTGTACCGTGTTACCACCACCGCTATGAAAGGCGAAGCATTGCAGCCTTTACCTTTATGCTGCAAATGTAATCGACTTAAATACTGATTACTGCGTCTGGTGCTTTTTCTTATAGTTGTAGATACACATTGTTGAAATGGACCTCGCAAGTCTGTATAGTTTGCATCTTGTGGGGTAAATTATATCTTGTGTGTTTCGGCAGGTACTCGATGAAACCAGACCATATTCTGGGTTTTCTCGTGCCGAAACTGCCATTCGATAACGGAGCATCGCATAGTGCAGTAGGGCAAGACTGTTTGGCACGTACTCGATGAAACCAGAGCATATTCTGGGTTTTCTCGTGCCGAAACTGCCATTCGATAACGAAGCATCGCATAGTGCAGTAGGCATGACTGTTTGGCACGTACTCGATAAACCAGACCATATTCTGGGTTTTCTCGTGCCGAAACTGCCATTCGATAACGAAGCATCGCATAGTGCATTAGGCATGACTGTTTGGCACGTACTCGATGAAACCAGAGCATATTCTGGGTTTTCTCGTGCCGAAACTGCCATTCGATAACAAAGCATCACATAGTGCAGTAGGGCATGACTGTCTGGCACGTACTCGATGAAACCAGAGCAGATTCTGGGTTTTCTCGTGCCAGAACTACCAAACGATAATCAGCCGCAGAGTCGTGGGATAGTTCTCATGTTTGCTAACGTGCTCGTTTATAGTGGTTTTCACGTAAAATTAAAACTTTCCCTCGCTTGCAACATTGCATCAAATCAACGGCAGCCATGCTTGTGTTCGGTTGTTCTTGCTAAGTATTGACGTGGCTAGCTGAGGTGACTGAAACACCTGCACCCTCCTTTCACTAACCTGTGTTTCGTTCAATTTCAGAAATTTCTCGGCTCAGCTTGGCTGCTGGCTCGCACCTACTAAAATGACCGCCAAAGAAAAGGGAGCGCTGCAAGATTGAAAACGTGGGTTGTGACACAACGGTTTGGCAGTGGAATTGTATGGGCACGTTATTCAGATCTGCACATTTATTAGGAATATAGTGCCACTTTCTAACTGCTGACGTACCACAGCGCAACTTTTTATACATATTTCGCGAGATCGGCATAATTTGGAATTTCTTGACCTCTCGTTCCAACGATGTCGGAAACTCTGCTCGCGCAGATTTTCGCGCCTGCCTGGATGAAAGTTTACTGGTAAGTGATAATTATATGCACATATCTTTCGGTTTCCTTTAAAGTGTACGGTGTTACCACTACCGCTATGAAAGGCGAAACATTGCAGCCTTTACCTTGATGCTGCAAATGTAATCGACTTAAATACTGATTACTGCGTCTGCTGCTTTTTCTTATAGTTGTAGATACACATTGTTGAAATGGACCTCACAAGTCTGTAGAGTATAGTTTGCATCTTGTGGGGTAAATTATATCTTGCGTGTTTCGGCACGTACTCGATGAAACCAGAACATATTCTGGGTTTTCTCGTGCCGAAACTGCCATTCGATAACAAAGCATCGCATAGTGCAGTAGGCATGACTGTTTGGCACGTACTCGTTAAACCAGAGCAGATTCTGGGTTTTCTCGTGCCGAAACTGCCATTCGATAACGAAGCATCGCATAGTGCAGTAGGAATGACTGTTTGGCACGTACTCGATGAAACCAGAGCAGATTCTGGGTTTTCTCGTGCCGAAACTGCCATTCGATAACGAAGCATCGCATAGTGCAGTAGGCCAGTCTCGTGACAAGGCCACATAAAGAAAAAGCACAACGAACTCTGCAACAACTTTACCAGCCTGGAGGGGTCAAAGTGCCCAGAACGCTGGTCGGAAGATGTTGTATACGCAAACAAATTGAACATCACTTCTGAATGATTTTGACCAAGCATATTTTTCTTTGCTGACAGTGCTGAGAGCTCTGCAATATCCGTCATTCCTGAAAGTATGTTTCTGACAATCCGATCTCACAGGACGACAACCTAACCAAAGGAACCTCCGGAAAGATTTTTCCCTTTGAGAATTGATGCAGATTTGACCACTCGTGTCGGAACCTGGGATTTCCGAGAGCTACCCGTCTCTTCGAGCAGCAGTTACGCCTAAGCTGCTATCGTCTTTTGGGCCAAGTGAATACATCGCCACGAAAAGCGGCGTTGCAGTAAGGGCCTTTGTGACGAGGGTCTTCAGTGTTGTCAATTGGCTGCTCTCATCGACCTCAACGAAGGAAGGTGAGTGACAAACACTATAATAATTCTTCTGATTAAGAGCCATCCTTTATGAGAACTAGATGGCACGTCGGAAGGAACGGTATAGGGCATACAAACTTAATGGGAAGTGAGACACTGGTAGCTGTGTCTCACTTCCCATCAGTCATTCCTCAATGTATGCTGCCGACAACTAGTCCACAGGAACCTCCGGACAAACGTTCCTCCTTGAGAACTGATGCAGATTTGACTGCTCATATCCGAACGTGGGATATCCGAGCCCAACTATGCGCCTCTTGGAGCGGCAGTAAGGTCTAAGCTGTGGCTTCCGGACGCATCGTCTTTTGGAGCAAGCGAATACATCGCCACAAGAAGCGGCGTGCGGAAAGGGCCTTCATGACGAGGGTCTTCAGTGGCCTCGATAATTCTTCTGATTAAGAGGCATCCCTTATGAGAATTAGATCGCACGCTGGAAGAAACGGTATAGGGTATACACAGTGAATGGATAGAGAAAAATTGGCAGCTATCAAGTGTCTTGTTAGGGGAAGTCTGAAGCTACCAGGGACGTAGACAAAATGCAACACGCAGTTGGTGCCACTCAAGTGCGTAGTCTGTGGAGGGAGAGGTTGCATATGAACAATACAGCGGAAGGCTGACCTAGTGTCCAGCTTTCAAAATTGAAGGCTTTTTGGGTTGTATACAAGTGCTCTGAAAACGATGCAAACCTGCCCTGCATGGCCTCCCGCAGGGGCGTCTGCGTGGGCAGGCGTTTGGTGCGTTGCGACACCACGGACCCGAGCACGTGGGGGGGGGATTGACCACATCGCGAATGACTGTGTGCTGCTTAGCCGTGTACGGGGAAAATTTTCAGATATATCGCGGCTCAGCTTGGCTGCTGGCTCGCTGCTACTAAAATGACCGCCGAAGGAAAGGGAGCGCAGCAAGATTGAAAAGGTGGCTTCTGAAACAAAGGTGTGGCAGTGGAACTGCATGGGCACCTCATTCAGATCTGCACATTTATTACGAATATAGTGGCGCTTTCTAACCTCTGACGTGCCGCAGCGCACCTTTTTATAAATATTTCGCGAGATTGGCATAATTTGGCATTTCTTGACCTCTCGCTGCAACGATGTCGGGAACTCTGCTCGCGCGGATTTTCGCGCCTGCCTGGATGAAAGTTTTGTGGTAAGTGATAATTATATGCACGTATCGTGGGGTTTCTTTTAAAGCGTACCGTGTTAACAGGTAGTGTTATGAAAGGCGAAGCTGTGCAGCCTTTAACTTTATGCTGCAAATGTAATCGACTTAAAAGACTCCTTACTGAGTCTGCTGCTTTTTCTTATAGTTGTTAATTCACATTGTTCAAACGCATCTTACAAGTCTGTAGAGTATTGTTGCATCTTGTGGGGGCAAGATTTTTCTTGTGTGTTTAGGCACAGTGGTTGCTTCTCTTAATTCGGATACAATGAGAGTTCCATTGAGCCGTGGGTGTTGCTTGTAGCCATTTTTCCCTTTAGTTAGCCTCGCCAAGTTGTTCGCTTAGGTTCTGCGTGATCTTGGCTTCTCTCGCAGGGTACCTAGGCTTCTTGCGAGAATTATCTCTTCTAGCATGTGGATGCGATGACTGAATCTTTCTCCCGATTGAGTCATATTGTTCTGTAGGGCCTGAATCTCGTCTATTTCGCTCTTGAGAGATTAGAACCCAGTCTGTGTCATCTGGGTTACTGTGTTTTGCATAATCTGTGTTACCGTGGACATTGTGGTTTCCATCATGGCGGTCACGCTGGCGTTGATGTGGTCTTCAAGTGTCTTCATGTCGTTCTGGGTTATCACTGCTTGGTTCGACAGTGTTGCTGGCTTTGGTTGTGTTGCTGAGGATGGTGGTGATGGGGATGAAGGTTGCGGTAGTGGTGCCTGCGATTGCTAGCCCTTTTCTCTCGGTAGTTCTATTTCTCGCACGAGGTATTCGAGCTGTTTTTCAGTGCTAGCTTCCTTCTCTTGTGTCTTCTTCTTTTGCTGGTGTAGCTCTCGCTTCAATTCAGCGTTCTGTCTTCGTAGAATCATTATCGTGTCCTCGTACCTCGAGCGTATTTTGGTTTGAACGCCATTATTCTCCCTCGACGTTTGATTGTGCCCTGTGATGACGTTGGCCCAGCTTCCCTTGCGCTGGGTGTTGTCGTCTTCCACGCCTGTTGCCGGTATTCGGGGGATGCTCTGTTCTCTTTCCCTCGATCTCGATCCCGACTTGGATCTGAATCTTTTTATCTGTTCAGTCTCATTCGGTGACTGTGGCGATGGTGACATGGTCATCATGTGCTCGTTCTCGTTGGTAGTTACTACGCTGGCCTGGTACCAGAATCTTCTCTGTCTCGATCTTGTCTCGATCTTGTCTCGATCTTGACCGAGGTATTCGAGCTGTTTTTCAGTGCCAGCTTCCTTCTCTGGCTTCTTCTTTTGCTGGTATAGCTCTCGCTTTAATTCATCGTTCTGTCTTTGCAGAATCATTTTCGTGTCCTCGTACCTCGAGCGTATTGTGGTTTGAACGCCATCTATTTCCCTCGATGTTTGATTGTGCCCTGTGATGGCGTTGGCCCAGCTTACCTTGCGCTGGGTGTTGTCGTGTTCCACGCCTGTTGCCGGTATCCGGGGGTTGCTCTGTTCTCTTTCCCTCGATATCTATCCCGACTGGGATCTGAATCTTTTTGTCTGTTCCGTCTCATTCGGTGACTGTGGCGATGGTGACATGGTCATCATGTGCTCGTTGTCGTTGGTAGTTACTATGCTGGCCTGGTACCAGAATCTTCTCTGTCTCGATCTTGACCGAGGTATTCGAGCTGTTTTTCAGTGCTAGCTTCCTTCTCTTGTGTCTTCTTCTATTGCTGGTATAGCTCTCGCTTCAATTCATCGTTCTGTCTTCGCAGAATCATTGTCGTGTCCTCGTACCTTGAGCGTATAGTGGTTTGAACGCCATTATTTTCCCTCAACGTTTGATTGTGCCCTCTGACGACGTTGGCCCAGCTTACCTTGCGCTGGGTGTTGTCGTGTTCCACGCCTGTTGCCGGTATTCGGGGGATGCTCTGTTCTCTTTCCCTCGATCTCCATCCCGACTTGGATCTGAATCTTTTTATCTGTTCCGTCTCATTCGGTGACTGTGGCGATGGTGACATGGTCTTCATGTGCTCGTTGTCGTTGGTAGTTACTACGTTGGCCTGGTACCAGAATCTTCTTTGTCTCGATCTTGTCTCGATCTTGTCTCGATCTTGACTGAGGTATTCGAGCTGTTTTTCAGTGCTAGCTTCCTTCTCTTGTGTGTTCTTCTTTTGCTGGTATAGCTCTCGCTTCAATTCATCGTTCTGTCTTTGTAGAATCATTATCGTGTCCTCGTACCTCGAGCGTATTGTGGTTTCAATACCATTATTTTCCCTCGACGTTTGATTGTGCCCTGCGATGATGTTGGCCCAGCTTACCTCGCGCTGGATGTTGTCGTGTTCCACGTCCGTTGCCGGTACCCGGGGGATGCTTTGTTCTCTTTCCCTCGATCTCCATACCGACTTGGATCTGAATCATTTTATCTGTTCCGTCTCATTCGGTGACTGTGGCGATGGTGACATGGTCCTCATGTTCTCGTTGTCATTGGTAGTTACTACGTTGGCCTGGTACCAGAATCTTCTCTGTCTCGATCTTGTCTCGATCTTGTCTCGATCTTGTCTCGATCTTGACTGAGGTATTCGAGCTGTTTTTCAGTGCTAGCTTCCTTCTCTTGTGTGTTCTTCTTTTGCTGGTATAGCTCTCGCTTCAATTCATCGTTCTGTCCTTGTAGAATGATTATCGTGTCCTCGTACCTCGAGCGTATTGTGGTTTGAATACCATTATTTTCCCTCGACGTTTGATTGCGCCCTGCGATGATGTTGGCCCAGGTTACCTCGCGCTGGGTGTTGTCGTGTTCCACGCCCGTTGCCGGTATCCGGAGGATGCTCTGTTCTCTTTCCCGCGATCTCCATCCCGACTTGGATCTGAATCTTTTTATCTGTTCCGTCTCATTCGGTGACTGTGGCGATGGTGACATGGCCATCATGTGCTCGTTGTCGCTGGTAGTTACTACGTTGGCCTGGTACCAGAGTCTTCTCTGTCTCGATCTTGTCTCGATCTTGACTGAGGTATTCGAGCTGTTTTTCAGTGCTAGCTTCCTTCTCTTGTGTCTTCTTTTTTTGCTGGTATAGCTCTCGCTTCAATTCATCGTTCTGTCTTCGCAGAATCATTTTCGTGTCCTCGTACCTCGAGCGTATTGTGGTTTGACCGCCATTATTTTCCCTCGACGTTTGATTGTGCCCTCTGACCACGTTGGCCCAGGTTAACTCGCGCTGGGTGTTGTCGTGTTCCACGCCCGTTGCCGGTATCCGGGGATGCTCTGTTCTCTTTCCCTTGATCTCCATCCCGACTTGGATCTGGATCTTTTTGTCTGTTCCGTCTCATTCGGTGACTGTGGCGATGGTGACATGGTCATCTTGTGCTCGTTGTCGTTGGTAGTTACTACGTTGGCCTGGTACCAGAATCTTCTTTGTCTCGATCTTGTCTCGATCTTGACCGAGGTATTCGAGCTGTTCTTCAGTGCTAGCTTCCTTCTCTTGTGTCTTCTTCTTTTGCTGGTATAGCTCTCGCTTCAATTCATCGTTCTGTCTTTGTAGAATCATTATCGTGACCTCGTACCTCGAGCGTATTGTGGTTTGAACGCCATTATTTTCCCTCGACGTTTGATTGTGCCCTGTGATGGCGTTGGCCCACCTTACCTTGCGATGGGTGTTGTCGTGTTCCACGCCCGTTGCCGGTATCCGGGGATGCTCTGTTCTCTTTCCCTCGATCTCCATCCCGACTTGGATCTGGATCTTTTTGTCTGTTCCGTCTCATTCGGTGACTGTGGCGATGGTGACATGGTCATCATGTGCTCGTTGTCGTTGGTAGTTACTACGTTGGCCTGGTACCAGAATCTTCTCTCTCTCGATCTTGACCGAGGTATTCGAGCTGTTTTTCAGTGCTAGCTTCCTTCTCTTGTGTCTTCTTTTTTTGCTGGAATAGCTCTCGCTTCAATTCATCGTTCTGTCTTTGTAGAATCATTATCGTGTCCTCGTACCTCGACCGTATTGTGGTTTGAACGCCATCTATTTCCCTCGATGTTTGATTGTGCCCTGTGATGGCGTTGGCCCAGCTTACCTTGCGCTGGGTGTTGTCGTGTTCCACGCCTGTTGCCGGTATCCGGGGGTTGCTCTGTTCTCTTTCCCTCGATCTCTATCCCGACTGGGATCTGAATCTTTTTGTCTGTTCCGTCTCATTCGGTGACTGTGGCGATGGTGACATGGTCATCATGTGCTCGCTGTCGTTGGTAGTTACTACGTTGGCCTGGTACCAGAATCTTCTCTGTCTCGATCTTGACCGAGGTATTCGAGCTGTTTTTCAGTGCTAGCTTCCTTCTCTTGTGTCTTCTTCTTTCGCTGGTATAGCTCTCGCTTCAATTCATCGTTCTGTCTTTGTAGAATCATTATCGTGTCCTCGTACCTCGAGCGTATTGTGGTTTGAACGCCATTATTTTCCCTCGACGTTTGATTGTGCCCTGCGATGGCGTTGGCCCACCTTACCTTGCGCTGGATGTTGTCGTGTTCCACGCCCGTTGCCGGTATCCGGGGGATGCTCTGTTCTCTTTCCCTCGATCTCGATCCCGGCTTGGATCTGGATCTTTTTGTCTGTTCCGTCTCATTCGGTGACTGTGGCGATGGTGACATGGTCATCATGTGCTCGTTGTCGTTGGTAGTTACTACGTTGGTCTGGTACCAGAATCTTCTCTGTCTCGATCTTGACCGAGGTATTCGAGCTGTTTTTCAGTGCTAGCTTCCTTCTCTTGTGTCTTCTTCTTTTGCTGGTATAGCTCTCGCTTCAATTCATCGTTCTCTCTTCGCAGAATCATTATCGTGACCTCGTACCTCGAGCGTATTGTGGTATGAACGCCCTTATTTTCCCTCGACGTTTGATTGTGCCCTGTGATGGCGTTAGCCCAGCTTACCTTGCGCTGGGTGTTGTCGTGTTCCACGCCCGTTGCCGGTATCCGGGGGATGCTCTGTTCTCTTTCCCTCGATCTCGAACCCGACTTGGAGCTGAATCTTTTTATTTGTTCCGTCTCGTTCGGTGACTGTGGCGACGGTGACATGTTCATCATGTGCTCGTTGTCGTTGGTAGTTACTAGGTTGGCCTGGTACCAGAATCTTCTCTGTCTCGATCTTGTCTCGATCCTCACCGAGGTATTCGAGCTGTTCTTCAGTGCTAGCTTCCTTCTCTTGTGTCTTCTTCTTTTGCTGGTATAGCTCTCGCTTCAATTCATGGTTCTGTCTTTGTAGAATCATTATCGTGACCTCGTACCTCGAGCGTATTGTGGTTTGAATGCCATTATTTTCCCTCGACGTTTGATTGTGCCCTGTGATGGCGTTGGCTCAGCTTACCTTGCGCTGGGTGTTGTCGTGTTCCACGCCCGTTGCCGGTATCCGGGGGATGCTCTGTTCTCTTTCCCTCGATCTCGATCCCGGCTTGGATCTGGATCTTTTTGTCTGTTCCGTCTCATTCGGTGACTGTGGCGATGGTGACATGGTCATCATGTGCTCGTTGTCGTTGGTAGTTACTACGTTGGTCTGGTACCAGAATCTTCTCTGTCTCGATCTTGACCGAGGTATTAGAGCTGTTTTTCAGTGCTAGCTTCCTTCTCTTGTGTCTTCTTCTTTTGCTGGTATAGCTCTCGCTTCAATTCATCGTTCTCTCTTCGCAGAATCATTATCGTGACCTCGTACCTCGAGCGTATTGTGGTATGAACGCCATTATTTTCCCTCGACGTTTGATTGTGCCCTCTGACCACGTTGGCCCAGCTTACCTTGCGCTGGGTGTTGTCGTGTTCCACGCCTGTTGCCGGTATTCGGGGGATGCTCTGTTCTCTTTCCCTCGATCTCGATCCCGACTTGGATTTGAATCTTTTTATCTGTTCCGTCTCATTCGGTGACTGGCGATGGTGACATGGTCCTCATGTGCTCGTTGTCGCTGGTAGTTACTACGTTAGCCTGGTACCAGAAACTTCTCTGTCTCGATCTTGTATCGATCTTGACTGAGGTATTCGAGCTGTTTTTCAGTGCTAGCTTCCTTCTCTTGTGTCTTCTTTTTTTGCTGGTATAGCTCTCGCTTCAATTCATCGTTCTGTCTTCGCAGAATCATTTTCGTGTCCTCGTACCTCGAGCGTATTGTGGTTTGAACGCCATTATTTTCCCTCGACGTTTGATTGTGCCCTCTGACCACGTTGGCCCAGCTTACCTTGCGCTGGGTGTTGTCGTGTTCCACGCCTGTTGCCGGTATTCGGGGGATGCTCTGTTCTCTTTCCCTCGATCTCGATCCCGACTTGGATTTGAATCTTTTTATCTGTTCCGTCTCATTCGGTGACTGGCGATGGTGACATGGTCCTCATGTGCTCGTTGTCGCTGGTAGTTACTACGTTGGCCTGGTACCAGAAACTTCTCTGTCTCGATCTTGTATCGATCTTGACTGAGGTATTCGAGCTGTTTTTCAGTGCTAGCTTCCTTCTCTTGTGTCTTCTTTTTTTGCTGGTATAGCTCTCTCCAATTCATCGTTCTGTCTTCGCAGAATCATTATCCTGTCCTCGTACCTTGAGCGTATTGTGGTTTGAACGCCATTATTTTCCCTCGACGTTTGATTGTGCCCTCTGACGACGTTGGCCCAGCTTACCTTGCGCTGGGTGTTGTCGTGTTCCACGCCTGTTGCCGGTATCCGGGGGATGCTCTGTTCTCTTTCCCTCGATCTCGATCCCGGCTTGGATCTGGATCTTTTTGTCTGTTCCGTCTCATTCGGTGACTGTGGCGACGGCGACATGGTCATCATGTGCTCGTTGTCGTTGGTAGTTACTAGGTTGGCCCGGTACCAGAATCTTCTCTGTCTCGATCTTGTCTCGATCTTGACCGAGGTATTCGAGCTGTTTTTCAGTGCTAGCTTCCTTCTCTTGTGTCTTCTTCTTTTGCTGGTATAGCTCTCGCTTCAATTCATCGTTCTGTCTTTGTAGAATCATTATCGTGTCCTCGTACCTCGAGCGTATTGTGGTTTGAACGCCATTATTTTCCCTCGACGTTTGATTGTGCCCTGTGATGGCGTTGGCTCAGCTTACCTTGCGCTGGGTGTTGTCGTGTTCCACGCCCGTTGCCGGTATCCGGGGGTTGCTCCGTTCTTTTTCTCTCGATCTCGATCCCGACTTGGATCTGAATCTTTTTATCTGCTCCGTCTCATTCGTTGACTGTGGCGATGGTGACATGGTTATCATGTGCTCTTTGTCGTTGGTAGTTACTACGCTGGCCTGGTACCAGAATCTTCTCTGTCTCGATCTTGTCTCGATCTTGACCGAGGTATTCCAGCTGTTTTTCAGTGCTAGCTTCCTTCTCTTGTGTCTTCTTTTTTTGCTGGTATAGCTCTCGCTTCAATTCATCGTTCTGTCTTTGTAGAATCATTATCGTGTCCTCGTACCTCAACCGTATTGTGGTTTGAATGCCATTATTTTCCCTCGACGTTTGATTGTGCCCTGCGATGGCGTTGGCCCACCTTACCTTGCGCTGGGTGTTGTCGTGTTCCAAGCCCGTTGCCGGTATCCGGGGGATGCTCTGTTCTCTTTCCCTCGATCTCGATCCCGGCTTGGATCTGGATCTTTTTGTCTGTTCCGTCTCATTCGGTGACTGTAGCGATGGTGACATGGTCATCATGTGCTCTTTGTCGTTGGTAGTTACTACGCTGGCCTGGTACCAGAATCTTCTCTGTCTCGATCTTGTCTCGATCTTGACCGAGGTATTCCAGCTGTTTTTCAGTGCTAGCTTCCTTCTCTTGTGTCTTCTTCTTTTGCTGGTATAGCTCTCGCTTCAATTCATCGTTCTGTCTTCGCAGAATCATTATTGTGTCCTCGTACCTCGAGCGTATTGTGGTTTGAACGCCATTTATTTCCCTCGACGTTTGATTGTGCCCTGTGATGGCGTTGGCCCAGCTTACCTTGCGCTGGGTGTTGTCGTGTTCTATGCCTGTTGCTGGTATCCGGGGGTTGCTCTGTTCTCTTTCCCTCGATCTCGATCCCGACTTGGATCTGAATCTTTTTATCTGTTCCGTCTCATTCGGTGACTGTGGCGATGGTGACAGGGTCATCATGTGCTCGTTGTCGTTGGTAGTTACTACGCTGGCCGGGTACCAGAATCTTCTCTGTCTTGATCTTGACCGCTCCCCGACCATCAACGGTGGCGGGACCGGTTTCGGCTTCCTTCGACAGTCTCCACTCGCCGTTTCATGGGGCATTCCGCAGAGCTTTCATTTCTGCTCGCATTGGTGGTTGTTTGGATCAGCGTTGTGTTCTCCGCAGTTGTCACATAGTTAAGTCGTTTGGATTACGGCAGACGTCTTGTCTGTGTCCTACCTCCCAGCAAGAGCTGTGTCCTAGCTCTCATGTTTGCGAACGTGCTCATTTACTAGTCGTCCGCACGTAAAATAAAACTTTCCCTTGCATGCAACACTGCATCAAAGCAACGGCAGCCATGATTGTGCTCGGTTCTTGCTAAGTATTGACATGGTTGGCTGAGGTGACTGAAACACCTGCACCCTCCTGTCACTAACCTGTGTTTTGTTCAATTTCAGAAATCTCTCGGCTCAGCTTGGCTGCTGGCTCTATCCTACTAAAATGACTGCCAAAGAAAAGGGAGCGCTGCAAGATTGAAAAGGGGGCTTCTGGCACAACGATTTGACAGTGGAACTGCATCGGCACGTTATCCAGATCTGCACATTAATTAGGAATACAATGGCACTTTCTAACCGCTGACGTACCGCAGCGCACCTTTTTATGAATATTTCGCGAGATCGGCATAATTTACCATTTCTTGACCTCTCGCTGCAACGATGTCGGGAACTCTGCTCGCGCAGATTTTCGCGCCTGCCTGGATGAAAGTTTTGTGGTAAGTGAGAATTATATGCACATATGTTGGCGTTTCCTTTAAAGCGTACCGTGTTAACAGCTAGTGTTATGAAAGGCGAAGCTGTGCAGCCTTTAGCTTTATGCTGCAAATGTAATCGACTTAAATACTGATTACTGTGTTTGCTGCTTTTTCTTATAGTTGTAAATATACATTGTTCAAATGGACCTTACAAGTGTTTAGAGTATTGTTGCATCTTGTGGGGTAAAATATTTCTTGTGTGTTTTGGCACGTGCTCGATGAAACCAGACCATATTCTGGGTTTTCTCGTGCCGAAACTGCCATTCGATAACCAAGCATCGCATAGTGCAGTAGGCGTGACTGTTTGGCACGTACTCGATGAAACCAGAGAAGATTCTGGGTTTTCTCGTGCCAGAACTACCAAACGATAATCAGCCGCACAGTCGTGAGATAGCTCTCATGTTTGCGAACGTGCTCGTTTGTAGTGGTTCTCACGTAAAATTAAAAATTTTCCCTTGCATGCAACATTGCATCAAATCAACGTTAGGCATAATTGTGCTCGGTTGCTCTTGCTAAATATTGACATGGCTAGCTGAGGTGACTGAAACACCTGCACCCTGTTGTCACTAACCTGTGTTTTGTTCAATTTCAGAAATCTCTCGGATCAGCTTGGCTGCTGGCTCGCTCCTACTAAAATGACCGCCAAAGAAAAGGGAACGCTGCGAGACTGAAAAGGTGGCTTCTAGCACAACGGCTTGACAGTGGAACTGCATCGGCACGTTATCCAGATCTGCACATTTATTAGGAATATAGTGGCACTTTCTAACCGCTGACGTACCGCAGCGCACCTTTTTATGAATATTTCGCGAGATCGGCATAATTTGGCATTTCTTGACCTCCCGCTGCAACGATGTCGGGAAGTCTGCTCGCGCAGATTTTCGCGCCTGCCTGGATGAAAGTTTTGTGGTAAGTGAGAATTATATGCACATATCTTGGCGTTTCCTTTAAAGCGTACCGTGTTAACAGCTAGTGTTATGAAAGGCGAAGCTGTGCAGCCTTTAGCTTTATGCTGCAAATGTAATCGACTTAAATACTCCTTACCGAGTCTGCTGCTTTTTCTTATAGTTGTAAATTCACATTGTTCAATTGGACCTTACA
Organism: Dermacentor albipictus; assembly: GCF_038994185.2. Lineage (NCBI taxonomy): Eukaryota > Metazoa > Arthropoda > Arachnida > Ixodida > Ixodidae > Dermacentor > Dermacentor albipictus. The sequence continues at coordinate 249,656 of NW_027225606.1, forward strand.
AGTCTGTAGAGTATTGTTGCATCTTGTGGTGTAAAATATTTCTTGTGTGTTTCGGCACAGAGGTTGCTTCTCTTAATTCGGATACAATAACAGTTCAATTGAGCCGTGGGTGTTGCTTGTAGCCATTTTTCTCTTTACTTAGCCTCGCCAAGTTGTTCGCTTGGGGTCTGCGTGATCTTGGCTTCTCTCGCAGGGTACTTAGGCTTCTTGCGAGTATTATCTCTTTCTTCTACCGTGTGGATGCGATGACTGAATCTTTCTCCTGATTGAGTCATATTGTTGTGTAGGGCCTGAATCTGGTTGTCCATTTCGCTCTTGAGATTGAAACCCAGTCTGTATCATCTGGGTTACCGTGTTTTGCATATTCTGTGTAACCGTGGACATTGTGGTTTCCATAATGGCGGTCACGCTGGCGGTGATGCGGTCTTCAAGTGTCTTCATGTCGTTCTGGGTTATCACTGCTTGGTTCGACAGTGTGGCTGGCTTTGGTTGTGTTGCTGAGGATGGTGGTGGTGGGGATGAAGGTTGCGGTGCTGGTGCTTGCGATTGCTGGCCCTTTTCTCTCGGTAGTTGTTCTATTTCTCGCACGGGGTGTTCGAGCTGTTTTTCAGTGCTAGTTTCCTTCTCTTGTGTCTTCTTCTTTTGCTGGTATAGCTCTCGTTTCAATTCATCGTTCTCTCTTCGCAGAATCATTATCGTGACCTCGTACCTCGAGCGTATTGTGGTTTGAATGCCATTATTTTCCCTCGACGTTTGATTGTGCCCTGTGATGGCGTTGGCCCACCTTACCTTGCGATGGGTGTTGTCGTGTTCCACGCCCGTTGCCGGTATCCGGGGATGCTCTGTTCTCTTTCCCTCGATCTCGATCCCGGCTTGGATCTGGATCTTTTTGTCTGTTCCGTCTCATTCGGTGACTGTGGCGATGGTGACATGGTCATCATGTGCTCGTTGTCGTTGGTAGTTACTACGTTGGCCTGGTACCAGAATCTTCTCTGTCTCGATCTTGACCGAGGTATTCGAGCTGTTTTTCAGTGCTAGGTTCCTTCTCTTGTGTCTTCTTCTTTTGCTGGTATAGCTCTCGCTTCAATTCATCGTTCTGTCTTTGTAGAATCATTATTGTGACCTCGTACCTCGAGCGTATTGTGGTTTGAACGCCATTATTTTCCCTCGACGTTTGATTGTGCCCTGTGATGGCGTTGGCCCACCTTACCTTGCGATGGGTGTTGTCGTGTTCCACGCCCGTTGCCGGTATCCGGGGATGCTCTGTTCTCTTTCCCTCGATCTCGATCCCGGCTTGGATCTGGATCTTTTTGTCTGTTCCGTCTCATTCGGTGACTGTGGCGATGGTGACATGGTCATCATGTGCTCGTTGTCGTTGGTAGTTACTACGTTGGCCTGGTACCAGAATCTTCTCTGTCTCGATCTTGACCGAGGTATTCGAGCTGTTTTTCAGTGCTAGGTTCCTTCTCTTGTGTCTTCTTCTTTTGCTGGTATAGCTCTCGCTTCAATTCATCGTTCTGTCTTTGTAGAATCATTATCGTGTCCTCGTACCTCGAGCGTATTGTGGTTTGAACGCCATTATTTTCCCTCGACGTTTGATTGTGCCCTGTGATGGCGTTGGCTCAGCTTACCTTGCGCTGGGTGTTGTCGTGTTCCACGCCTGTTGCTGGTATCCGGGGGTTGCTCTGTTCTCTTTCCCTCGATCTCGAACCCGACTTGGATCTGAATCTTTTTATTTGTTCCGTCTCGTTCGGTGACTGTGGCGACGGTGACATGTTCATCATGTGCTCGTTGTCGTTGGTAGTTACTAGGTTGGCCTGGTACCAGAATCTTCTCTGTCTCGATCTTGTCTCGATCCTCACCGAGGTATTCGAGCTGTTCTTCAGTGCTAGCTTCCTTCTCTTGTGTCTTCTTCTTTTGCTGGTATAGCTCTCGCTTCAATTCATCGTTCTGTCTTTGTAGAATCATTATCGTGTCCTCGTATCTCGAGCGTATTGTGGTTTGAACGCCATTATTTTCCCTGGACGTTTGATTGTGCCCTGTGATGGCGTTGGCTCAGCTTACCTTGCGCTGGGTGTTGTCGTGTTCCACGCCCGTTGCCGGTATCCGGGGGTTGCTCTGTTCTCTTTCCCTCGATCTCGAACCCGACTTGGATCTGAATCTTTTTATTTGTTCCGTCTCATTCGGTGACTGGCGACGGTGACATGGTCATCATGTGCTTGTTGTCGTTGGTAGTTACTAGGTTGGCCTGGTACCAGAAGCTTCTCTGTCTCGATCTTGTCTCGATCTTGACCGAGGTATTCGAGCTGTTCTTCAGTGCTAGCTTCCTTTTCTTGTGTCTTCTTCTTTTGCTGGTATAGCTCTCGCTTCAATTCATCGTTCTGTCTTTGTAGAATCATTATCGTGTCCTCGTACCTCGAGCGTATTGTGGTTTGAACGCCATTATTTTCCCTCGACGTTTGATTGTGCCCTGTGATGGCGTTGGCTCAGCTTACCTTGCGCTGGGTGTTGTCGTGTTCCACGCCTGTTGCTGGTATCCGGGGGTTGCTCTGTTCTCTTTCCCTCGATCTCGAACCCGACTTGGATCTGAATCTTTTTATTTGTTCCGTCTCGTTCGGTGACTGTGGCGACGGTGACATGGTCATCATGTGCTCGTTGTCGTTGGTAGTTACTAGGTTGGCCTGGTACCAGAATCTTCTCTGTCTCATCTTGTCTCGATCTTGACCGAGGTATTCGAGCTGTTTTTCAGTGCTAGCTTCCTTCTCTTGTGTCTTCTTTTTTTGCTGGTATAGCTCTCCCTTCAATTCATCGTTCTGTCTTTGTAGAATCATTATTGTGACCTCGTACCTCGAGCGTATTGTGGTTTGAACGCCATTATTTTCCCTCGACGTTTGATTGTGCCCTGTGATGGCGTTGGCCCACCTTACCTTGCGATGGGTGTTGTCGTGTTCCACGCCCGTTGCCGGTATCCGGGGGTTGCTCTGTTCTCTTTCCCTCGATCTCGAACCCGACTTGGATCTGAATCTTTTTATTTGTTCCGTCTCGTTCGGTGACTGTGGCGACGGTGACATGGTCATCATGTGCTCGTTGTCGTTGGTAGTTACTAGGTTGGCCTGGTACCAGAATCTTCTCTGTTTCATCTTTTCTCGATCTTGACCGAGGTATTCGAGCTGTTTTTCAGTGCTAGCTTCCTTCTCTTGTGTCTTCTTTTTTTGCTGGTATAGCTCTCCCTTCAATTCATCGTTCTGTCTTTGTAGAATCATTATTGTGACCTCGTACCTCGAGCGTATTGTGGTTTGAACGCCATTATTTTCCCTCGACGTTTGATTGTGCCCTGTGATGGCGTTGGCCCACCTTACCTTGCGATGGGTGTTGTCGTGTTCCACGCCCGTTGCCGGTATCCGGGGGTTGCTCTGTTCTCTTTCCCTCGATCTCGAACCCGACTTGGATCTGAATCTTTTTATTTGTTCCGTCTCGTTCGGTGACTGTGGCGACGGTGACATGGTCATCATGTGCTCGTTGTCGTTGGTAGTTACTAGGTTGGCCTGGTACCAGAATCTTCTCTGTTTCATCTTTTCTCGATCTTGACCGAGGTATTCGAGCTGTTTTTCAGTGCTAGCTTCCTTCTCTTGTGTCTTCTTTTTTTGCTGGTATAGCTCTCGCTTCAATTCATCGTTCTGTCTTTGTAGAATCATTATTGTGACCTCGTACCTCGAGCGTATTGTGGTTTGAACGCCATTATTTTCCCTCGACGTTTGATTGTGCCCTGTGATGGCGTTGGCCCACCTTACCTTGCGATGGGTGTTGTCGTGTTCCACGCCCGTTGCCGGTAGCCGGGGATGCTCTGTTCTCTTTCCCTCGATCTCGATCCCGGCTTGGATCTGGATCTTTTTGTCTGTTCCGTCTCATTCGGTGACTGTGGCGATGGTGACATGGTCATCATGTGCTCGTTGTCGTTGGTAGTTACTACGTTGGCCTGGTACCAGAATCTTCTCTGTCTCGATCTTGACCGAGGTATTCGAGCTGTTTTTCAGTGCTAGCTTCCTTCTCTTGTGTCTTCTTTTTTTGCTGGTATAGCTCTCGCTTCAATTCATCGTTCTGTCTTTGTAGAATCATTATCGTGTCCTCGTACCTCGAGCGTATTGTGGTTTGAACGCCATTATTTTCCCTCGACGTTTGATTGTGCCCTGTGATGGCGTTGGCTCAGCTTATCTTGCGCTGGGTGTTGTGGTGTTCCACGCCTGTTGCTGGTATCCGGGGGTTGCTCTGTTCTCTTTCCCTCGATCTCGAACCCGACTTGGATCTGAATCTTTTTATTTGTTCCGTCTCATTCGGTGACTGTGGCGACGGTGACATGGTCATCATGTGCTCGTTGTCGTTGGTAGTTACTAGGTTGGCCTGGTACCAGAATCTTCTCTGTCTCGATCTTGTCTCGATCTTGACCGAGGTATTCGAGCTATTTGTCAGTGCTAGCTTCCTTCTCTTGGGTCTTCTTTTTTTGCTGGTATAGCTCTCGCTTCAATTCATCGTTCTGTCTTTGTAGAATCATTATTGTGACCTCGTACCTCGAGCGTATTGTGGTTTGAACGCCATTATTTTCCCTCGACGTTTGATTGTGCCCTGTGATGGCGTTGGCCCACCTTACCTTGCGATGGGTGTTGTCGTGTTCCACGCCCGTTGCCGGTATCCGGGGATGCTCTGTTCTCTTTCCCTCGATCTCGATCCCGGCTTGGATCTGGATCTTTTTGTCTGTTCCGTCTCATTCGGTGACTGTGGCGATGGTGACATGCTCATCATGTGCTCGTTGTCGTTGGTAGTTACTACGTTGGCCTGGTACCAGAATCTTCTCTGTCTCGATCTTGACCGAGGTATTCGAGCTGTTTTTCAGTGCTAGGTTCCTTCTCTTGTGTCTTCTTCTTTTGCTGGTATAGCTCTCGCTTCAATTCATCGTTCTGTCTTTGTAGAATCATTATCGTGTCCTCGTACCTCGAGCGTATTGTGGTTTGAACGCCATTATTTTCCCTCGACGTTTGATTGTGCCCTGTGATGGCGTTGGCTCAGCTTACCTTGCGCTGGGTGTTGTCGTGTTCCACGCCTGTTGCTGGTATCCGGGGGTTGCTCTGTTCTCTTTCCCTCGATCTCGAACCCGACTTGGATCTGAATCTTTTTATTTGTTCCGTCTCGTTCGGTGACTGTGGCGACGGTGACATGTTCATCATGTGCTCGTTGTCGTTGGTAGTTACTAGGTTGGCCTGGTACCAGAATCTTCTCTGTCTCGATTTTGTCTCGATCCTCACCGAGGTATTCGAGCTGTTCTTCAGTGCTAGCTTCCTTCTCTTGTGTCTTCTTTTGCTGGTATAGCTCTCGCTTCAATTCATCGTTCTGTCTTTGTAGAATCATTATCGTGTCCTCGTACCTCGAGCGTATTGTGGTTTGAACGCCATTATTTTCCCTGGACGTTTGATTGTGCCCTGTGATGGCGTTGGCTCAGCTTACCTTGCTCTGGGTGTTGTCGTGTTCCACGCCCGTTGCCGGTATCCGGGGGTTGCTCTGTTCTCTTTCCCTCGATCTCGAACCCGACTTGGATCTGAATCTTTTTATTTGTTCCGTCTCATTCGGTGACTGGCGACGGTGACTTGGTCATCATGTGCTTGTTGTCGTTGGTAGTTACTAGGTTGGCCTGGTACCAGAATCTTCTCTGTCTCGATCTTGTCTCGATCTTGACCGAGGTATTCGAGCTGTTCTTCAGTGCTAGCTTCCTTTTCTTGTGTCTTCTTCTTTTGCTGGTATAGCTCTCGCTTCAATTCATCGTTCTGTCTTTGTAGAATCATTATCGTGTCCTCGTACCTCGAGCGTATTGTGGTTTGAACGCCATTATTTTCCCTCGACGTTTGATTGTGCCCTGTGATGGCGTTGGCTCAGCTTACCTTGCGCTGGGTGTTGTCGTGTTCCACGCCTGTTGCTGGTATCCGGGGGTTGCTCTGTTCTCTTTCCCTCGATCTCGAACCCGACTTGGATCTGAATCTTTTTATTTGTTCCGTCTCGTTCGGTGACTGTGGCGACGGTGACATGGTCATCATGTGCTCGTTGTCGTTGGTAGTTACTAGGTTGGCCTGGTACCGGAATCTTCTCTGTTTCATCTTTTCTCGATCTTGACCGAGGTATTCGAGCTGTTTTTCAGTGCTAGCTTCCTTCTCTTGTGTCTTCTTTTTTTGCTGGTATAGCTCTCGCTTCAATTCATCGTTCTGTCTTTGTAGAATCATTATTGTGACCTCGTACCTCGAGCGTATTGTGGTTTGAACGCCATTATTTTCCCTCGACGTTTGATTGTGCCCTGTGATGGCGTTGGCCCACCTTACCTTGCGATGGGTGTTGTCGTGTTCCACGCCCGTTGCCGGTATCCGGGGATGCTCTGTTCTCTTTCCCTCGATCTCGATCCCGGTTTGGATCTGGATCTTTTTGTCTGTTCCGTCTCATTCGGTGACTGTGGCGATGGTGACATGGTCATCATGTGCTCGTTGTCGTTGGTAGTTACTACGTTGGCCTGGTACCAGAATCTTCTCTGTCTCGATCTTGACCGAGGTATTCGAGCTGTTTTTCAGTGCTAGGTTCCTTCTCTTGTGTCTTCTTCTTTTGCTGGTATAGCTCTCGCTTCAATTCATCGTTCTGTCTTTGTAGAATCATTATCGTGTCCTCGTACCTCGAGCGTATTGTGGTTTGAACGCCATTATTTTCCCTCGACGTTTGATTGTGCCCTGTGATGGCGTTGGCTCAGCTTACCTTGCGCTGGGTGTTGTCGTGTTCCACGCCTGTTGCTGGTATCCGGGGGTTGCTCTGTTCTCTTTCCCTCGATCTCGAACCCGACTTGGATCTGAATCTTTTTATTTGTTCCGTCTCGTTCGGTGACTGTGGCGACGGTGACATGTTCATCATGTGCTCGTTGTCGTTGGTAGTTACTAGGTTGGCCTGGTACCAGAATCTTCTCTGTCTCGATCTTGTCTCGATCCTCACCGAGGTATTCGAGCTGTTCTTCAGTGCTAGCTTCCTTCTCTTGTCTTCTTCTTTTGCTGGTATAGCTCTCGCTTCAATTCATCGTTCTGTCTTTGTAGAATCATTATCGTGTCCTCGTACCTCGAGCGTATTGTGGTTTGAACGCCATTATTTTCCCTGGACGTTTGATTGTGCCCTGTGATGGCGTTGGCTCAGCTTACCTTGCGCTGGGTGTTGTCGTGTTCCACGCCCGTTGCCGGTATCCGGGGGTTGCTCTGTTCTCTTTCCCTCGATCTCGAACCCGACTTGGATCTGAATCTTTTTATTTGTTCCGTCTCGTTCGGTGACTGTGGCGACGGTGACATGGTCATCATGTGCTTGTTGTCGTTGGTAGTTACTAGGTTGGCCTGGTACCAGAATCTTCTCTGTCTCGATCTTGTCTCGATCTTGACCGAGGTATTCGAGCTGTTCTTCAGTGCTAGCTTCCTTTTCTTGTGTCTTCTTCTTTTGCTGGTATAGCTCTCGCTTCAATTCATCGTTCTGTCTTTGTAGAATCATTATCGTGTCCTCGTACCTCGAGCGTATTGTGGTTTGAACGCCATTATTTTCCCTCGACGTTTGATTGTGCCCTGTGATGGCGTTGGCTCAGCTTATCTTGCGCTGGGCGTTGTCGTGTTCCACGCCTGTTGCTGTTATCCGGGGGTTGCTCTGTTCTCTTTCGCTCGATCTCGAACCCGACTTGGATCTGAATCTTTTTATTTGTTCCGTCTCATTCGGTGACTGTGGCGACGGTGACATGTTCATCATGTGCTCGTTGTCGTTGGTAGTTACTAGGTTGGCCTGGTACCAGAATCTTCTCTGTCTCGATCTTGTATCGATCTTGACCGAGGTATTCTAGCTGTTCTTCAGTGCTAGCTTCCTTCTCTTGTGTCTTCTTCTTTTGCTGGTATAGCTCTCGCTTCAATTCATCGTTCTGTCTTTGTATAATCATTATCGTGTCCTCGTACCTCGAGCGTATTGTGGTTTGAACGCCATTATTTTCCCTCGACGTTTGATTGTGCCCTGTGATGGCGTTGGCTCAGCTTATCTTGCGCTGGGCGTTGTCGTGTTCCACGCCTGTTGCTGGTATCCGGGGGTTGCTCTGTTCTCTTTCGCTCGATCTCGAACCCGACTTGGATCTGAATCTTTTTATTTGTTCCGTCTCATTCGGTGACTGTGGCGACGGTGACATGTTCATCATGTGCTCGTTGTCGTTGGTAGTTACTAGGTTGGCCTGGTACCAGAATCTTCTCTGTCTCGATCTTGTATCGATCTTGACCGCGGTATTCTAGCTGTTCTTCAGTGCTAGCTTCCTTCTCTTGTGTCTTGTTCTTTTGCTGGTATAGCTCTCGCTTCAATTCATCGTTCTGTCTTTGTAGAATCATTATCGTGTCCTCGTACCTCGAGCGTATTGTGGTTTGAACGCCATTATTTTCCCTCGACGTTTGATTGTGCCCTGTGATGGCGTTGGCTCAGCTTATCTTGCGCTGGGTGTTGTCGTGTTCCACGCCTGTTGCTGGTATCCGGGGGTTGCTCTGTTTTCTTTCGCTCGATCTCGAACCCGACTTGGATCTGAATCTTTTTATTTGTTCCGTCTCATTCGGTGACTGGCGACGGTGACATGGTCATCATGTGCTCGTTGTCGTTGGTAGTTACTAGGTTGGCCTGGTACCAGAATCTTCTCTGTCTCGATCTTGTCTCGATCTTGACCGAGGTATTCGAGCTGTTTTTCAGTGCTAGCTTCCTTCTCTTGTGCCTTCTTCTTTTGCTGGTATAGCTCTCGCTTCAATTCATCGTTCTGTCTTTGTAGAATCATTATCGTGTCCTCGTACCTCGAGCGTATTGTGGTTTGAACGCCATTATTTTCCCTCGACGTTTGATTGTGCCCTGTGATGGCGTTGGCCCACCTTACCTTGCGATGGGTGTTGTCGTGTTCCACGCCTGTTGCTGGTATCCGGGGGTTGCTCTGTTCTCTTTCCCTCGATCTCGAACCCGACTTGGATCTGAATCTTTTTATTTGTTCCGTCTCGTTCGGTGACTGTGGCGATGGTGACATGCTCATCATGTGCTCGTTGTCGTTGGTAGTTACTACGTTGGCCTGGTACCAGAATCTTCTCTGTCTCGATCTTGACCGAGGTATTCGAGCTGTTTTTCAGTGCTAGGTTCCTTCTCTTGGGTCTTCTTCTTTTGATGGTATAGCTCTCGCTTCAATTCATCGTTCTGTCTTTGTAGAATCATTATCGTGTCCTCGTACCTCGAGCGTATTGTGGTTTGAACGCCATTATTTTCCCTCGACGTTTGATTGTGCCCTGTGATGGCGTTGGCTCAGCTTACCTTGCGCTGGGTGTTGTCGTGTTCCACGCCTGTTGCTGGTATCCGGGGGTTGCTCTGTTCTCTTTCCCTCGATCTCGAACCCGACTTGGATCTGAATCTTTTTATTTGTTCCGTCTCATTCGGTGACTGTGGCGACGGTGACATGGTCATCATGTGCTCGTTGTCGTTGGTAGTTACTAGGTTGGCCTGGTACCAGAATCTTCTCTGTCTCGATCTTGTCTCGATCTTGACCGAGGTATTCGAGCTATTTGTCAGTGCTAGCTTCCTTCTCTTGGGTCTTCTTTTTTTGCTGGTATAGCTCTCGCTTCAATTCATCGTTCTGTCTTTGTAGAATCATTATTGTGACCTCGTACCTCGAGCGTATTGTGGTTTGAACGCCATTATTTTCCCTCGACGTTTGATTGTGCCCTGTGATGGCGTTGGCCCACCTTACCTTGCGATGGGTGTTGTCGTGTTCCACGCCCGTTGCCGGTATCCGGGGATGCTCTGTTCTCTTTCCCTCGATCTCGATCCCGGCTTGGATCTGGATCTTTTTGTCTGTTCCGTCTCATTCGGTGACTGTGGCGATGGTGACATGCTCATCATGTGCTCGTTGTCGTTGGTAGTTACTACGTTGGCCTGGTACCAGAATCTTCTCTGTCTCGATCTTGACCGAGGTATTCGAGCTGTTTTTCAGTGCTAGGTTCCTTCTCTTGTGTCTTCTTCTTTTGCTGGTATAGCTCTCGCTTCAATTCATCGTTCTGTCTTTGTAGAATCATTATCGTGTCCTCGTACCTCGAGCGTATTGTGGTTTGAACGCCATTATTTTCCCTCGACGTTTGATTGTGCCCTGTGATGGCGTTGGCTCAGCTTACCTTGCGCTGGGTGTTGTCGTGTTCCACGCCTGTTGCTGGTATCCGGGGGTTGCTCTGTTCTCTTTCCCTCGATCTCGAACCCGACTTGGATCTGAATCTTTTTATTTGTTCCGTCTCGTTCGGTGACTGTGGCGACGGTGACATGTTCATCATGTGCTCGTTGTCGTTGGTAGTTACTAGGTTGGCCTGGTACCAGAATCTTCTCTGTCTCGATCTTGTCTCGATCCTCACCGAGGTATTCGAGCTGTTCTTCAGTGCTAGCTTCCTTCTCTTGTGTCTTCTTCTTTTGCTGGTATAGCTCTCGCTTCAATTCATCGTTCTGTCTTTGTAGAATCATTATCGTGTCCTCGTACCTCGAGCGTATTGTGGTTTGAACGCCATTATTTTCCCTCGACGTTTGATTGTGCCCTGTGATGGCGTTGGCCCACCTTACCTTGCGATGGGTGTTGTCGTGTTCCACGCCCGTTGCCGGTATCCGGGGGTTGCTCTGTTCTCTTTCCCTCGATCTCGAACCCGACTTGGATCTGAATCTTTTTATTTGTTCCGTCTCGTTCGGTGACTGTGGCGACGGTGACATGGTCATGATGTGCTCGTTGTCGTTGGTAGTTACTAGGTTGGCCTGGTACCAGAATCTTCTCTGTTTCATCTTTTCTCGATCTTGACCGAGGTATTCGAGCTGTTTTTCAGTGCTAGCTTCCTTCTCTTGTGTCTTCTTTTTTTGCTGGTATAGCTCTCGCTTCAATTCATCGTTCTGTCTTTGTAGAATCATTATTGTGACCTCGTACCTCGAGCGTATTGTGGTTTGAACGCCATTATTTTCCCTCGACGTTTGATTGTGCCCTGTGATGGCGTTGGCCCACCTTACCTTGCGATGGGTGTTGTCGTGTTCCACGCCCGTTGCCGGTATCCGGGGATGCTCTGTTCTCTTTCCCTCGATCTCGATCCCGGCTTGGATCTGGATCTTTTTGTCTGTTCCGTCTCATTCGGTGACTGTGGCGATGGTGACATGGTCATCATGTGCTCGTTGTCGTTGGTAGTTACTACGTTGGCCTGGTACCAGAATCTTCTCTGTCTCGATCTTGACCGAGGTATTCGAGCAGTTTTTCAGTGCTAGGTTCCTTCTCTTGTGTCTTCTTCTTTTGCTGGTATAGCTCTCGCTTCAATTCATCGTTCTGTCTTTGTAGAATCATTATCGTGTCCTCGTACCTCGAGCGTATTGTGGTTTGAACGCCATTATTTTCCCTCGACGTTTGATTGTGCCCTGTGATGGCGTTGGCTCAGCTTACCTTGCGCTGGGTGTTGTCGTGTTCCACGCCTGTTGCTGGTATCCGGGGGTTGCTCTGTTCTCTTTCCCTCGATCTCGAACCCGACTTGGATCTGAATCTTTTTATTTGTTCCGTCTCGTTCGGTGACTGTGGCGACGGTGACATGTTCATCATGTGCTCGTTGTCGTTGGTAGTTACTAGGTTGGCCTGGTACCAGAATCTTCTCTGTCTCGATCTTGTCTCGATCCTCACCGAGGTATTCGAGCTGTTCTTCAGTGCTAGCTTCCTTCTCTTGTGTCTTCTTCTTTTGCTGGTATAGCTCTCGCTTCAATTCAGCGTTCTGTCTTTGTAGAGTCATTATCGTGTCCTCGTACCTCGAGCGTATTGTGGTTTGAACGCCATTATTTTCCCTGGACGTTTGATTGTGCCCTGTGATGGCGTTGGCTCAGCTTACCTTGCGCTGGGAGTTGTCGTGTTCCACGCCCGTTGCCGGTATCCGGGGGTTGCTCTGTTCTCTTTCCCTCGATCTCGAACCCGACTTGGATCTGAATCTTTTTATTTGTTCCGTCTCATTCGGTGACTGTGGCGACGGTGACATGGTCATCATGTGCTTGTTGTCGTTAGTAGTTACTAGGTTGGCCTGGTACCAGAATCTTCTCTGTCTCGATCTTGTCTCGATCTTGACCGAGGTATTCTAGCTGTTCTTCAGTGCTAGCTTCCTTCTCTTGTGTCTTCTTCTTTTGCTGGTATAGCTCTCGCTTCAATTCATCGTTCTGTCTTTGTAGAATCATTATCGTGTCCTCGTACCTCGAGCGTATTGTGGTTTGAACGCCATTATTTTCCCTGGACGTTTGATTGTGCCCTGTGATGGCGTTGGCTCAGCTTACCTTGCGCTGGGTGTTGTCGTGTTCCACGCCCGTTGCCGGTATCCGGGGGTTGCTCTGTTCTCTTTCCCTCGATCTCGAACCCGACTTGGATCTGAATCTTTTTATTTGTTCCGTCTCATTCGGTGACTGTGGCGACGGTGACATGTTCATCATGTGCTCGTTGTCGTTGGTAGTTACTAGGTTGGCCTGGTACCAGAATCTTCTCTGTCTCGATCTTGTATCGATCTTGACCGAGGTATTCTAGCTGTTCTTCAGTGCTAGCTTCCTTCTCTTGTGTCTTCTTCTTTTGCTGGTATAGCTCTCGCTTCAATTCATCGTTCTGTCTTTGTAGAATCATTATCGTGTCCTCGTACCTCGAGCGTATTGTGGTTTGAACGCCATTATTTTCCCTCGACGTTTGATTGTGCCCTGTGATGGCGTTGGCTCAGCTTACCTTGCGCTGGGTGTTGTCGTGTTCCACGCCCGTTGCTGGTATCCGGGGGTTGCTCTGTTCTCTTTCCCTCGATCTCGAACCCGACTTGGATCTGAATCTTTTTATTTGTTCCGTCTCGTTCGGTGACTGTGGCGACGGTGACATGTTCATCATGTGCTCGTTGTCGTTGGTAGTTACTAGGTTGGCCTGGTACCAGAATCTTCTCTGTCTCGATCTTGTATCGATCTTGACCGAGGTATTCTAGCTGTTCTTCAGTGCTAGCTTCCTTCTCTTGTGTCTTCTTCTTTTGCTGGTATAGCTCTCGCTTCAATTCATCGTTCTGTCTTTGTAGAATCATTATCGTGTCCTCGTACCTCGAGCGTATTGTGGTTTGAACGCCATTATTTTCCCTCGACGTTTGATTGTGCCCTGTGATGGCGTTGGCTCAGCTTACCTTGCGCTGGGTGTTGTCGTGTTCCACGCCCGTTGCTGGTATCCGGGGGTTGCTCTGTTCTCTTTCCCTCGATCTCGATCCCGACTTGGATCTGAATCTTTTTATTTGTTCCGTCTCGTTCGGTGACTGTGGCGACGGTGACATGTTCATCATGTGCTCGTTGTCGTTGGTAGTTACTAGGTTGGCCTGGTACCAGAATCTTCTCTGTCTCGATCTTGTCTCGATCTTGACCGAGGTATTCGAGCTGTTCTTCAGTGCTAGCTTCCTTTTCTTGTGTCTTCTTCTTTTGCTGGTATAGCTCTCGCTTCAATTCATCGTTCTGTCTTTGTAGAATCATTATCGTGTCCTCGTACCTCGAGCGTATTGTGGTTTGAACGCCATTATTTTCCCTCGACGTTTGATTGTGCCCTGTGATGGCGTTGGCTCAGCTTACCTTGCGCTGGGTGTTGTCGTGTTCCACGCCCGTTGCTGGTATCCGGGGGTTGCTCTGTTCTCTTTCCCTCGATCTCGAACCCGACTTGGATCTGAATCTTTTTATTTGTTCCGTCTCGTTCGGTGATGGTGACATGGTCATCATGTGCTCGTTGTCTTTGGTAGTTACTACGCTGGCCTGGTACCGGAATCTTCTCTGTCTCGATCTCGACCGCTCCCCGACTCTCAACGGTGGCGGGACCGGTTTCGGCTTCCTTCGACAGTCTCCACTCGCCGTTTCATGAGGCATTCCGCAGAGCTTACATTTCGGCTCGCCTTGGTGGTTGTTTGGGTCAGCGTCGTGTTCTCCGCAGTTGTCACATAGTTAGTCGTTTGGATTAGGGCAGACGTCTTGTCTGTGTCCTACCTCCCCGCAAGAGCTGTGTCGCAGCTCTCATGTTTGCGAACGTGCTCGTTTACTAGTCGTCCGCACGTAAAATAAAACTTCCCCTTGCATGCAACACTGCATGAAATCAACGGCAGCCATGATTGTGCTCGGTTCTTGCTAAGTATTGACATGGTTGGCTGAGGTGACTGAAACACCTGCACCCTCCTGTCACTAACCTGTGTTTTGTTCAATTTCAGAAATCTCTCGGCTCAGCTTGGCTGCTGGCTCTATCCTACTAAAATGACTGCCAAAGAAAAGGGAGCGCTGCAAGATTGAAAAGGTGGCTTCTGGCACAACGATTTGACAGTGGAACTGCATCGGCACGTTATCCAGATCTGCACATTTATTAGGAATATAGTGGCACTTTCTAACCGCTGACGTACCGCAGCGCACCTTTTTATGAATATTTCGCGAGATCGGCATAATTTGGCATTTCTTGACCTCTCGCTGCAACGATGTCGGGAACTCTGCTCGCGCAGATTTTCGCGCCTGCCTGGATGAAAGTTTTGTGGTAAGTGAGAATTATATGCACATATGTTGGGGTTTCCTTTAAAGCGTACCGTGTTAACAGCTAGTGTTATGAAAGGCGAAGCTGTGCAGCCTTTAGCTTTATGCTGCAAATTTAATCGACTTAAATACTGATTACTGTGTTTGCTGCTTTTTCTTATAGTTGTAAATATACATTGTTCAAATGGACCTTACAAGTGTTTAGAGTATTGTTGCATCTTGAGGAGTAAAATATTTCTTGTGTGTTTTGGCACGTACTCGATGAAACCAGACCATATTCTGGGTTTTCTCGTGCCGAAACTGCCATTCGATAACGAAGCATCGCATAGTGCAGTAGGCGTGACTGTTTGGCACGTACTCTATGAAACCAGAGCAGATTCTGGGATTTCTCGTGCCAGAACTTTCAAACGATAATCAGCCGCAGAGTCGTGAGATAGCACTCATGTTTGCGAACGTGCTCGTTTGTAGTGGTTCTCACGTAAAATTAAAAATTTCCCTTGCATGCAACATTGCATCAAATCAACGGCAGGCATAATTGTGCTCGGTTGCTCTTGCTAAGTATTGACATGGCTAGCTGAGGTGACTGAAACACCTGCACCCTGTTTTCACTAACCTGTGTTTTGTTCAATTTCAGAAATCTTTCGGATCAGCTTGGCTGCTGGCTCTATCCTACTAAAATGACCGCCAAAGAAAAGGGAGCGCTGCGAGACTGAAAAGGTGGCTTCTGGCACAACGGTTTGACAGTGGAACTGCATCGGCACGTTATCCAGATCTGCACATTTATTAGGAATATAGTGGCACTTTCTAACCGCTGAAGTACCGCAGCGCACCTTTTTATGAATATTTCGCGAGATCGGCATAATTTGGCATTTCTTGACCTCCCGCTGCAACGATGTCGGGAACTCTGCTCGCGCAGATTTTCGCGCCTGCCTGGATGAAAGTTTTGTGGTAAGTGAGAATTATATGCACATATGTTGGGGTTTCCTTTAAAGCGTACCGTGTTAACAGCTAGTGTTATGAAAGGCGAAGCTGTGCAGCCTTTAGCTTTATATCGGCTTAAATACTGATTGCTGTGTTTGCTGCTTTTTCTTATAGTTGTAAATATACATTGTTGAAATGGACCTTACAAGTGTTTAGAGTATTGTTGCATCTTGTGGGGCAAAATATTTCTTGTGTGTTTTGGCACGTACTCGATGAAACCAGACCATATTCTGGGTTTTCTCGTGCCGAAACTGCCATTCGATAACGAAGCATCGCATAGTGCAGTAGGCGTGACTGTTTGCCACGTACTCGATGAAACCAGAGCAGATTCTGGGTTTTCTCTTGCCAGAACTACCAAACGATAATGAGCCGCAGAGTCGTGAGATAGCTCTCATGTTTGCGAACGTGCTCGTTTGTAGTGGTTCTCACGTAAAATTAAAGCTTTCCCTTGCATGCAACATTGCATCAAATCAACAGCAGCCATCATTGTGCTCGGTTCTTGCTAAGTATTGAAATGGTTGGCTGAGGTGACTGAAACACCTGCACCCTCCTGTCACTAACCTGTATATTGCCCAATTTCAGAAATCTCTCGGATCAGCTTGGCTGCTGGCTCGCTCCTACTAAAATGACCGCCAAAGAAAAGGGAGCGCTGCGAGACTGAAAAGGTTGCTTCTGGCACAACGGTTTGACAGTGGAACAGCATCGGCACGTTATCCAGATCTGCACATTTATTAGGAATATAGGGGCACTTTCTAACCGCTGAAGTACCGCAGCGCACCTTTTTATGAATATTTCGCGAGATCGGCATAATTTGGCCTTTCTTGACCTCCCGCTGCAACGATGTCGGGAACTCTGCTCGCGCAGATTTTCGCGCCTGCCTGGATGAAAGTGTTGTGGTAAGTGAGAATTATATGCACATATGTTGGGGTTTCCTTTAAAGCGTACCGTGTTAAAAGCTAGTGTTATGAAAAGCGAAGCTGTGCAGCCTTTAGCTTTATGCTGCAAATGTAATCGACTCAAATACTGATTACTGTGTTTGCTGCTTTTTCTTATAGTTGTAAATATGCATTGTTCAAATGGACCTTATAAGTGTTTAGAGTATTGTTGCATCTTGTGTGGTAAAATATTTCTTGTGTGTTTCGGCACGTACTCGATGAAACCAGACCATATTCTGGGTTTTCTCGTGCCGAAACTGCCATTCGATAACGAAGCATCGCATAGTGTAGAAGTCATGACTGTTTGGCACGTACTCGTTGAAACCAGAGCAGAGTCTGGGTTTTCTCGTGCCAGAACTACCAAACGATAATCAGCCTATAAGACCAGCCGCCTGCATAGGGTATATATACCCTGTATAGGGTATACACAGTGAATGGGAAGTGAGACACTGGTAGCTGTAATATCAGTCATTCCTCAATGTATGCTGCCGACAATCCGTCCACAGGAACCTCCGGAGAAACGTTCCCCTTTGAGAATTGATGCAGATTTGACTGCTCATGTCCGAACCTGAGAAATCCGAGCACGACTACCCGCCTCTTGGAGCAGCAGTGAGGTCTAAGCTGTGGCTTTCGGACACATCGTCTTTTGGGCCAAGCGAATACATCGCCACGAAAAGCGGCGCTGGAGTAAGGGCCTTTGTGACGGGGGTCTTCAGTGGCCTCGATTGGCTGTTCCCATCGACGTCAACGAATGAAAGTGAGCTGCAACACTATAATAATTCTTCTGATTAAGAGCCATCCTTTATGAGAACTAGATGGCACGCCGGAAGGAACGGTATAGGGCTTACAAAGTTAACGGGAAGTGAGACACTAGTAGCTGTAATATCAGTCATTCCTCAATGTATGCTGCCGACAATCCGTCCACAGGAACCTCCGGAGAAACGTTCCCCTTTGAGAATTGATGCAGATTTGACTGCTCATGTCCGAACCTGGGATATCCGAGCCCGACTACCCGCCTCTTGGAGCAGCAGTAAGGTCTAAGCTGTGGCTTTCGGACACATCGTCTTTTGCGCCAAGCGAAAACATCGCCACGAAAAGCGGAGTTGGAGTAAGGGCCTTTGTGACGAGGGTCTTCAGTGGCCTTGATTGGCTGTTCCCATCGATATCAACGAATGAAGGTGAGCTGCAAGACTAATAATTCTTCTGATTAAGAGGCATCCCTTATGAGAATTAGATCGCCCGCTGCAAGAAACGGTATAGGGTATACACAGTGAATGGATAGTGAAAGATTGGTAGCTATCAAGTGTCTTCTTGTTAGGGGAAGTCTGAAGCTACCAGGGACGTAGACAAAATGCAAGAGGCAGTTGGTGCGACTCAAGTGCATAGTCTGTGAAGGGCAGAGGTTGCATATGAACAATACAGCAGAAGGCTGACCCAGTGCCCAGCTTTCAAAATTGAAGGCGAGGAAATTCATTGCAAGTGTTCAAAAGTTGTGCACTTTTTGGGTTGTATACAGGTGCTCTGAAAACAACGATGCAAACCTGCCCTGCATGGCCTCCCGCAGGGGCGTCTGCCTGGGCAGGCGTTTGGTGTGTTGCGACACCACGGACCCGAGCACGTGGGAGATGGACCACATCGCAAATGACTGTGCTGCTAAGCCGTGTACGGGGAGAAAGGGATGGTGAAGGTTGAGCTGATGCTCAGTTTTTGGACACAGGCAGATGCAAAGAATCCCTTTGACCTCGCCTTCACATACAGGGACTCTCTGCAGTGACCCATCAAGGGGATATCGGTTGTTTTTTCCTGTCCTCCGGTTTGCCTTTTGTCTTCCTGGCTTTCAATCTCTCCGTTCTTTTACTCACCTTTGGGTCACTTCCATTCTTTAGGGCAGTGAGAATTAATTTGACTATAATTACCAACCAAGCTAAAATTCTTTTGGGCTGCAGTGGCTGTGGCACAGTTGGCATTGGAAGGCTTTGAAATACAGAAATCTCGTGCCCGATTGTTGGGCATAGTGTTGGTAGGTACCCACCTGCCGAAATCAGATAGACCTTTTTTTACTTAAGTCCAAATCCTTAGACTTGATGGCCCAGCAGTTTCATACGCAAGAAGGAGCCTCCCTCCTTGTCACCGTCAAAACCGCACTGTTCTGTTTCAAGAAGGACTGCTGCAACATCCCTGTGTGACGTGCCTGATGGCTCTTTCCAAAAGTGGGTGCACCGATGGCTTTGTGTTTTTTCGCCTGACCACAGAAACACTTGCATGTGTTCCAAGTCAGCCACAGTGCAATGACCGAAAGGACCGTCAGAAGTCTACCACGCCTTCTAGTTGTGAAATGCACAACCAACACCATTAGTCCTCGATGTGAAGTTACAAAAAAGTCAGTGGCGACTTCCGTGCTGAAATCTGACAAACTGAAAGTTGAAAAACTCAACTTGTTTCATTTGAATACTCCCTTAAATTGGCATACTGGCATTGCTCCACGAACAATATATGTGCACTTGTAGAAGTACCACACCTCGAAAAATTGACTGATCCAAGTCGACCGGCTCATCGGCAGCACCGTCCTTCGAAACAACCCAGCCAATTACTCACGTGCGGCATTAAAAAGCAGGCTTGGAGATCGTGACTTCTTGGTGGAAAGACCCTGACTGTTTCGAGGAACCAGAGATTGGTCAAGCGCACCATTAATGGTATCGCCATGTGGACTTGCGCTTTTTTCAAAACAAGAAATCAAGACGCAAAGATTACAGGACCGATAACTTGGCCCCCCACTAGCTTGCCACCTGTCACCCTGTAGATCAATGCATTCAGCATGCCTCTGAAATGCTGTCAATTCCTTGCCTGCACGCAACTAGCCTCCTATTGGTGCTTTCACCAACTTTGAATCACTTTCTATTGCATTGTGATTAAACACTAACACGCATCGTGGTTCCTCTTCCTTCCGCCTGCTTGCATCTAGTCTAAGGCATGGTGTTCCACGCTTGCTGCTCTCTTGGTGCCATGCCGCTAGTAAGCTACTCCGTGCTTCCTAGCTGCTTGCTTGCTGTTTGCTGCCAAGCGTGCCGCCTGTCTTTGCCTAGATGCTGGCATGGTGCTTTTCTCTGGCCAGCCACTAATTTCTTGCCTGCCTGTAACTAGGTTTCCACTGGTGATTCCAGCATCTTTGAATCACTTTCTATTGCATTGTGATTAAACACTAACACGCATCGTGGTTCCTCTTCCTTCCGCCTGCTTGCATCTAGTCTAAGGCATGGTGTTCCACGCTTGCTGCTCTCTTGGTGCCATGCCGCTAGTAAGCTACTCCGTGCTTCCTAGCTGCTTGCTTGCTGTTTGCTGCCAAGCGTGCCGCCTGTCTTTGCCTAGATGCTGGCATGGTGCTTTCCTCTGGCCAGCCACTAATTTCTTGCCTGCCTGTAACTAGGTTTCCACTGGTGATTCCAGCATCTTTGAATCACTTTCTATTGCATTGTGATTAAACACTAACACGCATCGTGGTTCCTCTTCCTTCCGCCTGCTTTCATCTAGTCTAAGGCATGGTGTTCCACGCTTGCTGCTCTCTTGGTGCCATGCCGCTAGTAAGCTACTCCGTGCTTCCTAGCTGCTTGCTTGCTGTTTGCTGCCAAGCGTGCCGCCTGTCTTTGCCTAGATGCTGGCATGGTGCTTTCCTCTGGCCAGCCACTAATTTCTTGCCTGCCTGTAACTAGGTTTCCACTGGTGATTCCAGCATCTTTGAATCACTTTCTATTGCATTGTGATTAAACACTAACACGCATCGTGGTTCCTCTTCCTTCCGCCTGCTTTCATCTAGTCTAAGGCATGGTGTTCCACGCTTGCTGCTCTCTTGGTGCCATGCCGCTAGTAAGCTACTCCGTGCTTCCTAGCTGCTTGCTTGCTGTTTGCTGCCAAGCGTGCCGCCTGTCTTTGCCTAGATGCTGGCATGGTGCTTTCCTCTGGCCAGCCACTAATTTCTTGCCTGCCTGTAACTAGGTTTCCACTGGTGATTCCAGCATCTTTGAATCACTTTCTATTGCATTGTGATTAAACACTAACACGCATCGTGGTTCCTCTTCCTTCCGCCTGCTTGCATCTAGTCTAAGGCATGGTGTTCCACGCTTGCTGCTCTCTTGGTGCCATGCCGCTAGTAAGCTACTCCGTGCTTCCTAGCTGCTTGCTTGCTGTTTGCTGCCAAGCGTGCCGCCTGTCTTTGCCTAGATGCTGGCATGGTGCTTTTCTCTGGCCAGCCACTAATTTCTTGCCTGCCTGTAACTAGGTTTCCACTGGTGATTCCAGCATCTTTGAATCACTTTCCATTGCATTGTGATTAAACACTAACACGCATCGTGGTTCCTCTTCCTTCCGCCTGCTTGCATCTAGTCTAAGGCATGGTGTTCCACGCTTGCTGCTCTCTTGGTGCCATGCCGCTAGTAAGCTACTCCGTGCTTCCTAGCTGCTTGCTTGCTGTTTGCTGCCAAGCGTGCCGCCTGTCTTTGCCTAGATGCTGGCATGGTGCTTTTCTCTGGCCAGCCACTAATTTCTTGCCTGCCTGTAACTAGGTTTCCACTGGTGATTCCAGCATCTTTGAATCACTTTCCATTGCATTGTGATTAAACACTAACACGCATCGTGGTTCCTCTTCCTTCCGCCTGCTTGCATCTAGTCTAAGGCATGGTGTTCCACGCTTGCTGCTCTCTTGGTGCCATGCCGCTAGTAAGCTACTCCGCGCTTCCTAGCTGCTTGCTTGCTGCTTGCTGCCAAGCGTGCCGCCTGTCTTTGCCTAGATGCTGGCATGGTGCTTTTCTCTGGTCAGCCACTAATTTCTTGCCTGCCTGTAACTAGGTTTCCACTGGTGATTCCAGCATCTTTGAATCACTTTCTATTGCATTGTGATTAAACAGTAACACGCATCTTGCTTTGTCTTTGTTCTTGGATATGTGTTTGTTTCCTTCTTGCACCCAGCATTGATCTTTCATAATTCACTACTGTTGTCCTGGCGCTGACAGCTACTGTGCTCCTCGGAGTTCCCTAACTGCTTGCTTGCTGTGTGCGCTAGTTCTTTGCCTGTAATTCTCTTGAAGCGTGAATGCTGTCTACTTGAGGCAGGTGGCTGCAGTGTGTACGAGTATAACAAATACCAAGTGCAGGAAAGCTATGAAACAGGTGGTGCAGAAGTATATCTTGTAGCTGTGATCGGGTCGCTTGGTTTATAACATGCAAGTGAGCTGAAGGTCGGTTTTGTCCGGCTTCTTGTGAATGAAAATAGCACAAGGCTGTTGTGGAACCTGGACGTAACTGAAGAAGCATT
Source organism: Dermacentor albipictus (assembly GCF_038994185.2). Taxonomy (NCBI): domain Eukaryota; kingdom Metazoa; phylum Arthropoda; class Arachnida; order Ixodida; family Ixodidae; genus Dermacentor; species Dermacentor albipictus. Next base: position 271,478 of record NW_027225606.1, read on the forward strand.
CCTTTGCCGTAACAACCGCTTTCTGAGGTCTCGTGTCAAGGCAACACAGAGAAAAAGCACAACGAACTCTGCAACAACTTTACCAGCCTGGAGGGGTCAAAGTGCCCAGAACGCTGGTCGGAAGATGTTGTATAAGCAAACAAATTGAACATCACTTCTGAATGATTTTGACCAAGCATATTTTTCTTTGCTGACAGTGCTAAGAGTTCTGCAACATCCGTTATTCCTGAAAGCATGTTTCTGACAATCCGATCTCACAGGACGACAACCTAACCAAAGGAATCTCCGGAAAGATTTTTCCCTTTGAGAATTGATGCAGATTTGACCCCTCGTGTCGGAACCTGGGATTTCCGAGACCGACTACCCGTCTCTTTGAGCACCAGTTAGGCCTAAGCTGCTATCGTCTTTTGGGCAAAGCGAATACATCGCCACGAAAAGCGGCATTGCAGTAAGGGCCTTTGTGACGAGGGTCTTCGGTGGCCTGAATTGGCTGCTCTCATCGACGTCAACGAATGAAGGTGAGCTGCAACACTATAATAATTCTTGTGATTAAGAGCCATCCTTTATGAGAACTAGATGGCACGCCGGAAGGAACGGTATAGGGCATACAAACTTAATGGGAAGTGAGACACTGGTAGCTGTAATATCAGTCATTCCTCAATGTATGCTGCCGACAATCCGTCCACAGGAACCTCCGGAGAAACGTTCCCCTTTGAGAATTGATGCAGATTTGACTGCTCATGTCCGAACCTGAGAAATCCGAGCACGACTACCCGCCTCTTGGAGCAGCAGTGAGGTCTAAGCTGTGGCTTTCGGACACATCGTCTTTTGGGCCAAGCGAATACATCGCCACGAAAAGCGGCGTTGGAGTAAGGGCCTTTGTGACGGGGGTCTTCAGTGGCCTCGATTGGCTGTTCCCATCGACGTCAACGAATGAAGGTGAGCTGCAACACTATAATAATTCTTCTGATTAAGAGCCATCCTTTATGAGAACTAGATGGCACGCCGGAAGGAACGGTATAGGGCTTACAAAGTTAACGGGAAGTGAGACACTAGTAGCTGTAATATCAGTCATTCCTCAATGTATGCTGCCGACAATCCGTCCACAGGAACCTCCGGAGAAACGTTCCCCTTTGAGAATTGATGCAGATTTGACTGCTCATGTCCGAACCTGGGATATCCGAGCCTGACTACCCGCCTCTTGGAGCAGCAGTAAGGTCTAAGCTGTGGCTTTCGGACACATCGTCTTTTGCGCCAAGCGAATACATCGCCACGAAAAGCGGAGTTGGAGTAAGGGCCTTTGTGACGAGGGTCTTCAGTGGCCTTGATTGGCTGTTCCCATCGATATCAACGAATGAAGGTGAGCTGCAAGACTAATAATTCTTCTGATTAAGAGGCATCCCTTATGAGAATTAGATCGCACGCTGGAAGAAACGGTATAGGGTATACACAGTGAATGGATAGAGAAAAATTGGCAGCTATCAAGTGTCTTGTTAGGGGAAGTCTGAAGCTACCAGGGACGTAGACAAAATGCAACACGCAGTTGGTGCCACTCAAGTGCGTAGTCTGTGGAGGGAGAGGTTGCATATGAACAATACAGCGGAAGGCTGACCTAGTGTCCAGCTTTCAAAATTGAAGGCTTTTTGGGTTGTATACAAGTGCTCTGAAAACGATGCAAACCTGCCCTGCATGGCCTCCCGCAGGGGCGTCTGCGTGGGCAGGCGTTTGGTGCGTTGCGACACCACGGACCCGAGCACGTGGGGGGGGGATTGACCACATCGCGAATGACTGTGTGCTGCTTAGCCGTGTACGGGGAAAATTTTCAGATATATCGCGGCTCAGCTTGGCTGCTGGCTCGCTGCTACTAAAATGACCGCCGAAGGAAAGGGAGCGCAGCAAGATTGAAAAGGTGGCTTCTGAAACAAAGGTTTGGCAGTGGAACTGCATGGGCACGTTATTCAGATCTGCACATTTATTAGGAATATAGCGGCGCTTTCTAACCTCTGACGTACCGCAGCGCACCTTTTTATAAATATTTCGCGAGATTGGCATAATTTGGCATTTCTTGACCTCTCGCTGCAACGATGTCGGGAACTCTCCTCGCGCGGATTTTCGCGCCTGCCTGGATGAAAGTTTTGTGGTAAGTGAGAATTATATGCACATATCTTGGCGTTTCCTTTAAAGCGTACCGTGTTAACAGCTAGTGTTATGAAAGGCGAAGCTGTGCAGCCTTTAGCTTTATGCTGCAAATGTAACCGACTTAAAAGACTCCTTACTGGGTCTGCAGCTTTTTCTTATAGTTGTTAATTCACATTGTTCAAACGCATCTTACAAGTCTGTAGAGTATTGTTGCATCTTGTGGGGGCAAGATTTTTCTTGTGTGTTTAGGCACAGTGGTTACTTCTCTTAATTCGGATACAATGAGAGTTCCATTGAGCCGTGGGTGTTGCTTGTAGCCATTTTCCCTTTAGTTAGCCTCGCCAAGTTGTTCGCTTAGGTTCTGCATGATCTTGGCTTCTCTCGCAGGGTACCTAGGCTTCTTGCGAGAATTATCTCTTCTAGCATGTGGATGCGATGACTGAATCTTTCTCCCGATTGAGTCATATTGTTCTGTAGGGCCTGAATCTCGTCTATTTCGCTCTTGAGAGATTAGAACCCAGTCTGTGTCATCTGGGTTACTGTGTTTTGCATAATCTGTGTTACCGTGGACATTGTGGTTTCCATCATGGCGGTCACGCTGGCGTTGATGTGGTCTTCAAGTGTCTTCATGTCGTTCTGGGTTATCACTGCTTGGTTCGACAGTGTTGCTGGCTTTGGTTGTGTTGCTGAGGATGGTGGTGATGGGGATGAAGGTTGCGGTAGTGGTGCCTGCGATTGCTAGCCCTTTTCTCTCTGTAGTTCTATTTCTCGCACGAGGTATTCGAGCTGTTTTTCAGTGCTAGCTTCCTTCTCTTGTGTCTTCTTCTTTTGCTGGTCTAGCTCTCGCTTCAATTCAGCGTTCTGTCTTCGTAGAATCATTATCGTGTCCTCGTACCTCGAGCGTATTGTGGTTTGAACGCCATTATTTTCCCTCGAAGTTTGATTGTGCCCTCTGACGGCGTTGGCCCAGCTTACCTTGCGCTGGGTGTTGTCGTGTTCCACGCCCGTTGCAGGTATTCGAGGGATGCTCTGTTCTCTTTCCCTCGATCTCGATCCCGACTTGGATCTCAATCTTTTTATCTGTTCCGTCTCATTCGGTGACTGTGGCGATAGTGACATGGTCATCATGTGCTCGTTGTCGTTGGTAGTTACTACATTGGCCTGGTACCAGAATCTTCTCTGTCTCGATCTTGACCGAGGTATTCGAGCTATTTTTCATTGCTAGCTTCCTTCTCTTCTGTCTTCTTCTTTTGCTGGTATAGCTCTCGCTTCAATTCATCGTTCTGTCTTTGTAGAATCATTATCGTGTCCTCGTACCTCGAGCGTATTGTGGTTTGAACACCATTATTTTCCCTCGACGTTTGATTGTGCCCTGCGATGACGTTGGCCCAGCTTACCTCGCGCTGGGTGTTGTCGTGTTCCACGCCTGTTGCTAGTATCCGGGGGTTGCTATGTTCTCTTTCCCTCGATCTCGATCCCGACTTGGATCTGAATCTTTTTATCTGTTCCGTCTCATTCGTTGACTGTGGCGATGGTGACATGGTCGTCATGTTCTCGTTGTCGTTTGTAGTTACTACGCTGGCTTGGTACCAGAATCTTCTATGTCTCGATCTTGACCGAGGTATTCGAGCTGTTTTTCAGTGCTAGCTTCCTTCTCTTGTGTCTTCTTCTTTTGCTGGTATAGCTCTCGCTTCAATTCATCGTTCTGTCTTCGCAGAATCATTATCGTGTCCTCGTACCTCGAGCGTATTGTGGTTTGAACGCCATTTATTTCCCTCGACGTTTGATTGTGCCCTGTGATGGCGTTGGCCGAGCTTACGTTGCGCTGGGTGTTGTCATGTTCCACGCCTGTTGCTGGTATCCGGGGGTTGCTCTGTTCTCTTTCCCTCGATCTCGATCCCAAATTGGATCTGAATCTTTTTATCTGTTCCGCCTCATTCGGTAACTGTGGCGATGGTGCCATGGTCATCATGTGCTCGTTGTCGTGCGTAGTTACTACGTTGGCCTGGTACCAGGATATTCTCCGTCTCGATCTTGTCTCGATCTTGACCGAGGTATTCGAGCTGTTTTTCAGTGCTTGCTTCCTTCTGTTGTGTCTTCTTCTTTTGCTGGTATAGCTCTCGATTCAATTCATCGTTCTGTCTTCGCAGAATCATTATCGTGTCCTCGTACCTCGAGCGTATTGTGGTTTGAACGCCATTTATTTCCCTCGACGTTTGATCGTGCCCTGTGATGGCGTTGGCCGAGCTTACCTTGCGCTGGGTGTTGTCGTGTTCCACGCCTGTTGCCGGTATCCGTGGGTTGCTCTGTTCTCTTTCCCTTGATCTCGATCCCGACTTGGATCTGAATCTTTTTATCTGTTGCATCTCATTCGGTGACTGTGGCGATGGTGCCATGGTCATCATGTGCTCGTTGTCGTTGGTAGTTACTACGTTGGCCTGGTACCAGAATCTTCTCTGTCTCGATCTTGACCGAGGTATTCGAGCTATTTTTCAGTGCTAGCTTCCTTCTCTTCTGTCTTCTTCTTTTGCTGGTATAGCTCTCGCTTAAATTCATCGTTCTGTCTTTGTAGAATCATTATCGTGTCCTCGTACCTCGAGCGTAATGTGGTTTGAACACCTTTATTTTCCCTCGACGTTTGATTGTGCCCTGCGATGACGTTGGCCCAGCTTACCTTGCGCTGGGTGTTGTCGTGTTCCACGCCTGTTGCCGGTATCCGGGGGTTGCTCTGTTCTCTTTCCCTCGATCTCTATCCCGACTGGGATATGAATCTTTTTGTCTGTTCCGTCTCATTCGGTGACTGTGGCGATGGTGACATGGTCATCATGTGCTCGTTGTCGTTGGTAGTTACTACGTTGGCCTGGTACCAGAATCTTCTCTGTCTCGATCTTGTCTCGATCTTGACCGAGGTATTCGAGCTGTTTTTCAGTGCTAGCTTCCTTCTCTTGTTTCTTCTTCTTTTGCTGGTATAGCTCTCGCTTAAATTCATCGTTCTCTCTTCGCAGAATCATTGTCGTGTCCTCGTACCTTGAGCGTATTGTGGTTTGAACGCCATTATTTTCCCTCGACGTTTGATTGCGCCCTCTGACGGCGTTGGCCCAGCTTACTTTGCGCTGGGTGTTGTCGTGTTCCACGCCCGTTGCCGGTATTCGGGGGATGCTCTGCTCTCTTTCCCTCGATCTCTATCCCGGCTTGGATCTGGATCTTTTTGTCTGTTCCGTCTCATTCGGTGACTGTGGCGATGGTGACATGGTCATCATGTGCTCGTTGTCGTTGGTAGTTACTACGTTGGCCTGGTACCAGAATCTTCTCTGTCTCGATCTTGTCTCGATCTTGACCGAGGTATTCGAGCTGTTTTTCAGTGCTAGCTTCCTTCTCTTGTGTCTTCTTCTTTTGTTGGTATAGCTCTCGCTTCAATTCATCGTTCTGTCTTCGCAGAATCATTATCGTGTCCTCGTACCTCGAGCGTATTGTGGTTTGAACGCCATTATTTTCCCTCGACGTTTGATTGCGCCCTCTGACGGCGTTGGCCCAGCTTACCTTGCGCTGGGTGTTGTCGTGTTCCACGCCTATTGCCGGTATCCGGGGGTTGCTCTGTTCTCTTTCCCTCGATCTCTATCCCGACTGGGATCTGAATCTTTTTGTCTGTTCCGTCTCATTCGGTGACTGTGGCGACGGTGACATGGTCATCATGTGCTCGTTGTCGTTGGTAGTTACTAGGTTGGCCTGGTACCAGATTCTTCTCTGTCTCGATCTTGACCGAGGTATTCGAGCTGTTTTTCAGTGCTAGCTTCCTTCTCTTGTGTCTTCTTCTTTTGCTGGTATAGCTCCCGCTTAAATTCATCGTTCTGTCTTCGCAGAATCATTATCGTGTCCTCGTACCTCGTGCGTATTGTGGTTTGAACGCCATTATTTTACCTCGACGTTTGATTGTGCCCTGTGATGGCGTTGGCTCAGCTTACCTTGCGCTGGGTGTTGTCGTGTTCCACGCCTGTTGCCGGTATCCGGGGGTTGCTCTGTTCTCTTTCCCTCGATCTCTATCCCGACTGGGATCTGAATCTTTTTGTCTGTTCCGTCTCATTCGGTGACTGTGGCGATGGTGACATGGTCATCATGTGCTCGTTGTCGTTGGTAGTTACTACGTTGGCCTGGTACCAGAATCTTCTCTGTCTCGATCTTGTCTCGATCTTGACCGAGGTATTCGAGCTGTTTTTCAGTGCTAGCTTCCTTCTCTTGTTTCTTCTTCTTTTGCTGGTATAGCTCTCGCTTCAATTCATCGTTCTGTCTTCGCAGAATCATTATCGTGTCCTCGTACCTCGTGCGTATTGTGGTTTGAACGCCATTATTTTACCTCGACGTTTGATTGTGCCCTGCGATGATGGCCCAGCTTACCTCGCGCTGGGTGTTGTCGTTTTCCACGCCCGTTGCCGGTATCCGGGGGATGCTCTGCTCTCTTTCCCTCGATCTCTATCCCGGCTTGGATCTGGATCTTTTTGTCTGTTCCGTCTCATTCGGTGACTGTGGCGATGGTGACATGGTCATCATGTGCTCGTTGTCGTTCGTAGTTCCTACGTTGGCCTGGTACCAGAATCTTCTCTGTCTCGATCTTGTCTCGATCTTGACCGAGGTATTCGAGCTGTTTTTCAGTGCTAGCTTCCTTCTCTTGTGTCTTCTTCTTTTGCTGGTATAGCTCTCGCTTCAATTCATCGTTCTGTCTTCGCAGAATCATTATCGTGTCCTCGTACCTCGAGCGTATTGTGGTTTGAACGCCATTATTTTCCCTCGACGTTTGATTGCGCCCTCTGACGGCGTTGGCCCAGCTTACCTCGCGCTGGGTGTTGTCATTTCCACGCCCGTTTCCGGTATCTGGGGGATGCTCTGTTCTCTTTCCCTCGATCTCTATCCCGACTGGGATTTGAATCTTTTTATCTGTTCCGTCTGATTCGGTGATGGTGACATGGTCATCATGTGCTCGTTGTCTTTGGTACTTACTACGCTGGCCTGGTACCAGAATCTTCTCTGTCTCGATCTTGACCGCTCCCCGACTCTCAACGGTGGCGGGACCGGTTTCGGCTTCCTTCGACAGTCTCCACTCGCCGTTTCATGAGGCATTCCGCAGAGCTCACCTTTCGGCTCGCCTTGGTGGTTGTTTGGGTCAGCGTTGTGTTCTCCGCAGTTGTCACATAGTTAGTCGTTTGGATTAGGGCAGACGTGTTGTCTGTGTCCTACCTCCCCGCAAGAGCTGTGTCCTAGCTCTCATGTTTGCGAACGTGCTCGTTTACTAGTCGTCCGCACGTAAAATAAAACTTCCCCTTGCATGCAACACTGCATCAAATCAACGGCAGCCATGATTGTACTCGGTTCTTGCTAAGTATTGACATGGTTGGCTGAGGTGACTGAAACACCTGCACCCTCCTGTCACTAACCTGTGTTTTGTTCAATTTCAGAAATCTCTCGGCTCAGCTTGGCTGCTGGCTCTATCCTACTAAAATGACTGCCAAAGAAATAGGAGCGCTGCAAGATTCAAAAGGTGGCCTCTGGCACAACGATTTGACAGTGGAACTGCATCGGCACGTTATCCAGATCTGCACATTTATTAGGAATATAGTGGCACTTTCTAACCGCTGACGTACCGCAGCGCACCTTTTTATGAATATTTCGCGAGATCGGCATAATTTGGCATTTCTTGACCTCCCGCTGCAACGATGTCGGGAACTCTGCTCGCGCAGATTTTCGCACCTGCCTGGATGAAAGTTTTGTGGTAAGTGAGAATTATATGCACATATGTTGGGGTTTCCTTTAAAGCGTACCGTGTTAACAGCTAGTGTTATGAAAGGCGAAGCTGTGCAGCCTTTAGCTTTATGCTGCAAATGTAATCGAATTAAATACTGATTACTGTGTTTGCTGCTTTTTCTTATAGTTCTAAATATACATTGTTAAATGGACCTTACAAGTGTTTAGAGTATTGTTGCATCTTGTGTGGTAAAATATTTCTTGTGTGTTTTGGCACGTACTCGATGAAACCAGACCATATTCTGGGTTTTCTCGTGCCGAAACTGCCATTCGATAACGAAGCATCGCATAGTGCAGTAGGCGTGACTGTTTGGCACGGACTCGATGAAACCAGAAGCTGTGCAGCCTTTAGCTTTATGCTGCAAATGTAATCGAATTAAATACTGATTACTGTGTTTGCTGCTTTTTCTTATAGTTCTAAATATACATTGTTAAATGGACCTTACAAGTGTTTAGAGTATTGTTGCATCTTGTGTGGTAAAATATTTCTTGTGTGTTTTGGCACGTACTCGATGAAACCAGACCATATTCTGGGTTTTCTCGTGCCGAAACTGCCATTCGATAACGAAGCATCGCATAGTGCAGTAGGCGTGACTGTTTGGCACGGACTCGATGAAACCAGAAGCTGTGCAGCCTTTAGCTTTATGCTGCAAGGGTAATCGACTTAAATACTGATTAGTGTGTTTGCTGCTTTTTCTTATAGTTGTAAATATACATTGTTCAAATGGACCTTACAAGTGTATAGAGTATTGTTGCATCGTGTGGGGTAAAATATTTCTTGTATGTTTTGGCACGTACTCGATGAAACCAGACCATATTCTGGGTTTTCTCGTGCCGAAACTGCCATTCGATAACGAAGCATCGCATAGTGCAGTAGGCGTGACTGTTTGGCACGTACTCGATGAAACCAGAGCAGATTCTGGGTTTTCTCGTGCCAGAACTTGCAAACGATAATCAGCCGCAGAGTCGTGAGATAGCTCTCATGTTTGCGAACGTGCTCGTTTGTAGTGGTTCTCACGTAAAATTAAAACTTTCCCTTGCATGCAACATTGCATCAAATCAATGGCAGGCATAATTGTGCTCGGTTGCTCTTGCTAAGTATTGACATGGCTAGCTGAGGTGACAAACACCTGCACCCTGTTGTCACTAACCTGTGGTTTGTTCAATTTCAGAAATCTCTCGGATCAGCTTGGCTGCTGGCTCGCACCTACTAAAATGACCGCCAAAGAAAAGGGAGCGCTGCGAGACTGAAAAGGTGGCTTCTGGCACAACGGTTTGACAGTGGAACTGCATCGGCACGTTATCCAGATCTGCACATTATTTAGGGATATAGTGGCACTTTCTAACCGCTGACGTACCGCAGCGCACCTTTTTATGAATATTTCGCGAGATCGGCATAATTTGGCATTTCTTGACCTCCCGCTGCAACGATGTCGGGAACTCTGCTCGCGCAGATTTTCGCGCCTGCCTGGATGAAAGTTTTGTGGTAAGTGAGAATTATATGCACATATCTTGGCGTTTCCTTTAAAGCGTACCGTGTTAACAGCTAGTGTTATGAAAGGCGAAGCTCTGCAGCCTTTAGCTTTATGCTGCAAATGTAATCGACTTAAATACTCCTTACTGAGTCTGCTGCTTTTTCTTATAGTTGTACATTCACATTCTTCAAACGGACCTTACAAGTCTGTAGAGTATTGTTGCATCTTGTGGGGTAAAATATTTCTTGTGTGTTTCGGCACAGAGGTTGCTTCTCTTAATTCGGATACAATGACAGTTCCATTGCGCCGTGGGTGTTGCTTGTAGCCATTTTTCTCTTTACTTAGCTTCGCCAAGTTGTTCGCTTGGGGTCTGCGTGATCTTGGCATCTCTCGCAGGGTACTTAGGCTTCTTGCGAGTATTATCTCTTTCTTCTAGCGTGTGGATGCGATGACTGAATCTTTCTCCTGATTGAGTCATATTGTTCTGCAGGGCCTGAATCTGGTTGTCCATTTCGCTTTTGAGATTGAAACCCAGTCTGTATCATCTGGGTTACCGTGTTTTGCATATTCTGTGTTACCGTGGACATTGTGGTTTCCATAATGGCGGTCACGCTGGCGGTGATGGGGTCTTCAAGTGTCTTCATGTCGTTCTGGGTTATCACTGCTTGGTTCGACAGTGTTGCTGGCTTTGGTTGTGTTGCTGAGGATGGTGGTGGTGGGGATGAAGGTTGCGGGAGTGGTGCTTGCGATTGCTGGCCCTTTTCTCTCGGTAGTTGTTCTATTTCTCGCACAGGGTGTTCGAACTGTTCTTCAGTGCTAGCTTCCTTCTCTTGTGTCTTCTTCTTTTGCTGGTATAGCTCTCGCTTCAATTCATCGTTCTCTCTTCGCAGAATCATTGTCGTGTCCTCGTACCTCGAGCGTATTGTGGTTTGAACGCCATTATTTTCCCTCGAAGTTTGATTGTGCCCTGTGATGGCGTTGGCTCAGCTTACCTTGCGCTGGGTGTTGTCGTGTTCCACGCCCGTTGCCGGTATCCGGGGGTTGCTCTGTTCTCTTTCCCTCGATCTCTATCCCGACTGGGATCTGAATCTTTTTGTCTGTTCCGTCTCATTCGGTGACTGTGGCGATGGTGACATGGTCATCATGTGCTCGTTGTCGTTGGTAGTTACTAGGTTGGCCTGGTACCAGAATCTTCTCTGTCTCGATCTTGTCTCGATCTTGACCGAGGTATTCGAGCTGTTTTTCAGTGCTAGCTTCATTCTCTTGTGTCTTCTTTTTTTGCTGGTGTAGCTCTCGCTTCAATTCATCGTTCTGTCTTTGTAGAATCATTATCGTGACCTCGTGCCTCGAGCGTATTGTGGTTTGAACGCCATTATTTTCCCTCGACGTTTGATTGTGCCCTGTGATGGCGTTGGCTCAGCTTACCTTGCGCTGGGTGTTGTCGTGTTCCACGCCTGTTGCCGGTATCCGGGGGTTGCTCTGTTCTCTTTCCCTCGATCTCTATCCCGACTGGGATCTGAATCTTTTTGTCTGTTCCGTCTCATTCGGTGACTGTGGCGATGGTGACATGGTCATCATGTGGTCGTTGTCGTTGGTAGTTACTACGTTGGCCTGGTACCAGAATCGTCTGTCTCGATCTTGTCTCGATCTTGACCGAGGTATTCGAGCTGTTTTTCAGTGCTAGCTTCCTTCTCTTGTTTCTTCTTCTTTTGCTGGTATAGCTCTCGCTTAAATTCATCGTTCTCTCTTCGCAGAATCATTGTCGTGTCCTCGTACCTTGAGCGTATTGTGGTTTGAACGCCATTATTTTCCCTCGACGTTTGATTGCGCCCTCTGACGGCGTTGGCCCAGCTTACCTTGCGCTGGGTGTTGTCGTGTTCCACGCCCGTTGCCGGTATTCGGGGGATGCTCTGTTCTCTTTCCCTCGATCTCGATCCCGACTTGGATCTCAATCTTTTTATCTGCTCCGTCTCATTCGGTGACTGTGGCGATAGTGACATGGTCATCATGTGCTCGTTGTCGTTGGTAGTTACTACGTTGGCCTGGTTCCAGAATCTTCTCTGTCTCGATCTTGTCTCGATCTTGTCTCGATCTTGACCGAGGTATTCGAGCTGTTTTTCAGTGCTAGCTTCCTTCTCTTGTGTCTTCTTCTTTTGCTGGTATAGCTCTCGCTTCAATTCATCGTTCTGTCTTTGTAGAATCATTATCGTGTCCTCGTACCTCGAGCGTATTGTGGTTTGAACGCCATTATTTTCCCTCGACGTTTGATTGTGCCCTGTGATGGCGTTGGCTCAGCTTACCTTGCGCTGGGTGTTGTCGTGTTCCACGCCTGTTGCCGGTATCCGGGGGTTGCTCTGTTCTCTTTCCCTCGATCTCGAACCCGACTTGGATCTGAATCTTTTTATTTGTTCCGTCTCATTCGGTGACTGTGGCGACGGTGACATGGTCATCATGTGCTCGTTGTCGTTGGTAGTTACTAGGTTGGCCTGGTACCAGAATCTTCTCTGTCTCGATCTTGACCGAGGTATTCGAGCTATTCTTCAGTGCTAGCTTCCTTCTCTTGTGTCTTCTTCTTTTGCTGGTATAGCTCTCGCTTCAATTCATCGTTCTGTCTTTGTAGAATCATTATCGTGTCCTCGTACCTCGAGCGTATTGTGGTTTGAATACCATTATTTTCCCTCGAAGTTTGATTGTGCCCCGCGATGATGTTGGCCCAGCTTACCTCGCGCTGGGTGTTGTCGTGTTCCACGCCTGTTGCTGGTATCCGGGGGTTGCTCTGTTCTCTTTCCCTCGATCTCTATCCCGACTGGGATCTGAATCTTTTTGTATGTTCCGTCTCATTCGGTGACTGTGGCGATGGTGACATGGTCATCATGTGCTCGTTGTCGTTGGTAGTTACTACGTTGGCCTGGTACCAGAATCTTCTCTGTCTCGATCTTGTCTCGATCTTGACCGAGGTATTCGAGCTGTTTTTCAGTGCTAGCTTCCTTCTCTTGTTTCTTCTTCTTTTGCTGGTATAGCTCTCGCTTAAATTCATCGTTCTGTCTTCGCAGAATCATTATCGTGTCCTCGTACCTCGTGCGTATTGTGGTTTGAACGCCATTATTTTACCTCGACGTTTGATTGTGCCCTGCGATGAGGGCCCAGCTTACCTCGCGCTGGGTGTTGTCGTGTTCCACGCCCGTTGCCGGTATCCGGGGGATGCTCTGCTCTCTTTCCCTCGATCTCTATCCCGACTGGGATCTGAATCTTTTTGTATGTTCCGTCTCATTCGGTGACTGTGGCGATGGTGACATGGTCATCATGTGCTCGTTGTCGTTGGTAGTTACTACGTTGGCCTGGTACCAGAATCTTCTCTGTCTCGATCTTGTCTCGATCTTGACCGAGGTATTCGAGCTGTTTTTCAGTGCTAGCTTCCTTCTCTTGTTTCTTCTTCTTTTGCTGGTATAGCTCTCGCTTAAATTCATCGTTCTGTCTTCGCAGAATCATTATCGTGTCCTCGTACCTCGTGCGTATTGTGGTTTGAACGCCATTATTTTACCTCGACGTTTGATTGTGCCCTGCGATGAGGGCCCAGCTTACCTCGCGCTGGGTGTTGTCGTGTTCCACGCCCGTTGCCGGTATCCGGGGGATGCTCTGCTCTCTTTCCCTCGATCTCTATCCCGGCTTGGATCTGGATCTTTTTGTCTGTTCCGTCTCATTCGGTGACTGTGGCGATGGTGACATGGTCATCATATGCTCGTTGTCGTTGGTAGGTACTACGTTGGCCTGGTACCAGAATCTTCTCTGTCTCGATCTTGTCTCGATCTTGACCGAGGTATTCGAGCTGTTTTTCAGTGCTAGCTTCCTTCTCTTGTGTCTTCTTCGTTTGCTGGTATAGCTCTCGCTTCAATTCATCGTTCTGTCTTCGCAGAATCATTATCGTGTCCTCGTACCTCGAGCGTATTGTGGTTTGAACGCCATTATTTTCCCTCGACGTTTGATTGCGCCCTCTGACGGCGTTGGCCCAGCTTACCTTGCGCTGGGTGTGGTCGTGTTCCACGCCTATTGCCGGTATCCGGGGGTTGCTCTGTTCTCTTTCCCTCGATCTCTATCCCGACTGGGATCTGAATCTTTTTGTCTGTTCCGTCTCATTCGGTGACTGTGGCGACGGTGACATGGTCATCATGTGCTCGTTGTCGTTGGTAGTTACTAGGTTGGCCTGGTACCAGAATCTTCTCTGTCTCGATCTTGACCGAGGTATTCGAGCTGTTTTTCAGTGCTAGCTTCCTTCTCTTGTGTCTTCTTCTTTTGCTGGTATAGCTCTCGCTTCAATTCATCGTTCTGTCTTTGTAGAATCATTATCGTGTCCTCGTACCTCGAGCGTATTGTGGTTTGAACGCCATTATTTTCCCTCGACGTTTGATTGCGCCCTCTGACGGCGTTGGCCCAGCTTACCTTGCGCTGGGTGTGGTCGTGTTCCACGCCCGTTGCCGGTATCCGGTGGTTGCTCTGTTCTCTTTCCCTCGATCTCGATCCCAACTTGGATCTGAATCTTTTTGTCTGTTCCGTCTCATTCGTTGACTGTGGCAACGGTGACATGGTCATCATGTGCTCTTTGTCGTTGGTAGTTACTACGCTGGCCTGGTACCAGAATCTTCTCTGTCTCGATCTTGACCGAGGTATTCGAGCTGTTTTTCAGTGCTAGCTTCCTTCTCTTGTGTCTTCTTCTTTTGCTGGTATAGCTCTCGCTTCAATTCATTGTTCTGTCTTCGCAGAATCATTATCGTGTCCTCGAGCGTATTATGGTTTGAACGCCGTTTATTTCCCTCGACGTTTGATTGCGCCCTCTGACGGCGTTGGCCCAGCTTGCCTTGCGCTGGGTGTTGTCGTGTTCCACGCCTGTTGCCGGTATCCGGGGGTTGCTCTGTTCTCTTTCCCTCGATCTCTATCCCGACTGGGATCTGAATCTTTTTGTCTGTTCCGTCTCATTCGTTGACTGTGGCGACGGTGACATGGTCATCATGTGCTCTTTGTCGTTGGTAGTTACTACGCTGGCCTGGTACCAGAATCTTCTCTGTCTCGATCTTGACCGAGGTATTCGAGCTGTTTTTCAGTGCTAGCTTCCTTCTCTTGTGTCTTCTTCTTTTGCTGGTATAGCTCTCGCTTCAATTCATCGTTCTGTCTTTGTAGAATCATTATCGTGTCCTCGTACCTCGAGCGTATTGTGGTTTGAACGCCATTATTTTCCCTCGACGTTTGATTGTGCCCTGTGATGGCGTTGGCTCAGCTTACCTTGCGCTGGGTGTTGTCGTGTTCCACGCCTGTTGCCGGTATCCGGGGGTTGCTCTGTTCTCTTTCCCTCGATCTCTATCCCGACTGGGATCTGAATCTTTTTGTCTGTTCCGTCTCATTCGGTGACTGTGGCGATGGTGACATGGTCATCATGTGCTCGTTGTCGTTGGTAGTTACTACGTTGGCCTGGTACCAGAATCTTCTCTGTCTCGATCTTGTCTCGATCTTGACCGAGGTATTCGAGCTGTTTTTCAGTGCTAGCTTCCTTCTCTTGTTTCTTCTTCTTTTGCTGGTATAGCTCTCGCTTCAATGCATCGTTCTGTCTTCGCAGAATCATTATCGTGTCCTCGTACCTCGTGCGTATTGTGGTTTGAACGCCATTATTTTACCTCGACGTTTGATTGTGCCCTGCGATGATGGCCCAGCTTACCTCGCGCTGGGTGTTGTCGTTTTCCACGCCCGTTGCCGGTATCCGGGGGATGCTCTGCTCTCTTTCCCTCGATCTCTATCCCGGCTTGGATCTGGATCTTTTTGTCTGTTCCGTCTCATTCGGTGACTGTGGCGATGGTGACATGGTCATCATGTGCTCGTTGTCGTTCGTAGTTACTAGGTTGGCCTGGTACCAGAATCTTCTCTGTCTCGATCTTGTCTCGATCTTGACCGAGGTATTCGAGCTGTTTTTCAGTGCTAGCTTCCTTCTCTTGTTTCTTCTTCTTTTGCTGGTATAGCTCTCGCTTCAATGCATCGTTCTGTCTTCGCAGAATCATTATCGTGTCCTCGTACCTCGTGCGTATTGTGGTTTGAACGCCATTATTTTACCTCGACGTTTGATTGTGCCCTGCGATGATGGCCCAGCTTACCTCGCGCTGGGTGTTGTCGTTTTCCACGCCCGTTGCCGGTATCCGGGGGATGCTCTGCTCTCTTTCCCTCGATCTCTATCCCGGCTTGGATCTGAATCTTTTTGTCTGTTCCGTCTCATTCGTTGACTGTGGCAACGGTGACATGGTCATCATGTGCTCTTTGTCGTTGGTAGTTACTACGCTGGCCTGGTACCAGAATCTTCTCTGTCTCGATCTTGACCGAGGTATTCGAGCTGTTTTTCAGTGCTAGCTTCCTTCTCTTGTGTCTTCTTCTTTTGCTGGTATAGCTCTCGCTTCAATTCATTGTTCTGTCTTCGCAGAATCATTATCGTGTCCTCGAGCGTATTATGGTTTGAACGCCGTTTATTTCCCTCGACGTTTGATTGCGCCCTCTGACGGCGTTGGCCCAGCTTGCCTTGCGCTGGGTGTTGTCGTGTTCCACGCCTGTTGCCGGTATCCGGGGGTTGCTCTGTTCTCTTTCCCTCGATCTCTATCCCGACTGGGATCTGA
This sequence comes from Dermacentor albipictus, assembly GCF_038994185.2. Taxonomy (NCBI): domain Eukaryota; kingdom Metazoa; phylum Arthropoda; class Arachnida; order Ixodida; family Ixodidae; genus Dermacentor; species Dermacentor albipictus. Next base: position 287,529 of record NW_027225606.1, read on the forward strand.
ATCTTTTTGTCTGTTCCGTCTCATTCGTTGACTGTGGCGACGGTGACATGGTCATCATGTGCTCTTTGTCGTTGGTAGTTACTACGCTGGCCTGGTACCAGAATCTTCTCTGTCTCGATCTTGACCGAGGTATTCGAGCTGTTTTTCAGTGCTAGCTTCCTTCTCTTGTGTCTTCTTCTTTTGCTGGTATAGCTCTCGCTTCAATTCATCGTTCTGTCTTTGTAGAATCATTATCGTGTCCTCGTACCTCGAGCGTATTGTGGTTTGAACGCCATTATTTTCCCTCGACGTTTGATTGTGCCCTGTGATGGCGTTGGCTAAGCTTACCTTGCGCTGGGTGTTGTCGTGTTCCACGCCTGTTGCCGGTATCCGGGGGTTGCTCTGTTCTCTTTCCCTCGATCTCTATCCCGACTGGGATCTGAATCTTTTTGTCTGTTCCGTCTCATTCGGTGACTGTGGCGATGGTGACATGGTCATCATGTGCTCGTTGTCGTTGGTAGTTACTACGTTGGCCTGGTACCAGAATCTTCTCTGTCTCGATCTTGTCTCGATCTTGACCGAGGTATTCGAGCTGTTTTTCAGTGCTAGCTTCCTTCTCTTGTTTCTTCTTCTTTTGCTGGTATAGCTCTCGCTTCAATGCATCGTTCTGTCTTCGCAGAATCATTATCGTGTCCTCGTACCTCGTGCGTATTGTGGTTTGAACGCCATTATTTTACCTCGACGTTTGATTGTGCCCTGCGATGATGGCCCAGCTTACCTCGCGCTGGGTGTTGTCGTTTTCCACGCCCGTTGCCGGTATCCGGGGGATGCTCTGCTCTCTTTCCCTCGATCTCTATCCCGGCTTGGATCTGGATCTTTTTGTCTGTTCCGTCTCATTCGGTGACTGTGGCGATGGTGACATGGTCATCATGTGCTCGTTGTCGTTCGTAGTTACTAGGTTGGCCTGGTACCAGAATCTTCTCTGTCTCGATCTTGTCTCGATCTTGACCGAGGTATTCGAGCTGTTTTTCAGTGCTAGCTTCCTTCTCTTGTGTCTTCTTGTTTTGCTGGTATAGCTCTCGCTTCAATTCATCGTTCTGTCTTCGCAGAATCATTATCGTGTCCTCGTACCTCGAGCGTATTGTGGTTTGAACGCCATTATTTTCCCTCGACGTTTGATTGCGCCCTCTGACGGCGTTGGCCCAGCTTACCTCGCGCTGGGTGTTGTCGTTTCCACGCCCGTTTCCGGTATCCGGGGGATGCTCTGTTCTCTTTCCCTCGATCTCTATCCCGACTGGGATTTGAATCTTTTTATCTGTTCCGTCTGATTCGGTGATGGTGACATGGTCATCATGTGCTCGCTGTCTTTGGTACTTACTACGCTGGCCTGGTACCAGAATCTTCTCTGTCTCGATCTTGACCGCTCCCCGACTCTCAACGGTGGCGGGACCGGTTTCGGCTTCCTTCGACAGTCTCCACTCGCCGTTTCATGAGGCATTCCGCAGAGCTTACCTTTCGACTCGCCTTGGTGGTTGTTTGGGTCAGCGTTGTGTTCTCCGCAGTTGTCACATAGTTAGTCGTTTGGATTAGGGCAGACGTCTTGTCTGTGTCCTACCTCCCCGCAAGAGCTGTGTCCTAGCTCTCATGTTTGCGAACGTGCTCGTTTACTAGTCGTCCGCACGTAAAATAAAACTTCCCCTTGCATGCAACACTGCATCAAATCAACGGCAGCCATGATTGTACTCGGTTCTTGCTAAGTATTGACATGGTTGGCTGAGGTGACTGAAACACCTACACCCTCCTGTCACTAACCTGTGTTTTGTTCAATTTCAGAAATATCTCGGCTGAGCTTGGCTGCTGGCTCTATCCTACTAAAATGACTGCCAAAGAAAAGGGAGCGCTGCAAGATTCAAAAGGTGGCCTCTGGCACAACGATTTGACAGTGGAACTGCATCGGCACGTTATCCAGATCTGCACATTTATTAGGAATATAGTGGCACTTTCTAACCGCTGACGTACCGCAGCGCACCTTTTTATGAATATTTCGCGAGATCGGCATAATTTGGCATTTCTTGACCTCCCGCTGCAACGATGTCGGGAACTCTGCTCGCGCAGATTTTCGCACCTGCCTGGATGAAAGTTTTGTGGTAAGTGAGAATTATATGCACATATGTTGGGGTTTCCTTTAAAGCGTACCGTGTTAACAGCTAGTGTTATGAAAGGCGAAGCTGTGCAGCCTTTAGCTTTATGCTGCAAATGTAATCGACTTAAATACTGATTACTGTGTTTGCTGCTTTTTCTTATAGTTGTAAATATACATTGTTCAAATGGACCTTACAAGTGTTTAGAGTATTGTTGCATCTTGTGGGGTAAAATATTTCTTGTGTGTTTTGGCACGTGCTCGATGAAACCAGACCATATTCTGGGTTTTCTCGTGCCGAAACTGCCATTCGATAACCAAGCATCGCATAGTGCAGTAGGCGTGACTGTTTGGCACGTACTCGATGAAACCAGAGAAGATTCTGGGTTTTCTCGTGCCAGAACTTGCAAACGATAATCAGCCGCAGAGTCGTGAGATAGCTCTCATGTTTGCGAACGTGCTCGTTTGTAGTGGTTCTCACGTAAAATTAAAACTTTCCCTTGCATGCAACATTGCATCAAATCAACGGCAGGCATAATTGTGCTCGGTTGCTCTTGCTAAGTATTGACATGGCTAGCTGAGGTGACTGAAACACCTGCACCCTGTTGTCACTAACCTGTGTTTTGTTCAATTTCAGAAATCTCTCGGATCAGCTTGGCTGCTGGCTCGCACCTACTAAAATGACCGCCAAAGAAAAGGGAGCGCTGCGAGACTGAAAAGGTGGCTTCTGGCACAACGGTTTGACAGTGGAACTGCATCGGCACGTTATCCAGATCTGCACATTATTTAGGAATATAGTGGCACTTTCTAACCGCTGACGTACCGCAGCGCACCTTTTTATGAATATTTCGCGAGATCGGCATAATTTGGCATTTCTTGACCTCCCGCTGCAACGATGTCGGGAACTCTGCTCGCGCAGATTTTCGCGCCTGCCTGGATGAAAGTTTTGTGGTAAGTGAGAATTATATGCACATATCTTGGCGTTTCCTTTAAAGCGTACCGTGTTAACAGCTAGTGTTATGAAAGGCGAAGCTCTGCAGCCTTTAGCTTTATGCTGCAAATGTAATCGACTTAAATACTCCTTACTGAGTCTGCTGCTTTTTCTTATAGTTGTACATTCACATTCTTCAAACGGACCTTACAAGTCTGTAGAGTATTGTTGCATCTTGTGGGGTAAAATATTTCTTGTGTGTTTCGGCACAGAGGTTCCTTCTCTTAATTCGGATACAATGACAGTTCCATTGCGCCGTGGGTGTTGCTTGTAGCCATTTTTCTCTTTACTTAGCTTCGCCAAGTTGTTCGCTTGGGGTCTGCGTGATCTTGGCATCTTTCGCAGGGTACTTAGGCTTCTTGCGAGTATTATCTCTTTCTTCTAGCGTGTGGATGCGATGACTGAATCTTTCTCCTGATTGAGTCATATTGTTCTGCAGGGCCTGAATCTGGTTGTCCATTTCGCTCTTGAGATTGAAACCCAGTCTGTATCATCTGGGTTACCGTGTTTTGCATATTCTGTGTTACCGTGGACATTGTGGTTTCCATAATGGCGGTCACGCTGGCGGTGATGCGGTCTTCAAGTGTCTTCATGTCGTTCTGGGTTATCACTGCTTGGTTCGACAGTGTTGCTGGCTTTGGTTGTGTTGCTGAGGATGGTGGTGGTGGGGATGAAGGTTGCGGGAGTGGTGCTTGCGATTGCTGGCCCTTTTCTCTCGGTAGTTGTTCTATTTCTCGCACAGGGTGTTCGAGCTGTTCTTCAGTGCTAGCTTCCTTCTCTTGTGTCTTCTTCTTTTGCTGGTATAGCTCTCGCTTCAATTCATCGTTCTCTCTTCGCAGAATCATTGTCGTGTCCTCGTACCTTGAGCGTATTGTGGTTTGAACGCCATTATTTTCCCTCGACGTTTGATTGCGCCCTCTGACGGCGTTGGCCCAGCTTACCTTGCGCTGGGTGTTGTCGTGTTCCACGCCCGTTGCCGGTATTCGGGGGATGCTCTGTTCTCTTTCCCTCGATCCCGACTTGGATCTCAATCTTTTTATCTGTTCCGTCTCATTCGGTGACTGTGGCGATAGTGACATGGTCATCATGTGCTCGTTGTCGTTGGTAGTTACTACGTTGGCCTGGTACCAGAATCTTCTCTGTCTCGATCTTGTCTCGATCTTGACCGAGGTATTCGAGCTGTTTTCCAGTGCTAGCTTCCTTCTCTTGTGCCTTCTTCTTTTGCTGGTATAGCTCTCGCTTCAATTCATCGTTCTGTCTTTGTAGAATCATTATCGTGTCCTCGTACCTCGAGCGTATTGTGGTTTTAACGCCATTTATTTCCCTCGACGTTTGATTGTGCCCTCTGACGGCGTTGGCCCAGCTTACCTTGCGCTGGGTGTTGTCGTGTTCCACGCCCGTTGCCGGTATTCGGGGCATGCTCTGTTCTCTTTCCCTCGATCTCGATCCTGACTTGGATCTGAATCTTTTTATCTGTTGCATCTCATTCGGTGACTGGCGATGGTGCCATGGTCATCATGTGCTCGTTGTCGTTGGTAGTTACTACGCTGGCCTGGTACCAGGATATTCTCCGTCTCGATCTTGTCTCGATCTTGACCGAGGTATTCGAGCTGTTTTTCAGTGCTTGCTTCCTTCTCTTGTGTCTTCTTCTTTTGCTGGTATAGCTCTCGATTCAATTCATCGTTCTGTCTTCGCAGAATCATTATCGTGTCCTCGTACCTCGAGCGTATTGTGGTTTGAACGCCAGTTATTTCCCTCGACGTTTGATTGTGCCCTGTGATGGCGTTGGCCGAGCTTACCTTGCGCTGGGTGTTGTCGTGTTCCACGCCTGTTGCCGGTATCCGTGGGTTGCTCTGTTCTCTTTCCCTTGATCTCGATCCCGACTTGGATCTGAATCTTTTTATCTGTTGCATCTCATTCGGTGACTGTGGCGATGGTGCCATGGTCATCATGTGCTCGTTGTCGTTTGTAGTTACTACGCTGGCCTGGTACCAGAATCTTCTCTGTCTCGATCTTGACCGAGGTATTCGAGCTTTTTTTCAGTGCTAGCTTCCTTCTCTTCTGTCTTCTTCTTTTGCTGGTATAGCTCTCGCTTCAATTCATCGTTCTGTCTTTGTAGAATCATTATCGTGTCCTCGTACCTCGAGCGTATTGTGGTTTGAACACCATTATTTTCCCTCGACGTTTGATTGTGCCCTGCGATGACGTTGGCCCAGCTTACCTCGCGCTGGGTGTTGTGGTGTTCCACGCCTGTTGCTGGTATCCGGGGGTTGCTATGTTCTCTTTCCCTCGATCTCGATCCCGACTTGGATCTGAATCTTTTTATCTGTTCCGTCTCATTCGTTGACTGTGGCGATGGTGACATGGTCGTCATGTTCTCGTTGTCGTTTGTAGTTACTACGCTGGCTTGGTACCAGAATCTTCTATGTCTCGATCTTGACCGAGGTATTCGAGATGTTTTTCAGTGCTACCTTCCTTGTGTCTTCTTCTTTTGCTGGTATAGCTCTCGCTTCAATTCATCGTTCTGTCTTCGCAGAATCATTATCGTGTCCTCGTACCTTGAGCGTATTGTGGTTTGAACGCCATTATTTTCCCTTGATGCTTGATTGTGCCCTCTGACGGCGTTGGCCCAGCTTACCTTGCGCTGGGTGTTGTCGTGTTCCACGCCCGTTGCCGGTATTCGGGGGATGCTCTGTTCTCTTTCCCTCGATCTCGATCCCGACTTGGATCTGAATCTTTTTATCGGTTCCGTCTCATCGGTGACTGTGGCGATGGTGCCATGGTCATCATGTGCTCGTTGTCGTTGGTAGTTACTTCGCTGGCCTGGTACCGGAATCTTCTCTGTCTCGATCTTGTCTCGATCTTGACCGAGGTATTTGAGCTGTTTTTCAGTGCTAGCTTCCTTCTCTTGTGTCTTCTTCTTTTGCTGGTATAGGTCTCGCTTCAATTCATCGTTCTGTCTTTGTAGAATCATTATCGTGTCCTCGTACCTCGAGCGTATTGTGGTTTGAACGCCATTATTTTCCCTCGACGTTTGATTGTGCCCTGTGATGGCGTTGGCTCAGCTTACCTTGCGCTGGGTGTTGTCGTGTTCCACGCCTGTTGCCGGTATCCGGGGGTTGCTCTGTTCTCTTTCCCTCGATCTCTATCCCGACTGGGATCTGAATCTTTTTGTCTGTTCCGTCTCATTCGGTGACTGTGGCGATGGTGACATGGTCATCATGCGCTCGTTGTCGTTGGTAGTTACTACGTTGGCCTGGTACCAGAATCTTCTGTCTCGATCTTGTCTCGATCTTGACCGAGGTATTCGAGCTGTTTTTCAGTGCTAGCTTCCTTCTCTTGTTTCTTCTTCTTTTGCTGGTATAGCTCTCGCTTAAATTCATCGTTCTCTCTTCGCAGAATCATTGTCGTGTCCTCGTACCTTGAGCGTATTGTGGTTTGAACGCCATTATTTTCCCTCGACGTTTGATTGCGCCCTCTGACGGCGTTGGCCCAGCTTACCTTGCGCTGGGTGTTGTCGTGTTCCACGCCCGTTGCCGGTATTCGGGGGATGCTCTGTTCACTTTCCCTCGATCTCGATCCCGACTTGGATCTCAATCTTTTTATCTGCTCCGTCTCATTCGGTGACTGTGGCGATAGTGACATGGTCATCATGTGCTCGTTGTCGTTGGTAGTTACTACGTTGGCCTGGTACCAGAATCTTCTCTGTCTCGATCTTGTCTCGATCTTGACCGAGGTATTCGAGCTGTTTTTCAGTGCTAGCTTCCTTCTCTTGTGTCTTCTTCTTTTGCTGGTATAGCTCTCGCTTCAATTCATCGTTCTGTCTTTGTAGAATCATTATCGTGTCCTCGTACCTCGAGCGTATTGTGGTTTGAACGCCATTATTTTCCCTCGACGTTTGATTGCGCCCTCTGACGGCGTTGGCCCAGCTTACCTTGCGCTGGGTGTTGTCGTGTTCCACGCCCGTTGCCGGTATTCGGGGGATGCTCTGTTCTCTTTCCCTCGATCTCGATCCCGACTTGGATCTCAATCTTTTTATCTGCTCCGTCTCATTCGGTGACTGTGGTGATAGTGACATGGTCATCATGTGCTCGTTGTCGTTGGTAGTTACTACGTTGGCCTGGTACCAGAATCTTCTCTGTCTCGATCTTGTCTCGATCTTGACCGAGGTATTCGAGCTGTTTTTCAGTGCTAGCTTCCTTCTCTTGTGTCTTCTTCTTTTGCTGGTATAGCTCTCGCTTCAATTCATCGTTCTGTCTTTGTAGAATCATTATCGTGTCCTCGTACCTCGAGCGTATTGTGGTTTGAACGCCATTATTTTCCCTCGACGTTTGATTGCGCCCTCTGACGGCGTTGGCCCAGCTTACCTTGCGCTGGGTGTTGTCGTGTTCCACGCCCGTTGCCGGTATTCGGGGGATGCTCTGTTCTCTTTCCCTCGATCTCGATCCCGACTTGGATGTCAATCTTTTTATCTGCTCCGTCTCATTCGGTGACTGTGGCGATAGTGACATGGTCATCATGTGCTCGTTGTCGTTGGTAGTTACTACGTTGGCCTGGTACCAGAATCTTCTCTGTCTCGATCTTGTCTCGATCTTGACCGAGGTATTCGAGCTGTTTTTCAGTGCTAGCTTCCTTCTCTTGTGTCTTCTTCTTTTGCTGGTATAGCTCTCGCTTCAATTCATCGTTCTGTCTTTGTAGAATCATTATCGTGTCCTCGTACCTCGAGCGTATTGTGGTTTGAACGCCATTATTTTCCCTCGACGTTTGATTGCGCCCTCTGACGGCGTTGGCCCAGCTTACCTTGCGCTGGGTGTTGTCGTGTTCCACGCCCGTTGCCGGTATTCGGGGGATGCTCTGTTCTCTTTCCCTCGATCTCGATCCCGACTTGGATCTCAATCTTTTTATCTGCTCCGTCTCATTCGGTGACTGTGGTGATAGTGACATGGTCATCATGTGCTCGTTGTCGTTGGTAGTTACTACGTTGGCCTGGTACCAGAATCTTCTCTGTCTCGATCTTGTCTCGATCTTGACCGAGGTATTCGAGCTGTTTTTCAGTGCTAGCTTCCTTCTCTTGTGTCTTCTTCTTTTGCTGGTATAGCTCTCGCTTCAATTCATCGTTCTGTCTTTGTAGAATCATTATCGTGTCCTCGTACCTCGAGCGTATTGTGGTTTGAACGCCATTATTTTCCCTCGACGTTTGATTGCGCCCTCTGACGGCGTTGGCCCAGCTTACCTTGCGCTGGGTGTTGTCGTGTTCCACGCCCGTTGCCGGTATTCGGGGGATGCTCTGTTCTCTTTCCCTCGATCTCGATCCCGACTTGGATCTCAATCTTTTTATCTGCTCCGTCTCATTCGGTGACTGTGGCGATAGTGACATGGTCATCATGTGCTCGTTGTCGTTGGTAGTTACTACGTTGGCCTGGTACCAGAATCTTCTCTGTCTCGATCTTGTCTCGATCTTGACCGAGGTATTCGAGCTGTTTTTCAGTGCTAGCTTCCTTCTCTTGTGTCTTCTTCTTTTGCTGGTATAGCTCTCGCTTAAATTCATCGTTCTGTCTTCGCAGAATCATTATCGTGTCCTCGTACCTCGTGCGTATTGTGGTTTGAACGCCATTATTTTACCTCGACGTTTGATTGTGCCCTGCGATGATGGCCCAGCTTACCTCGCGCTGGGTGTTGTCGTGTTCCACGCCCGTTGCCGGTATCCGGGGGATGCTCTGTTCTCTTTCCCTCGATCTCTATCCCGACTGGGATCTGAATCTTTTTGTCTGTTCCGTCTCATTCGGTGACTGTGGCGATGGTGACATGGTCATCATGTGCTCGTTGTCGTTGGTAGTTACTACGTTGGCCTGGTACCAGAATCTTCTCTGTCTCGATCTTGTCTCGATCTTGACCGAGGTATTCGAGCTGTTTTTTAGTGCTAGCTTCCTTCTCTTGTTTCTTCTTCTTTTGCTGGTATAGCTCTCGCTTAAATTCATCGTTCTGTCTTCGCAGAATCATTATCGTGTCCTCGTACCTCGTGCGTATTGTGGTTTGAACGCCATTATTTTCCCTCGACGTTTGATTGTGCCCTGCGATGATGGCCCAGCTTACCTCGCGCTGGGTGTTGTCGTGTTCCACGCCCGTTGCCGGTATCCGGGGGATGCTCTGTTCTCTTTCCCTCGATCTCTATCCCGGCTTGGATCTGGATCTTTTTGTCTCTTCCGTCTCATTCGGTGACTGTGGCGATGGTGACATGGTCATCATGTGCTCGTTGTCGTTGGTAGTTACTACGTTGGCCTGGTACCAGAATCTTCTCTGTCTCGATCTTGTCTCGATCTTGACCGAGGTATTCGAGCTGTTTTTCAGTGCTAGCTTCCTTCTCTTGTGCCTTCTTCTTTTGCTGGTATAGCTCTCGCTTCAATTCATCGTTCTGTCTTTGTAGAATCATTATCGTGTCCTCGTACCTCGAGCGTATTGTGGTTTGAACGCCATTATTTTCCCTCGACGTTTGATTGTGCCCTGTGATGGCGTTGGCTCAGCTTACCTTGCGCTGGGTGTTGTCGTGTTCCACGCCCGTTGCCGGTATCCGGGGGTCGCTCTGTTCTCTTTCCCTCGATCTCTATCCCGGCTTGGATCTGGATCTTTTTGTCTCTTCCGTCTCATTCGGTGACTGTGGCGACGGTGACATGGTCATCATGTGCTCGTTGTCGTTGGTAGTTACTAGGTTGGCCTGGTACCAGAATCTTCTCTGTCTCGATCTTGTCTCGATCTTGACCGAGGTATTCGAGCTGTTTTTCAGTGCTAGCTTCCTTCTCTTGTTTCTTCTTCTTTTGCTGGTATAGCTCTCGCTTAAATTCATCGTTCTGTCTTCGCAGAATCATTATCGTGTCCTCGTACCTCGTGCGTATTGTGGTTTGAACGCCATTATTTTACCTCGACGTTTGATTGTGCCCTGCGATGATGGCCCAGCTTACCTCGCGCTGGGTGTTGTCGTGTTCCACGCCCGTTGCCGGTATCCGGGGGATGCTCTGTTCTCTTTCCCTCGATCTCTATCCCGACTGGGATCTGAATCTTTTTGTCTGTTCCGTCTCATTCGGTGACTGTGGCGATGGTGACATGGTCATCATGTGCTCGTTGTCGTTGGTAGTTACTACGTTGGCCTGGTACCAGAATCTTCTCTGTCTCGATCTTGTCTCGATCTTGACCGAGGTATTCGAGCTGTTTTTTAGTGCTAGCTTCCTTCTCTTGTTTCTTCTTCTTTTGCTGGTATAGCTCTCGCTTAAATTCATCGTTCTGTCTTCGCAGAATCATTATCGTGTCCTCGTACCTCGTGCGTATTGTGGTTTGAACGCCATTATTTTCCCTCGACGTTTGATTGTGCCCTGCGATGATGGCCCAGCTTACCTCGCGCTGGGTGTTGTCGTGTTCCACGCCCGTTGCCGGTATCCGGGGGTTGCTCTGTTCTCTTTCCCTCGATCTCGAACCCGACTTGGATCTGAATCTTTTTATTTGTTCCGTCTCATTCGGTGACTGTGGCGATGGTGACATGGTCATCATGTGCTCGTTGTCGTTGGTAGTTACTACGTTGGCCTGGTACCAGAATCTTCTGTCTCGATCTTGTCTCGATCTTGACCGAGGTATTCGAGCTGATTTTCAGTGCTAGCTTCCTTCTCTTGTTTCTTCTTCTTTTGCTGGTATAGCTCTCGCTTAAATTCATCGTTCTCTCTTCGCAGAATCATTGTCGTGTCCTCGTACCTTGAGCGTATTGTGGTTTGAACGCCATTATTTTCCCTCGACGTTTGATTGTGCCCTGTGATGGCGTTGGCTCAGCTTATCTTGCGCTGGGTGTTGTCGTGTTCCACGCCTGTTGCTGGTATCCGGGGGTTGCTCTGTTCTCTTTCCCTCGATCTCGAACCCGACTTGGATCTCAATCTTTTTATCTGTTCCGTCTCATTCGGTGACTGTGGCGACGGTGACATGGTCATCATGTGCTCGTTGTCGTTGGTAGTTACTAGGTTGGCCTGGTACCAGAATCTTCTCTGTCTCGATCTTGTCTCGATCTTGACCGAGGTATTCGAGCTGTTTTTCAGTGCTAGCTTCCTTCTCTTGTGTCTTCTTCTTTTGCTGGTATAGCTCTCGCTTCAATTCATCGTTCTGTCTTCGCAGAATCATTATCGTGTCCTCGTACCTCGAGCGTATTGTGGTTTGAACGCCATTATTTTCCCTCGACGTTTGATTGCGCCCTCTGACGGCGTTGGCCCAGCCTACCTCGCGCTGGGTGTTGTCGTTTCCACGCCCGTTTCCGGTATCCGGGGGATGCTCTGTTCTCTTTCCCTCTATCTCTATCCCGACTGGGATTTGAATCGTTTTATCTGTTCCGTCTGATTCGGTGATGGTGACATGGTCATCATGTGCTCGTTGTCTTTGGTACTTACTACGCTGGCCTGGTACCAGAATCTTCTCTGTCTCGATCTTGACCGCTCCCAGACTCTCAACGGTGGCGGGACCGGTTTCGGCTTCCTTCGACAGTCTCCACTCGCCGTTTCATGAGGCATTCCGCAGAGCTTACCTTTCGGCTCGCCTTGGTGGTTGTTTGGGTCAGCGTTGTGTTCTCCGCAGTTGTCACATAGTCGTTTGGATTAGGGCAGACGTCTTGTCTGTGTCCTACCTCCCCGCAAGAGCTGTGTTCTAGCTCTCATGTTTGCGAACGTGCTCGTTTACTAGTCGTCCGCACGTAAAATAAAACTTCCCCTTGCATGCAACACTGCATCAAATCAACGGCAGCCATGATTGTACTCGGTTCTTGCTAAGTATTGACATGGTTGGCTGAGGTGACTGAAACACCTGCACCCTCCTGTCACTAACCTGTGTTTTGTTCAATTTCAGAAATCTCTCGGCTCAGCTTGGCTGCTGGCTCTATCCTACTAAAATGACTGCCAAAGAAAAGGGAGCGCTGCAAGATTCAAAAGGTGGCCTCTGGCACAACGATTTGACAGTGGAACTGCATCGGCACGTTATCCAGATCTGCACATTTATTAGGAATATAGTGGCACTTTCTAACCGCTGACGTACCGCAGCGCACCTTTTTATGAATATTTCGCGAGATCGGCATAATTTGGCATTTCTTGACCTCCCGCTGCAACGATGTCGGGAACTCTGCTCGCGCAGATTTTCGCACCTGCCTGGATGAAAGTTTTGTGGTAAGTGAGAATTATATGCACATATCTTGGCGTTTCCTTTAAAGCGTGCCGTGTTAACAGCTAGTGTTATGAAAGGCGAAGCTCTGCAGCCTTTAGCTTTATGCTGCAAATGTAATCGACTTAAATACTCCTTACTGTGTCTGCTGCTTTTTCTTATAGTTGTACATTCACATTCTTCAA